>NC_062228.1:0-300000 GCF_902686445.1 Sciurus carolinensis
ACCCTAACCCTAACCCTAACCCTAACCCTAACCCTAACCCTAACCCTAACCCTAAACCCTAACCCCAACCCCTAACCCTAACCCTAACCCTAACCCTAACCCTAACAACCCTAACCCTAACCCTAACCCTAACCCTAACCCTAACCCTAACAACCCTAACCCTAACCCTAACCCTAACCCTAACCCTAACCCTAACCCTAACCCTAACCCTAAACCCTAAACCCTAACCCTAACCCTAACCCTAACCCCTAACCCCTAACCCCTAACCCCTAACCCTAACCCCTACCCCTAACCCTAACCCTAACCCTAAACCCTAACCCTAAACCCTAACCCTAAACCCTAAACCCTAACCCTAACCCTAACCCTAACCCCTAACCCCTAACCCCTAACCCCTAACCCTAACCCCTACCCCTAACCCTAACCCTAACCCCTACCCCTAACCCCTACCCCTGACCCTGGCCCTGACCCTGACTCTGACCCTGACTCTAACCTCTAACCCCTAACCCCTAACCCTAACCCTAACCCTAGCCCTATACTCTAACCCTAACCTCACCCTAACCATATCCTAAATCCTAAACCCTAAATCTAACCCTTAACCCTAAATCTAACCCTAACCCTAACCCTTATAGGCCCAGTTCAGTCAACGATGTGACACAATTGCACGTCTTAAAAAAAGTCAGGAGAAACTAATTTGTGGGCGCAACAATGGTGTTAGAGGTTACTTTTGGATGTTATATTAGTTGTTGGAGGCAACCGAATGATAATATAAATATGAGAGATAAATGTGAATATTATATAGGACATAAAAGTCACTGGATGTTATTAAATAGCAAGTGGTTATGATAAGTAATTAGGCTACTATGAGAGGCCACTCTATGGCATTGTCATAGTATTTAGGCACCACTGTGAAGCCTTTCAGATTAGGAGTGTCAGATGTCACAGTAAGGGTATTACACAAGTGTCAGAGGCCACAGTGGGGATGGTATGAGTTGTAAGGCTCAGTTATGACATTATATGAGAGACGGCCGGGATACCATTTGAGTGTCAGAAGTCATGGTAGATGTTATGTGAAGGTCAGAGGTCACAACAGGGATATTGTGTGTCAGAGACCACAGTGAGGACATTACATGAGTGACAGAGGACACAGTGAACCTAATATAGGAGTGTCAGAG
Organism: Sciurus carolinensis; assembly: GCF_902686445.1. NCBI lineage: Eukaryota > Metazoa > Chordata > Mammalia > Rodentia > Sciuridae > Sciurus > Sciurus carolinensis. Next base: position 1,173 of record NC_062228.1, read on the forward strand.
CCCACAGTGGGAATATTTAATTAATGTTAAAGGCTACAGTACAGCTATCATGTTAATTTCAGATGCTACAGTATGGATAGGAAATTAATATTAAGTAATACAGGGCAGCTATTAGTTTTAGATAGTATAGTGTGGATAGTACATTATATAGTGATACTACATTGATATTAAAGGTCAAAAGGCAATGGTTATATTAGTTTTAGATGCTAGATTAAGGACATTACATTAATTTGAAGGTAAGAGGCCAGCTACAAAATTAATTTTAGATGGTATGGTATAGATTACAAATTAATATTTGAGCATACAGGGCAGCTATGATATTAGATTTAGATGGTATGATATTGATATTACATCAATGTTGTAAGGCCAAAGGGTACTTATTACATTAGTTTCAGATCTTATAGCACGTACATTATACTAATATTAATTATATTAGTATTAAAGGTTACAGGTCACCTATCATATTAGTTTTAGACATCAGTATAACATTAAAAAGGTCACAGGACACCTAATGTGTTAGTTTTACATCCTATAATTTGGATATCATATTAGCATTAAAGAACACAGAATACCTATTATATAAATGTTAGAGGCCAGAGTATGAATATTATGTTCTATTAAAGGCCATACAGCATCTGTTTAATTTTAGATGGAATAATAGGAATATTATATTAGTATTAAAAGTCACAGAGAAATTATTATATTAAGATATAAGTCCACAGGGCAGCTACTAAATTAGTTTTAGATACTATGATATGGATATTATATTAGTGTTAAAGGCCACAAGGGAACAATTATATTACTTTAAGATATTATTGTACGCATGTCATACTAGTATTTTTTTTTTTTTTTTTTTGGCGGTACTGGGGATCGAACTCAGGGCCTTGTGCTTGCAAGGCAAGCACTCTACCAGCTGAGCTATCTCCCCAGCCCCTCATACTAGTATTAAAGTCCACAGTACTGGTAACATATTAGTTTCAGATGCTATATTATGAATATTATATTAGTATTAAAGGTCTCAGGGCAGTTTCAGATGCCAAAGTATAAATATGTTATTAGTAATAAGGCCATAGGAGAGCTAGTATATTAGTTTTAGTTCCAAAAATATGGATAGCATATAAGTATTAAAGACAACAGATAAACTATTATATTCATTTTGGTGGCCACAACATGAATATTATGTTAACATTAAAGGCTAAACATCCACTATTGTATTAGTATTGGATGCTACAGTATGGATATTGTATTAATAATAAAGCCCACAGGGCAGCTATTATATTACTTTGAGATACTGTAGTATAGATATACTACTGTGAAAGGCCACAGGCAAATATTATATCAGTTTTAGGTGCTGCAGTACAGATATCACATCAGTTTTAAAGACTATAGTTCAGCTATATATTAGTTTTAAATGCTATAGTGTGGTTATCATATTGCTATTAAAGGTCACAGGGTAGGGTCAGTCTTAGATGGAATAATACAGATACAATATAAGTAATAAAGGCCACAGGGTAGCTATTATGTTATTTTTAGATGCAATACATATGGATATAATAAATGCCACAAGGCAGCTAGTATATCAGTGTCTGATGCTGTTACATGGGTACTGTATTAATATTAAGAGCCAGGGAACAGCTAGTATATCAGTGTTTATGTTACAAAATGTATATCATATTATTATTGAAGGTCATAGGGAAGTTATTTAGATGCCACGGTATTCATATTATGAGGAAATCAAAGGTGAAATGACAGCATGAAATCAGTTTTAGATGCTATAGTTTGGATATCACAATATTATTAAAGGCCATAGAGCACCTGTTATATTAGTTTAAGTGACTGAAATATATATATTATTTTTTAAGACTGGAAGGCAGGTAAATACTAGTTTAAGATGTTATGGGATCAATTTTATTAGTACCTTATGCCAAAGGAAAGTTATTATATCAGTTTAAGATGTGATAGTACATTAATATTAAAGACCACAGTACAGCTATTACATTAGTTACAAATGTTGTAGTATGGATATTATATTAGTATGAAAGGCCACAGCCAGCTCTTATGTCAGTTTTAGATGTTATCATATGGATATTAGATTAGTAATAAAGGTCATAGGCAGCTATTATTTTAGTCTCCCATGCTATATGTGGTTATTTGCATACTAAAATCCAGAAGGCAATATTATATCAGTTTCTGATGCAATAACATGGATATAGTATTACTATGAAAGACCATAGGGAAGTTACTCCATTAGTTTTAAATAGTATACTATGGATATTATATACTTATTAAAGTCACAGGACAAATACTGTGTTAATACTATATGCTTCACTATGAAATTCATGTTAGTATTAAAGAGTAGAATACAAAAATAGTATGAATATTAAATTAATATTAAAGGCAACATAACATGTATTATATTAGTTTAAGATTACATAGTGTGGATATAATATTATTATGAAAGAACAAAGGGCATCTACTATATTAGTATTAGATGCTACACTCTGGATATCATACTAAAATTAGAAGACCATGTAACTATTATATTAGTTTCAGATGCTACAATATGGATATTTCATTAGTATTAAAGGTCACAGAGCAGCTATTATATAAGTTTGGAATGGTATAGTATCAATATCATATTAGTATAAAAGGCCACAGGTCACCTATTATAATAGTTTAAGATTCAGAAGTATGATATTAATACTAAAGACCACAGACTCATTATTGTAGTAGTTTCAGATGCTCTAGTCTATCATATTAGAATTTTAGACGCTATAGTATGGATATTATATAAGCATTAAATCTACAGAGCAGCTATTACATTAGTATTAGATGTTATAGTATGCATACCACATTAGTTATTGTGTTAGTTTTATATTTTATAGTGTGGATATCACTTTAGTAATGAAAGACACAGAGAAGCTATTAGTTTTTGAGGACACAATATGGTTCTCATATTATTATTAGAGGCAAAAGGGCAACTAACATATTAATTTCAGTTAATATACCATAGATATAATAGTACTAAGGAAAGACAGGTACTTTATTAGTATTACATACTAGAGTGTGAACATTGTACTAGTAGTAATGACCAAAGGGCAGACATTATATTAGTTTTAGATGCAATGACAGATTTCACATTAATATTAAAAGCCCAGGTGAGCTCTTAGAACCCTACTTTCTGGTCTCTCAATGCAGACACGTGCAACTCCACAATTGTTCACAGTGTAGAAATCAAGTTTCTTGGATCTGCAAGTAGATATGACCAGCATTAAGAATCCTGCCATCTGGGCTGGGATTGTGGTTCAGTGGTAAAGCACTTGCCTCACAGGTGTGGGGCACTGGGTTCAATCCTCAGTAACACATAAATAAATTCATTAAATAAAGGTATTGTGTCCATATAGAACTAAAAAATTTCTAATTAAAAAAAAGAATCCTGCCATCAGAGCACTCCATTTTCCTAAATATCCACCTAGAATTTAACGGTCCTGCACATCTCAGTCTCTGACTCCCCATACAAGCCAGAAAACCTGTGATTCTTTACATGATAGCACACAAGTACTCTGACTCTACAGCTAGATACAGCAGGGCTGGGTATCTTGGGATTATACACAGTAATTCCCTGCTCTCCACATAAATCTCAACACTGCTTGTCCTACATCATAAAATTCCATTTCCCTGAATCAAAAAGTCTAAACCCCTGTGAATACTGTCATCAATAGAAAAACAATATCCTGTCTTTTCAGAGTCCAGCCTTGTGCTTCCTTCCAATTTAGATACCATGTTATCTGCACAGAGCTCAGCAGCACTGCATATAATCACATCGTAGAACTGCAATTCCCTGGCACTCCAGATGGACTCAAGTAACCCTGGAGGTCCTTCCATTAGAGATAGTTAGTTCGCTGGATTTCAGAAGGGGCCCGAAGCACTGGGAGTCCTTCCACTATAGAAACCTGGTTTCCTGCAGCGCCACAGAGAACCCAGCAAACCTGGGTGTCGTGTCATCATCTATCCCAATGTAACAGTCTGCAAGAACGACAATTTTCTGAAAATTCTGGGCAATGGAAATAGGTTTCTTATTTTCAATTTCAGAAAGTTACATTGTTATGCAAAATTTAAAAGAGAGAAAAAAATTTTAAAAACCAGACTCCCTGAGTGTCAGCCACAGTGCCCCAGTGCCTGGAGATCCGATCCCTAAGCTAAGCTAAGAAATGAGCCCAGGTCATTACCTCTGTCCTTCCTCCATCAAGTTCCAGGAGTTCAAGCTCCATCAATAAGGACTCTGCCTTTGTGGAGGAAGAGGAGCTCCGAGGAGTTCTCGGCCACCAAGAGTTCCTCCAGCTAATTACAGCCTCCACCAGAGACGCGGGCTCTGGGGCAGCGCAGACCCTTCTGCGTTTAGGAGGTGACCGGCCGCCCTGGCGGTGAGCCGGGAACTGAAGTTCTCTGCTGACCTTCACCTTGGAACCCGCCAAGCTCAACCCGCGCCGGGTTAGTAAACGGGCCATGGACCGCGCATCCCAGCGCGCCCCCGTGCCCGCTCCGCAGCGGCCACAGCCCCGCGACCCGCCGCCCCGCGGCCCCGCGCACGCCCGTCCCGCCTGGTGGCCGGCGCTCCGACGACACCAGTCGCTTCCCAAGGACGCTCGGAGAGCCCCGCTCACCTGGGTGGAGGCGGTCACGCCGGACAGCCGACAGGACCCGGGCATCCCCGCTGAGTGAACCGTGTCCGCGGAACAGCAGCGGAGGCGCGAACGAAGCCGCAGGTGCGCGCCGTCCCTCCCCGCAGCGCCCCGCCCCCGCCCCGCCTCCGCCCCGCCTCTCGCCCCGCCCCCTGGAGGCCGAAGGCGCGTCTCCACAGGTCGCGTTCTGCGCAGTCCCGCAGCCCGAGCTGGGGGGTTCTAGGTCAGCGGCCTCCGGGCCTGTGACGCACGCCGAAGTGGACACTCACTCGGGAAAGCTAAAGCAGAAGCAGCCGGCGTCTCCTACGGCTGGAGATTCCGTAGGAAGAAGGGATCGACTTGGGCCAGTCGGTGGACAATGGAGTAGCTCACTTCGGGGTGGTGCGTGGCTGCTTCTGCAGGCCGTCCTGGTTTAGAGAGCACTCTGGCCCGTTGTCCTGGGATCATTTTCCTCAATAGGACCGCAGTTCTCTGGTTCTAAATGTAAAGCCCCACAGCGCTTGGAGTCTTTCCATTAGAGAACCCCAGTTTTCTTTCTCCTTTTTTTTTCTTTTTTTTTTTTTTTTTTTCTCTTTTGGATGTTGATAGGCCTTTATTTTACTCATTTATTTATGTGTGGAGCTGACAATTGAACCCAGTGCCTCTCAAATGCTAGGCAAACATTCTACCAACTGAGCCATAAACCCAGCCCCAAGAATCCAAGTTTTCTTAATTTACAGTAAGCACCCAGGAAACCTGAGAGTCATACCATACATATCAAGGAAGAGTCATACCTTCTTCCCTGGCTTTTGACTTAGAATCCAGAAGCCTGGGAACCCTACCATCAATGCATCCCAATTCCCTGGATCTCCACCTAGAGTCCAACAGCTCCTTGAGCCCTGCCTTCACAGAAACCTTGTTCCCTGAAACTTCACAAATAGTCCTGCTGGTTCTTCCAACATAGACTCCATCTTCACACTCTTCAACTAGAGTCCAATTGCCCTGGGTGTCCTGCCATCATAGAACCCCAGTTCTTTGGATCTCCATTTACATCCCAGAAACTCTGTCCTGACTTCATGGAACCCACATTCCCTGATTCTTCATGTAGAACCCAGCAGCCCTTGATGTTCTCCCAGTATAGAAGTCCCCTATCCTCGGTTTACATGTATACCCCAGCAGTCCTAGAAATCCTGCCATCTTAGGTTTCATGTTTGCTGGCTCTCCATGCAGAACATAGCAGCCCTACAATCCTGTCATTATATAACCCCAGTATCTGGGCTCTCCACATGAAGCCCAGCAGCACTGCGTATTCCAGCAAGGTAAGATGCCAATTTTCTGAAGCTCTACATAGAGCCCAGTACCCTGGTTAACTTTACATCACATGAATCCGGTTCTTTGTCTCTCCAAATAAACTCTAATGGATTATTCATATTGAACTCAGCAGTCATGAAAGATTTGGCATCCTAAGACCCATGTTCCTTGGCTCACCACATACAGTCAAGCAACCTTACAAATTCTGCCATCATAGAAACCCAGTTCCCTTGCTCTCAACAGAGAACAGTAGTACCGTAAGTCTAGGCAATATAACACAATTTACTTGGCTCTCCAAGTAGAGATCAAAACCTCTGCTAGTGCTACCAACATAGATATCAAGTTTCCTGAATATCTACACAAGTCCCAGCAGTTGTGTTTTTCCTTGCTATACGGAAACCAGTTCTGTGCCTTTCTGAAGTGCTCAGCAGCCTGGCAATTTCTGTCATTATAGAAGATCAGTTATGTGGAATGCAGATAGAACCCAGAACTCTGCACATCCTTCCATCAACAGAACCCCTGTTTCATGGCTCTCCAGGGAACCCTATGATCATAGACTCCAGTTCCCTGTTCTTCTCATAGAACTTTGCAGTGTGAGTACTGCCATCATAAAACCCAGTTCCCTTGAATTTCATGGAAATCCTGCAATACTGTTGGTTCTGCCATCTTCCACTCCAGTTCCTAGGCTCACCAGGTAAATTCCAGTAGTCATGGGAGTAGTTTCATGATACAAACCCAATTCTCTCCCTCCCCATGAAAATCAGAGCAGCCTAGGGTGCTCTGCCTTATAGAGACTCAGTTTCCTGGGTTTTCACATAGATCCATCATATTGTGTGTCCTGCCATTATAAAATCACAATTGTGGAATGTCTTCATGAATTCCTGCAGCTTTGGGGGCCCTGACATAATAGAATCCCAATTTCCTGCTCCCCACATAAAGCCTGGCTACCCTGTGTGTCCTTCAAGCAAAGAAATCTATTTCCCTGGCTCTCCTTGCAGAACTAGTAGAGCCGGATGTCCTGTCATCATGGAACATCATTCCATGGCTGCCCACATAGAGATCAGCAATTCTACAGTTACAGAATTGAATCACAGAATCTCAGTTCCCTGGTTACTCACTTTGGGTTAAGCTTCAGGTGGATACTGCCACCATACAAATTTAGTTTCCTCTCAATTTAGAACTCAATTTTATTACATCTTTCTATCCATTGACTGTAATAACCCTGGCTCTCCACCAAGAGCTCTGATCATCACAAGTTCAGCAATCTTAGAACCCTAGTTTCCTGGTTCTGATCACATATGTCAGCTGCTCTGGCAGTTCTGCCATCATAGAAACCACGTTTCTTTGTTCTCCACATAGAGACCAAAAGTCATGCAGGTCCTGACACCATGATATCTAATTTCCCTGGATCTCCAAGTAGATTCCTTAGTATTTCTAGTAAGATCATTAGAGAACACCATTTACATGACTCAATGTGGGGCACAGTAGCACTAGTACACTGTCATGGAATAGAACACAGGTTCCCTGATTCTCAATGTAGAGTCCAGCATCCCTGGTGGGTTGGTCATTATAGAAACTAAGACACCAGGCTCTCAACATACATCTCAGCAGCCTTGGTATTCCTGCCATCATAGAACCATGTTCCTTTCTGTTCACATAGCGCTCAGTTGAAATGTGAATTCTGTTACCATAAAATCTCAGTTTCATAGGAACCAGTAAGTTTACACATCCTACCAGCAATGAAATCCCATTTTACTCTTACTCCACATACAGCCCAGCAACTCCAGGCTTGTTGTCACCGCAAGAAATGTAGTTCTCTGTCTCTGCACATAGAGCCCATCAGTTCTGGGAGTCCTTCCATCAATATAACCCATTTTCTTGTTCTTTAGAAAAAGCCCAAATGTTCTGTCATCATATGGCCCCAGTCCCTTGGGACTTCCATATAAATTTCTGGAGACTTGAGAGTACTGGAAACATTTTGAAAAGTTCACTTGCTACACCCATGGAGGACAGCAGTCCTGAGAGTAATTCAATCATAGATACCAAGTTCCCTTGCTCTCCATATACAGACCTGCAGAACTGAGTTTTGACATAATAGAAGCCCATTTCTCTGGGTCTCCAAGAATATATGGAAGGTCATTCTTTATCCAACCTGTGTTCCCTGGCTCTCTACATATACCACAGTAGCTCTGGGATTTATGCCATCATAGAACACAGTTTCTTGTCCTCTACATAGAGCTCAGTTGTCCTGACAGCCCGCTACCAGAGAACACCAGTTCTGTAGCACTCAAGGTAGAGTCCAGGAGCCCTATGCATCCTGCCATAAACATAAAACCTGGTTTTTGTTTGTTTGGTTGATTCTCCATGCACAGCTCAAACACATTGGGAATCCTACCATCAACAGAATTCCATTTCTTTGTTTTCCACATGGACCACAAAAGCACTGTGAGTTCGGTCAACAAGAAATCGAGATGTCTCAATCTTCACTAAGAGGCCAGAAAACATGTGAATTCTGTCATAATAGAACCCCATTTCCCTAGGACACATAAATTCCAGCAACTTTGTGAGTTTTACCATTCTAGAATGTCAAATCTCTTGTGATACAAATAGAGACCAGGACCTGAGAGTCCTGTCATCATAGAACCTCTATGGGTGAGAAATCTCCCAGAATTCCACAGTGATTGACAAACCCAAGACTACATTACACACAAGCCGGAGGAAAGTAGCTCCCATGAGTCTCTGCAGCTATTGAGAAAACCTAGGACAACATTACCCATAATCCTAAGAGGAAGTTCTCAGTATCAGCCCCCCACCAAAAGTTGTTACATCTAGAACTACATTGCCCACAATTGTGTAGACTGGCAGTTCCCAGTCCCCAAATGAGTAGTAAGCCTTAGATTACATTATCCATAATCCTTGGGGGAAGAATCTTCCAGGACAGCCAGCAGTGAGCAAGCAAATCGTGAAACTTTATTTCCCACAATTCTAACAAGAGTCACTTCCCAGAATCTCTTGCAATAAGCAGGTAAAACCTGGGATTACGTAGCCCACAATGCCAAGGGGTAAAGAGGCTCCCAGAATACCCAGCAGTGAGCGAACAGATCTTGGACTACATTATCCATAACCATAAGGAGAGGAAGTTCCTAGGATCCTTTGGCTGGAGAGGACAAATCATGAAACTGCATTACCCACAATTCCAACAAGGAGGAATCTCCCAGAATTCCTCACAGTGCAAAATGTGGGACAACATGACCCAGAATTCTATGGGGGGGGAAGTTCCCAGAATTCCCCAGAGTGAACGGTAAGTCTGTGACTACTTCACCCACAATACTTGAGGGAGGAGGTTCCCAAAATACCAAGCAGTCAGCGGGCAAATGTTAGAACTATGTTACCCATAATCCTAAGCAGGGAAGTTCCCAGGATCCTTTGAATGGAGAGGACAAATCATGGGACTACATTACCCACAATTCTATGGGAGGAAGTTCCCAGAAGTCCCCAAAGGGAGTGGTATGCATGTGAACACTTGCCCATCATCATTAGGGGATGAGGCCCAAAGAATACCCAGTGGTGAGCAGACAAATGTTAGAACTATGTCATTCACAGCCAAAAGAAGAGGAAGCTACCAGGATTCATTGCACAGAGGAGGTAAATTATGGAACTCCATGACTGCAATTCTATGGGGGAGGAAGTTCCCAGAATCCTTTGCATGGAGATGGCAAGCCTTGTGACTACATCATCCACAATCCTTAGGTAGGAGGCTCCCAGAAAACCTAGTGGAGAGCAGGCAAATTTTGAAACTACATTACCCAAAATGCCAAGCAGGAGGAAGTTCCCAGGATCCTTTGCACAGAGAAGCTAATTCATGAAAATACATTACCCACAATTCTAACAGGGGCAGAAGCTCCCACAATTCCTCACAGTGAGAGAAACATGGGACTACATGACCCATAAATCTATGGGGGAGGGAAGTTCCCAGAATTCCTCAAAGTGAGCTATAAGCCCATGACTGTTTCACCTTCAATCCTTAGAGGAGGGGGCTCCCAGAATACCAGCCAGCGAGCGGGTGATTGTTGGGACTGGGTTGCCCATAATCCTAAGGGGGAGAAAGTCCCAAGAGTCTTTTGAATGCACAGGACAACTCATGGGACTACATTACCCACAATTCTAATAGGGGTGGAGGCTCCCACAATTCCCCAGTTAGTGTAAAATGTGGACATGCACTATGCACAATTCCATGGGGGGGAGGAAGTTCCCAGAATTCCCCAAAGTGAGCAGTAAACCCATGACTGTTTCACCCACAATCCTTAGAGGAGGAACTCCCAGAATAGCAAGCAGTGAGTGATAAATGTTGGGACTACATTACCCATAATCCTAAGAGGGGGGGAATTTTCCAGGATGTTCAGGGTGCATGGTAAATCTGGGACTGTACTACCCATGGTCCTTAGTGGCAGAAATGGGAGAAAACCCTTTGGTTTCGTCAATCTCACTAACTCTAGCCCTGCAGCTAATCTTTGCCTGACCCTACCCCTAATGCTAAAATTACTCAGAATCCTCAGGGTATGAGGGCAAGCATGTAGCATTCAGCTTCTGTGTGTCTCCTGGCAGAGGTGTGTGGGTATATTCCAGGACTATGTCAGTCATAATCCTTAGGGTGAGGAATCTCCCAGCGTCCCCCGTGGAGCGCCAGCCATACCTGAACCCTAACTCTAATCCTGATAGTTGTAATGTGTAAGCTCAAGGGCACGGTTAGTGGCCAAATAAAATCACACCGAAAGTGGCTGAAGTGACTCTCGGGAGAAATTCACAGCACCCCCCTCCTGGGGTACTGGTCAGGTAGGGAGCTGGAGAAAATCACACGTGGCCCTGGTTGCCCAGGGTCTTTATAGGCCAGAATGGGACAGGGTCTTGCTGAGTGACAGGTGGATGTTAAGGGTCAGTGGAATTTTTCAGCCCACTTGATGGGTCACCATTTGGTGTGCTGGCCTTTGTCTCAGTTGCTCCGTTCTGCCCCATACAGTCACCCAAATTCCAACTTAACATCCCAACTTTTTGGTGATATAGGGCGCTGGAGTCCATCTGGCTACTTCCTGCATGTTAGGGGGTATCGTGGGGAAAAATGGTTCTGATTCTAGGTCAGTAGGGAGACGGCTATAGGGGTGTAGGAGCATTTGGTTGTATGTCACCCTGGCAACCTCACTCATGCAGTTCCAGGCAAACCTGAGAAGACAGGGAGCAATCATTAGCAGAAATCCTATCACAAATAGGGGAGTAAGGGTAGGGGTCAGCCAGGTGACAAGAGTGGACTTCAGCCATCCTGGTCAGGGGTCATTTGATTCTTCTTGCTTCAGCCTTTTATTTAGACTTCTGTTTCAATGTTGCTTCCATTAGACCAGTTTCATTGATACAGCAACAACATTCTCTTGGGAAGAGGCATGTTCCCCCTTTGTCTGCTGTCAGATCTAGTGCTCGACTATTCTGCAAGGAAACTTGAGTAATAAATGTTATTCATCTTTGCAGGGATGTCAGGGGGGCAGCAGATGCCTCTACTGCCTTCTGGAGTTGCTGTTTTAGCTTTTGGTTGGCAGTGACTGCATAACCAAGTCCTCTTGTTGGTATAACCTGTGTTTAGTAGAGATCTCTGTATTTCTGTGACTTAGGACTAGATAATCATACTAGCAAGAATAGATTAAGCCTACCTATGTAGTTTAGGGGGATCTGTAGGCCTTACACTGACTAAAAACTCCTGATTCTGGCAGTTTCTCTTGATAGCAGGTACATCTGCCTAAGAATTTTGCTCTTGTAGCTTCCAGTCTTTATTTATTCTAGGGAGGTTAACACAAGTGTACATCTTAGGTTGCATCTAACTATTGTTTCTTTTAAATGCCCAAGAATGGCTATATTTCGGTTTTAACTGTTTTGCTAGGTGTCTAAGATCAAGCTGGTCAAATTGACCTGTTCCTGTCTGTTAAGAATCAACTGAGTTCCCACAGGGGTCACTTGTAGACAACTTAAAAGCAACTTCTTAGCGCCATTAGTGCTGGGCTTTAACTTCAATGTCTATGGCTTTACAGTTATTCACCCCCTTTTATCTAATTGGGGTCTACATTATTTGTCCTATTGGCGATGCCTTACTATTTCAAGTTAATTAACAGTGTTTTCTCTTGAAACAGTAATTCTGCAAAAAAATTAATCAGGCAACAGTTAATAGAGTTTACAAGGAAAATACAAAATGGAATCACCAAAAGTAAAACATTCAGTTTGTGCAAGAGCTATCTTGAATTTTGGCTGAGTTATTCATTATATTCCCTGTTTGAGATCACAGTAATCTTCACAATAAACATCAAACTTTTGAACACAACTTTAAATGAATTAAAGTCTGACTTACTTTTGGAGCCATTCTAACATGCAGCAGGGTGAGGCAGAGCCTTATTTCAGTAAGGCAGGGCTCCTCACAAAACACAGACTTTGAAGATTAAGCTGAGATCAGATGGAGTTCTGTTCTCTGATGGAAAGTAGTTCTAAAGAGTTACCTCAGCAATCTTCATATATGTCTTATCAGGTTAAAGATTATGTAAGCATTATTCTTTGTTTTCAGGAAAGTTACAGAGACTAGGACATCTACGTAACTTTTCACAGCTGCAAAGTACAATGTTAGGAGCTCTGTGTAGCTCTCAAGAAAGTCCACTGTCCAAAGTTACTGTAAGGCAGGCAGGAACCAGAGAAGGGAACTGAGGAAACACTGGTTATCTGGTAAAAGAATTCCTTTCTGCCCGAGAGCTGTGTGCCTGAGATCAATGTCAGAGTTGATAGGACTCTTGCACAAAGCCTCCCCAGTAAGGGTACTGCCATAGCAGTTAGGCATCTTGTGCCCCTGCACAGGAACACTCCAAGGCACCAGGCCACAGCCATGAGGTCATCAGAGATAAAAATCTCAGTCACTGTTGTCCCATTTTTTGCTATCAAGCATTATACTGTTTCTTAAATGTCATTTTAAGAAGCTTATAAAGAAGAAAACCTAACAGACATAATGTCTATAGTATTATCAGTACATTAGTATTTGACCTTAGGAAAAAACCTTAAATAGCTTTAATTGATTGTCTCACATACATATAACCAACTTAGTTATATGCAAACTTGTTGAAATTTGCCCTTTACTTACACAGACTTTCTTAGCACTTACTTTGACCCTCATATATTCCATCACTCAAGAACTTTCTTACCCAGAAACATTCTTTTTCATTCTACTGAATACATTCTCATACTTAGAACCTTCTGTTTTTCTTTCCTATCTGGTGAGCACTATGTGGTGAAAAATTCACACTCCTTCCATATAGCCCAATTGAGTGAGCAATCAAGAAGGCATATTTGGAATCTGTGTAGATGTTGGCCTGTTTACCTTTGGATAAAATTAGAGCCCTGATCAGAGCAAAGAGTTTGGCCTTTTGGGAAGTGGTCCCTTCTGGAAGGCAATTGGCTTCCAGAACTGAGGCAGAGGTGACAACTGCGTAAGTGGCTCTACAGCGTCCATCAGGACCCGGCACAGAACTGCCATCTACAAAAATGGTTAGGTCAGGGGAGGGGAGTGGGTAATTGAAGAGGTCTTCACGAGGTGAACGTATTGCCTTTAGCACCTGTGGGAGTGGAAGGGATTTATGGCTTAAGAGGTCCTGCAGTTGATGGGTGGAAAACACAGTTATTGGTTGAAGTAGGGTGAGTTTTAGAGCTTTCTTAGTTAATTCAGTTGCTGCCGCCAGTGCTTGGAGACATGGTAGCCACCCACGAACTGTGGAATCAAGCTGCTTGGAGAGATATGCCACTGGTCTGTAAGAAGGTCCAGTTGGTTGCGCAACAAGGCCAGTGGAAACACTCTGTTTTTCATCCATGAAGAGGTGGAATGGACGGTTAGGGTTGGGGAGAGAGAGGGAGCAGGGGAGGACATGACAGCATCCCTGAGCTTGTAAAAAGAGTTAGCTATCATCTTAGGAGAGGTAAGGGGCCCATGTGGAGTCTCCTTTGCTGCCTGATATAGGGGTTTGGCAAGGAATGCAAAATTAGGGACCCAGTGTCTAAAAAACCCAGCCAAACCCAGGAAGGAGAGAATGTAATCTGCCATTTCTGGCGGTTTACATACTAGCAGTATGGGAGTGTTACAAGGGGAGTCAGTAGGGATAAGGAGTTCCTGAGTAAGCAACCAATCTATAATAGGTTTAAGTCCTTCCCCGTGAGTATGGAAAATTGGAAACTGGGGATGTGAAGGAAACTTAACTTGAGGTCTCAGTTGGATAAGGACTGGCTTGTGGTGGGAGGCTATGACTGGCTTGGAAGTGTCCCAGACTTGGGGGTTGACCAGGTCTAGGGGCAACAGTAGGGTAGGTGGTGTGGGGGCGCTAGAGAATGTACAAAACAGAGGTAGAAGAAGGTGAGCACTAGCACTGTGCCTGGGAGGAAGCTGTAGGGTGGATCCTAGGGGTTGGAGAACATCTCTTCCTAGGAGGGGGACTGGACAGGAGGGAATAACTAGGAACGAGTGTGTAAAAGGATGTCTCTCCAGGGCACAGGCTAATCTAGCTGTTCTGCTTGGGAAGGAGGGTTTTCCATCAAGTCCCATAACCGAAACCTGGGAAGGAAATAAAGGCCCAGAGTGGGCAGGCAAGACAGAATAGGTAGCCCTTGTGTCCACAAGGAAAGTTATGGACTTACCTGCTACCTGGAGCTTTACCCTGGGCTTGTCAAAGGGTGATGGGGGGCCTCGAGTCCGGGCTCCTTCAGTCTTCCACAAATTCCAAAAGTTCATGGGAAGGGAGCGCATGACTGGCCACACCCCTACATAGAGGTGCTGGGGAGGGACCAGCCATAGGGCAGTCACTCTTCTAGTGTCCTGCTTGTTTGCAGGCAGGACACAGCCTGGTGGAAGGCCATGGGTTTGGACATTGACGAGCCCAGTGACCTTTGTGTCCTCACTTGAAGCAAGCCCCTGGCGGAGAGGATTGCTGGTCTCCCTTTGAAGCTTTCGCTGGAGCTGCAGGCCACAGGGCAGCTACCAAGGCTTGGAATTGGAGTGTCACCTTTTTCTGGGCATTATAGACTTTAAAAGTCATTTTCACCAGATCTCGGATAGGGGTTTGAGGGCCCTCCTCAGCTCATTTGAACTTTTTTCTTATATCAGGGGCTGATTGAGAAATGAAGTGGCTTGCTAGCACTGTAGCCCCAAGGGGAGATTCAGGGTCCAGTTTTGTATATCTAGTAAGGGCCTCTGTAAGGCGGTTAAGAAATAGAGCTGGATTCTCATCTGGATTCTGGGTAATTTACCTCAGTTTATCAAAGTTTACCACTTTATTGGAGACTGCTTGCCTGCCCGCTAGGAGGTATTGGACCATGCGAGCACAATAACAGTGGCCTTGCTGGCCTTCCTGATAGTTCCAGTTTGGTTCAGTTATTGGAACAACTGCTGCTCCTGTGGGTAGAGTTACATCCGTTAAATGGGCTTGGTCAGTGTGGTCCTGTGCTGCCTGTTGGATATGGGCTTGTTCATCTGGAGTGAGACTGCAAGAAAGAATAACATGCACATCATGCCAGGTGAGACTATAAGTTTGGGAAAGATATTTAAATTTCTTAATATAAGTAGAGGAATCAGCAGAGAAAGACCCTAAGTGAGAATGGAACTTGGATTCGCACAACGACCTTTGCACCAGCTACCTCCAGAAGAGAAAGAAGCTCTGGGTTAGGCAGTGGAAGAGCTCTGAGGAGAAAGTGGAGGAGGAGTTGCGTCTGCAGGAGGAGGGAGGAGGACATAAAGAGGAGGCAGAATTCTGGCCAAAGCATGTAGGGGGGTGGGGTTTGGGACCGCACCAGGAGGAGAACTTGGGTGGAGGAACAGGTAGAAGAAGGGGTGGGGCGAGCGCCATATTCAAAAATTAAAAACTTGCAAATGGTTGCTCAAGTTGGTGAGAATTTGAAAGTCAAGAGTGCCCTCTGGTGGACATCTTGAGCCATTATCTAGAATATACTGAGACCAGGCCACGGTTGAATAAAAAACTTGCCGTTTCCAGCTTAACTCTTGGGGGAGTCCCAGTTTAGTTAAATTATGGCGGAGACAACCCAAAGGAGTTTTGGGGTCCAATGAGTTCCCGGTATTTCCCATTAGCCGTCCAACTTTACCCAGATAGGCATGCAGAAGTCAGAAAAAGGCGTCCCAATTTCAGCTCCTGCACACTGGAAAAATGGCAGATGGGCCAAAAGCCAAAGTGTCTTTTGACTTTTGGGGGTCTAGAATGGAGTAAATAGGGGGCTAACTGGAGGCCCGGATGTCTCCCGGCAACCAGAGCCCAAACGGAACAGTGGGGGGGCGGGTCTATGGCGTGCACAACGGATAGACCTCCTATGAAATGGAGGGAAATTGGAATGGCAAATGGAGAAAAAAAAAAAAAAACTTACACCAATCTGATGCCAGATAAAGAGAAACAGGATGGAGCAGAATGGAGCAGAGCTGAGCGGAATGGAATGGAATCTCCTGGTTTTTCTGAGGGATGGGGTGGGCCTCAACCCCAAGCGGGGAGCCTGAAAAACTCCTCCCAGGCTTCAGCACCAAATGTAAGCTTGGGGGCACGGTTAGTAGCCAAATAAAATTGGACAGAAAGTGGCCCAAGCAAGCTTTATTGGAATTTGGCTCTCAGGTGAAATTCCCAACCCCCCACCCCCATCCCAGGGTACAGATCAGGTAGGGAGCTGGAGAAAATCACACGTGGCCCTGGTTGCCCAGGGTCTTTATAGGCCAGAATGGGAGGGGGTCCTGCTGAGTGACCGGTGGATGTTAAGGGTCAGTGGAATTTTCCAGCCCACTTGATGGGTCACCATTTGGTGCTCTGGCTTTTGTCTCAGTTGCTCCGCTCTGCCCCCTACATTCACCCAAATTCCAACCTAACATAATGTAGTTCAGCATTTTGGTAGTTCTTCATGGGGGATGCTGGGAGCTTCAACCCCTTTAGGATTGTAGGTCATTTAGTACAGAATTTTGCCTACTTGTGGGTAGTGGAAGGAATTCTCCTGCAATCTTCTGCCCCTGAGGACTGTGGGTAATGTAGTCCAGTATTTTGCTGTTTCTTTGTGCAGAACCCAGGGAAATTCTGCCCCATTAGGATTGTGGGTAATTAAGTCCCATGTACTTTATGGCTCAGAGGGGTTGATTCTGTGCACTTCCCCCTCCCCCTCCCAGGATTGTGGATAATGTAGTCCTGCATTTTGGTGGCTCTCTCAGGGGGAACCTGGAAGTTTCCACCATCTCAGGATTGTGAATAATTTAGTCCCAGGTGTTAACAGGTCACAGGACGCCTGTAATTTCTGCCTCCCCCAAGGATTGTGAGTAATGTAGTCCCACATTATTACAGCTCATGGTGGGAGGGGCAGTCCTATGAGCTTACCATCCCCATCCCCAGCCCCTGAGGATTGTGGGTAATGTAGTTCCACATTTTCCCAGCTAACACTGGGGAGCATTCATGTGAGCTTCTGCTGCCCCTGAGAATTGGGGTAAGGTAGTCCAGTGTTTTCCCCACACACTCCTCTGTCAGATGTCTATGTAAGCTGCAGACTGTATATTTGCCCAGGCACCCTGAAGGTTCTTAGTACTATGATCCAGTGATTTACCCATGCAGCTCACCATGGAAGACTTGGAGGTGCAGTCTGCACATTTTCCCCCAGGTATCCCCAGGTATCCTGACGGTGTAGTGGAGTATTCTGCCTGTACAGCCCTCATCATGGAGGGCCATGGGAGCTCCAGGCTGCACATTCACATGGGGAAGCTTGGGAACTCTAGGCAGTGAAATCCAGGCCTCATTGCAGAGGCACTCAAGTCCTCAACTTGGAGGCACCCAAGGTTCATGGTTAGTGTCATCTGTTTTTCTGCTCAAGCATCCCTCACCCCACAGGCTGGGAGATGCATGCCACATGGATACCCAGGGACCCTGAAGATTGTACCAGTGAAGTCTGGTGTTGTGCTGCTCAGCCCTCACCAAATGGAGTCATGTAACTTCAGGTCATGTCCTTTCCCTGGTATCCTAAGGATTGTGGGTACTGTAGCTCAGTGACTGCCTGCCCAGACCCCTCCACAAGGACTGTGGGAACTGTAGCAGTATGTTTGCCCAGGCACTCCAGGGATTCTGGGCAGTGTGGTCTGGCACAGTTATCACCACACTGGCTTCTGGGAATTTTCAGACAGCCCACTCCACTTTGTACAGACTTACCCATAAATCCCTGGCATTGTCTATAAAACTCAGTCACATAGTGGAAATATGTCTTCAATACAGCCACAATATTATTGTCACATTGATACACCAGCTTCCCAATATTTTTCAAGTCACTTTTACACTGAAAAAAGTGAGTCATAAAAAATTAAAAACAATGAGGTGACATTAGCCCATTAGGCACTAGTGAGGTTCCAGGTCTAGGACCCCCATGCCTCCCTACACTATCTTTTTAAAAATATTTTTAAAAATATTTTGTAGATTTTGATGGATGTTTGCTTTATTCATTTACTTATATGTGGTGCTGAGGATTGAACCCAGTGCCTCACACATGCTAGGCAAGTGCTCTAGCAATGAGCCACAACTCCAGCCCCCCTGCACTATCTTGAGTTTGTGTCTTAGTGTTTCTCCTTTCAGTCTCCTGGGATTTCTCCCCATAAAGTGTACTTTAGGATACTATATCAATGAGCAGCCAAAGCCTCAACAAGGGATAGTTTTATAAAATTAAGTCCCACTAAATTATTACCTACAAAAGTAAAAACCACAGCAGAGCTTCTTCCTCAGTGCATGGGATAGTGGATAATAGGGTTTTCCTCATTCTTCACCTTTTCCTCAGATTGACTTCAGTGATCTCCAAACCACAGTGTCATGTCCTCAAGTAGATGCCAAGAAGAAATCTCACAGTACACATGGTCCCCAGGCAAGGCATCTCACTGTGAGGGTACCAAGGGGTCTCTACCACAACAGTCATAGTTCCAAGGTGTCTGAAGCCATGGTCTCTTCCTAGGTGGGTCCCAAGGTTAGGGTTAGGTTTACTTCACTGTGGACATGGCCCCCAGGTGTCCCCAGCCACAGCATCTCCCTGTGTGGTTCCCAAGAAGAAGGAATATTTTCTCACCACAGTCATAGACCCAAGGTGTCCACAGCCATGGTCTCTCCTCTGTTGCATCACACAGGTGAGGGTTAGGGCAGGTCTTGAAGTTTCGGGTTAGGGTTACCTCACTGTGCACACAGACCCCATGTGACCCAGCCATGGCATTTTCTCAGGTGAGTCCTGAGAAGAGAGCTTGCTGTGGGCACAGGACACCCATTTCTGGCAAGATGATTCAAGGATATCAGAAAAAGTTACTCTGAGCACCTCCTGCTGGTCCCTATGGGCAGCTGAAGAAGTTTAGTGCTCAGTGCTCACTGTTCGACAGTGCCCCTGCGCCCCCTTGTGGCAGTCCTGGTGAAGTTCTAAAATTCATGGTTCTGATTTTTCTAAACCATAATTTTGGAAATCAAACAAAAATAGAATCCATCATCCCATGTTTGATCATAATGGATAAATGTAACAAGAAGTAAAATACATGGTTGATAGGCAAAACTCAATTAGATTCTTATCTGTCAGCAATAATGTATAGGAAAAATCGGAATTTAAAAGTAAGAATAAGAAAAAATGTAAACAATTTCAGCAAAGAGCAAATATTCACCCAAACCCTAGCCCTTGCACTAATCCTAGCCTAACACTTCTCAGAATCCTCAGTGTGCCCGGGCAAGCATGTGACTTTCAGTTTCATGTGACTAATAGCAGAGATGTGTGGGCAAAACTCAGAACCCAGGTTAGCCATGATGCCAAGGTATACAAGTTTCCTGGGTCCTCCCCTAGTAGTGAGTGGGCAAAATGCAGGGTTACATTACCCACATTCCCAAAGGGGAAGAATTTCCTAGGATTACCCACAGAGAGTAGACTTATCATAAGACTACAATACCCACAATTCTAAATGGCAGGAACCACCAGGATCCTCAGCAATTGGCAAAACACTAAATGTTGTTGCACACCTGTAATACCAGAAGATTGGGAGACTGAGGCTGGAGGATCACAAGTTCAAAACTGGCCTCAGCAACTTAGTGAGGCCCTAAGCAACTTAACAAGACTTTGTCTCAAAATTAAAAGAAAAAGGGTTGGGGATGTGACTCAGTGGTTAAGTGCCCTTGGGTTCAATCCCCAGTACCAAAACAAACCAATCAACAAACATTGAATCTACCATAGACATAATCCTCAGGGAACCAGGGTGTGTGACTTTCAGCTTCCATGGAACTCCTGGCAGAGGTAAGGGGGCAGAACTCAGAACTACATTGCCCATGATGCCAACTGATAGAAATCACCAGAGTTTCCCCCTCCTAGAGCAGTGGGCAGACAAAACACAGACTGCCAGGGTCCAGCCCTAGCAGGAGTCCATGGGTTCCACACCGGTAAACGGGGCGCGGGGAGACAGCGTCGGCGATGAATGGAGAATGAAAGACACAGACTCTAGTTCTGGTGCAATCAATCCCACTTTATTCTGGGGAAGGCTGGGTTTACATACATTTTTCTTCAGGCTATAATGGCAGTCTTGTGGTTAATATTAAAGAAGTTTCCAAAGCATAGGAAGAAAACAAACTTACAGATCATCCTTACCTAATCACAGTTGTTTTAAGAATATCTAACTACGTCGATGAGCTAATACAATGTTTATTTCTTTAATATCTAAACTCTATGTGACCTAAGACTATTCTTATTATTCTCGCGGTTAAAGCGATAGACAAGTAATCTCATGTGATCATTTCTATTAGGTCCCTCTGGTTAATATCTAAATTGCTGAGTTAAGGGTTACAGGAGGGCAGTGGTCCCAATGGTTATTGTGTGCCAACATTTGTTATAGGGGTGACATATTCTTTGTAGGAAGGAAGGAATGTTGTGGAACCTTATTTTCTTACCTCACCACCACACATAAACAAAACCATTGTTAAAATTTAACCAGCCTGTTGGAGACAAAGGCAGATCTATAACTATTTTCTCCAGGGGCAGAGACTCATTGCACGGTTGCAAAATTATTTTTAATTTTGTTAGTGGTAAAGACCCATTGTTTTTCAGATTGTAGGTAATATTTTCTGGAATTTTTGTTGTATTCCCCTCGTCCCCTTAAGCAATCCGTTCAGACTAAATATAAATATATAAATATAAATATATTCAGAGTAATATATTACCAGAAAAACACAGCAGAAAAAACACCATGCTCTAGAGCAAAACATCCGGCAATTCCTTTTAGGATGAGCCTTTGCAATCATCCTCCAGAGGATCTTTGTCAAGCACTGGATGGAATTCTGGACGCCCCCACAACAGACAACATTACCCCCATTCCCAAGGATGAAGAATCTCCACAGTGAGTGGGCTAATCACAAGACGACATTACCCACAATCCTAAGTGGGGTGGAAGCATCTGGGATCCCAGCAGACAACCTGCCAAATGCTAAACCTATCAAGGACTCCTGGCAGAGATCAGTGAGCAAAATTCAGAATTACATTATTCAGAACCCTAATTGGCAGAAGCTGCCAGGATCCCCAACAGAAAGCTGGCAAAACGTTAACCCTACCCTAGCCTTTGTCCTAATATTAACCCTAACCCTAACCCTAACACTGCTGAGAATCCTCACATTATCAGGGTAATCTGACCTTCAGCTTCCATGGGACTCTCAGAAAATGTGAGCTGGCAAAATTCAGAACTGTTACCCACAGTGCCAAGGAGTGGAAGTCCCCAGGGTCTCCACTTGGTGAGAAGACGAAACACAGGAGTATATTACCCACAATTCTATGTGACAGAAGCCATCAGGATCCCCAGCAGTCAGCAAGCAAATTGCTAACCTGAACCCTAGCCTTTGTACTAACCCTGTCCCTAACACTGCTCAGAATCCTCAGGGTACCAGGACAAGCAGCTTCCACGTGACTCCAGGCAAAATATGTGGGCAAATCCTAAGGGGGTGGAAGCTCCCGAGTCCCCTACAATGAGCAGGCAAACCTGGGACATTACCCACAATCCTAATCTACACTCCTGGCAAGAGGAAGTTTCAAGGGGGTCAGGAAAAGTGGCTCCAGTTGCTGCCTGCTGAACACTGTGGGCAGAGTAGGACACTTGCCACTCACTGTTCAGTGGTGAACCTGCGCCCCCTTGTGGCGTCCCAGTGAAGCTCTGGAAGCCATTGTTCTGATTATTCCAGGTCATTTTAGAAATGAAGCAGAAAATCAGCCCACCATCCCATGCCTTGATCAAAATGGATGGATATAGCAAGAAGCAAAGTACAATGCCAATAGACAAAGGTTCTTTGATTTCCTGTGTATCAGCAATAATACATAGGAAAAACTGGACTTTGAAAAGTAGAATAAGAAAATGTTAAAGCACTTTTCTTTATAATAGCATCCCCCCAAACTGAAGTCCTTAAATATATCTTAAAGTACAATTGTACTTTCAGAAAAACTTGAAACAAACTAGAAAGAAATAAAATTAAACATAAATACGCGCACAGATACTCCTTGATCAGGAATGCTAGACTCAGCGTTAAGATGGAATTCTCTCAAGCTTGATCTGCACATTCAGCACAATACCCAGTTCCTAGAAGACTCTCTAAGCCTAAGACAGGCACTGAGGGAAGCTGCACCCACTACAGGGACACCAATTGGGACTAAAGGGCAGCCTAGCAAGTTTGGTCACACAGTGGGCCCCCAGGTGCTGGGGTGGGACCAGAAGCTATGCTGCTTTAAGGGACCTGTTGTGGCCTGGTGGGATGACCCCTGGCCCACGCCATTCTCTCAGCCCAAGGGCATCATGTTTTCCAGAATTAGAGCTTCAAGGCAGGACACAAGCTACAGGTCAGGGCTATTAAGGCTCCAGTGACACCTGTGGTCCCTGGAGGTAAGGAGGGCAGGCCTGGACCCCCAGGGTTCTTGCCCCTCATCTGCCTGAGGGCTAAATTCTGAGGAAACTCACAAACCAGGGTTGTAGAGGACAAGCTGGGTTCTACAAAAAAAAGGTCACTGACTGGAACTCAGGACCTAAGGGAAGGGAGAGTAGAGGTCTTCAGTGGGGTCAATGGGTGACACAGGTCCACATTGTTTTTGAATGAGGTACCTCATTGTGACTGGCTCAGCAATTCCAGTCAACCTGCCAATCAGCCAGCACCCTGGACAATTGGGCTGTTTGCTCTTTTCACAACCAGTGTGGATGCAGGACTGGCACCACCAAAATGATCCTATTTGTGGGTGATCAGACATCACCATGGCGAGTGAGGTATTTGGTCAGATATCAGAGTGATTAGACTTCCCCTGGGCAGGGTGAGGCATCTTGTCAGATATTGGGGTGATTAGACTTCACCTGAGAGGGTCAGGAGTCTGGTCAGATACTGGGGTGAATGGACTTCCCCTTGGGAGGGTGAGGAGTCTGTACAGATACCAGAGAGATTGGACTTCTGGAAAGAAGAAGGAGTCTGGTCTAATAATGAGTTGACTGGACTTCCTCTGGGAAAGGAGAGGAGTCTGGTCAGATATCTGGGTGATTGGAGGTCCCCTGGAAAGGGTGAGGAGTCTGGTCAGATATTGGGATGTACTTCCCCTGGGGAAGATGAGGAGTCTGATCAGACATTCAGGTGATTGGACATCACCTGAGGAGGGTCAGGAGTCTGATTGGATATTGGGGTGATTGGACATCACTTGGGAGGGTGAAAAGTTGGGTCAGATATCAGGACAACTGGACTTTCCCTGGTCAGGGTGAGGAGAGTGCTCACATATCCAGGTGATTCAACTCACCTGGAGTGAGGAGTCTGGTCACGTTGCAGGTGAGTAGACTTCTCCCAAGGAGGGTGAGAATTCTGATCAGATACTAGGGTAATTGAACTTTCCCTGGGGAGGGTGAGGAGTCTGCTCAGATATCATGATGATTGGACATCATCTTGAGAGGGTGAGGAGTCTGTTCAGATATTGAGGTGATTTGAGTTGTCCTGGGAGGATGAGGAGTCTCATCAGACATCAGGGTGATTCAGCTTCCCCTTGGAAGAGTAAGGAGTCTGGTCAAATATCAGGGTGATTGGACTTGCCCTGGCGTGGGTGAGGCGTCTGGTCATATATTGGGGTGATCAGGCATCACTTGGGGAGGGAGAGCAATGTGATAAAGTATCAGGGTGATCAGACATCACCTGGAGAGGGTGGAGGGTGAGGAACCTGATATCAGATGATGGGTCATCGAGGGTGGGCTGTTGCTATATTTCAGTTCACAGGGATCTGTTCAGATAGCTCCAGAGCCTTCTGGGTCTGAGTGAAACTTTGAAGCAGAGTACACTCCTCAGAGATGCAAAGTCACAGAAATGACAGCTGTATGTTCAGTGGAGACTCCTCCAGAAGGTGGGATTTTAGCCAAGTCCTGGAATAAAATGAGCAGTGTAAAGCAGTGGATCCAAGTGTTTGAAATGTGTATCAGGTACACAGAGGATGGAAAGAAAGAGCAAAAGTTAGGAATAAGGCTCAAAAAAAGGTCAGGAAGGACCTAGGAGGTCTCAGAAGGCCTGAGTATGTAGGGAAGGGGCTGAGAATGGACAGGAAGAGCCCAGGGCAACTGAACCTGAATGCTGGTACATAGAGAGCTGAGTGGCCTCAGCAGTGTCTAAGGTTTTAAGATAGGCAAAAGGAGCAGAAAGAGCTAATGCTGGGCAGGGAGACTGATGAAGAACCAGGAGCCAAAGAAAGAAAGGGTGAAGAGCAGGGACCCACAGGCCCAGGCCCAGGACCACAGGTGGGCAATGGGGACAGGCTGTGGGAGTAGAGTGGGACTGTGGGAGGTGACCTGGAGAGCCATGGGTACTAGGACTGGAAAGGGTCAGGAACAGGGGAGGACAGGGGATGAAGTGGAGTAGGGGGTGGCTAGGAGAGCCTGGGACAGAGGAGGGGTGACAGGAAGATTCTGGAGTGGGGGGTAGGGAGTTGGGAGCCATGGGGAAAGACCAGGGAGGAACTAGAGAGCATGGACCAGGGGAGGGGTCCTGGTGCAGGGTGGTGCAGTCCAGGGTCCTCAGGGGCTGACATGCAGACAGACCAGATGCACTTATTGCCCAAGTATCTGTTAGACACTGCCTCATCCCATGCTGGCAGAATCCCTAAGGAGCCCATGAGTGGCCAGAGCCCTCATGACTCCAGAGGCTTGGTGTGCCCAGGAGAGTAACACCTGGAAGCTCCACCTGGGCAGGGAGAGGAACAAGTGGAGACTCTGGGACATTACTAGAGAGACCCTCCAAAACCCAGGCTGCACCAGTCACTGGTCACCTGCAAGCAGGCCAAGGGGTCAAGACTCTGGTCCCCTTCCCTGGCAGTAAGCCTGGAGGACAGCTGGTAGGGACATCTACAGGACTTGAGTGCCTTGCTTCTTTACTCAATAGCTGTGAGGATCATCAGAGGAATGATGTTTGTTCTGGGACTTTTTAAAATAGTTTTTCCTGAGTTGCTTGCTAGCCCTTTAAGCCCTTCAGCAAATTTCAAAGTGCTCTGCCATTAAGAGACTCTCCAGCTATCTGTATGAAAGGGCCACAGGCATTTACAATCCTTTATGCATGAGAAGACTCAGAGTTCTGCACTTCATGATGTTGAGCACAGTTCTTAGGAGTGCCTCATTAGGGCCAGTCCAGTTCAGGTATAATGTGAAAACAGCCACAAGAAAGCAGTTTTCACTGCTATGGTCAGCTACATAGTACAGGAAGAGGATGGATTTGAGATCCTCTGTGGTTCCACAGGGAGCCTCCCTGTAGAAGTACACGGCTCAACAGCCCTCAGAGGTATACAACCTAAAGAACACTTTCAGGGCCAGAGTCCTGTCTGCACAGGTTGCTCCTCCTGTCTACACTCAGAAGACTCAGGATACAGGCTCCTTCTAACTGCACTCAGCTGAATCAGCACATGGCTCCCTCCTATCTATCTCAGGGGACTCACAACACGGTGCTCTCATGTCTACACTCAGCACATTCAGAACATAGTGTCCTAGTATCTACACTCAGCTTCTGCAAGATAGATCTTTCTCCTCCTATATATACTCAGCTGAGTGAGTATGCAGTTTCCTCCTTTCTCCATTCAGCAGACTTAAAACACGTTTCTGAAATGGAGAATCAATTACAAGAGGCTTACAGAAAACCAAATGCTCAAAATCACAACAGATCCACACCAAGGCACATTATAATGAAAATGCCTAACATTCAAAATA
The DNA here is from genome assembly GCF_902686445.1 of Sciurus carolinensis. NCBI lineage: Eukaryota > Metazoa > Chordata > Mammalia > Rodentia > Sciuridae > Sciurus > Sciurus carolinensis. Next base: position 27,414 of record NC_062228.1, read on the forward strand.
AAGATAGAATTTTGAAGACTGTGAGAGAAAAGCATCAGATTACATATAGGGGGAAACCAATATGGATATAAGCAGACTTCTCAACCCAGACTCTAAAAACTAGAAGGGCCTGGAACAACATATTTCAAGCTCTGAAAGAACATGGTTGCCAACCAAGAATCCTATACCCAGCAAAACAAACCTTCAGATTTGAAGATGAAATAAAATCCTTCCATGATAAACAAAAGTTAAAAGAATTTACAAATAGAAAGCCTGTGCTACAGAATGTTCTCAACAAAATATTCCATGAGGAGGAAATGAAAAACAACAATGGACATTAGCAAAGGGAGGAACTACCTTAGAGAAAAACCACTGAAAGGAGAAACCAAGCCAACTTAAAAAACAAAATATGCCAAATGACTGGGAATATGAATCATATCTCAATAATAACCCTGAATGTTAATGGTCTAAACTCATCAATCAAAAGACATAGACTTGCAGAATGGATTAAAAAGAAAGACCCAACAATATGCTGCCTGCAAGAGACTCATCTCATAGAAAAAGACATCCACAGATTAAAGGTGAAAGAATGGGGAAAAACCTACCATGCACATGGACTCAGTGAAAAAGCAGGGGTTTCCATCCTTATATCAGAAAAGTGGACTTCAAGCCAAAGTTAGTCAGAAGGGATAAAGAAGGACATTTCATACTGCTTAAGGGAACCATAAATCAGGAAGACATAACTATAGTAAATATTTATGCCCCAAACAATGGTGCATCCCTGTACATCAAACAAATCCTTCTCAATCCCAGGAATCAAATAGACCACAACACAATAATTCTGGGTGACTTTAACACACCGCTGTCACCACTGGATAGAACTTACAAACAAAAACCAATAACACAGAACTCAATAACACAATCAATGACCTAGATTTAATAGACATATATAGAATATTCCATTCATCAATGAGTGAATTCACTTTCTTCTCAGCAGCACATGGAACCTTCTCGAAAATAGACCATATGTTATGCCACAAAGCAGCCCTTAGGAAATGCAAAAAAATAGAGATACTGCCTTGTGTTCTATCAGATCATAATGGAATGAGAGTAGAAATCAATGACAAAATAAAAAACAGAAATTACTCCAACACCTGGAGACTAAATAATATGCTATCGAATGAAACATGGATAACAGAAAACATCAGGGAGGAGATAAAAAAATTCTTAGAGGTCAATGAGAATGACGATACAACATATCAAAATCTCTGGGACACTATGAAAGCAGTTCTAAGAGGAAAATTCATTGCATGGAGCGCATTCAAGAAAAGAATGAAAAGTCAACAACTAAATGACCTAACATTACAGCTCAAAGCCCTAGAAAAAGAAGAACAGAATAACAGCAAAAGTAGTAGAAGACAGGAAATAACTAAAATCAGAGCTGAAATCAATGAAATTAAAACAAAAGAAACAATTCAAAAAATTGACAAAACAAAAAGTTGGTTCTTTGAAAAAGTAAACAAAATAGACAAACCCTTAGCCACACTAACAAGGAGAAGAAGAGAGAAAACTCGAATTACTAAAATTCGTGATGAAAAAGGAAATATCACTACTGAGATACATAACATAATGAGAAGCTACTTTGAAAATCTGTATTCCAACAAAATAGAAAATACTGAAGACATTGACAAATCAAGGACATATGCTCCTCCCAAACTGAACCAGGAGGACATACACAATTTAAACAGATCAATATCAAGCAATGAAATAGAAGAAGCCATTAAAAACCTACCATCCAAGAAAAGCCCAGGACCAGACGGATTCTCAGCCGAGTTCTACAAGACCTTCAAAGAAGAACTCATTCCAATACTTCTCAAAGTATTCCAGGAAATAGAAAAGGAGGGAACCCTACCAAACTCATTCTATGAAGCTAATATCACCCTCATACCCAAATCAGGCAAAGACACATCAAAGAAAGAAAATTTTAGATCAATATCCTTGATGAATATAGATGCAAAGATCCTTAACAAAATACTGGAAAACCGTATCCAAAAACATATTAAGAAAATCGTGCACCACGATCAAGTGGGGTTCATCCCTGGAATGCAAGGATGGTTTAACATCTGTAAATCAATAAACATAATCCATCATGTCAATAGACTTAAGGATAAGAATCATATGGTTATTTCAATTGACACAGAAAAAGTGTTCGACAAAATACAACACCCCTCATGCTCAAACACTAGAAAAAAATAAGGATAGTAGGAACATACCTGAACATTGTAAAGGCTATTTATGCTAAGCCCATGGCCAACATCATTCTTAATGGAGAAAAACTGAAACCATTCCCTTTAAAAATGGGAACAAGACAGGGATGTCCTCTTTCACCACTTCTATTCAACACTGTCCTCAAAACTCTAGCCAGAGCAATTAGACAGACTAAAGAAATTAAAGGGATACGAATAGGAAAAGAGGACTTAAGCTGTCACTATTTGCTGATGACATGATTCTATATTTAGAGGATCCAAAAACCTCCTCCAGAAAACTTCTAGACCTCATCAATGAATTCAGCAAAATAGCAGGCTATAAAATCAACACGCATAAATCTAAAGCATTTTTTTTTTTTTTTTTTTTGTTGCGGTACTGGGGATCGAACTCAGGGCCTTGTGCTTGCGAGGCAAGCACTCTACCAGCTGAGCTATCGCCCCAGCCCTAAAGCATTTTTATACGCAAGCAATGAAACATCCAAAAGGGAAATGAGGAAAACAACTCCATTTGCAATAGCCTCAAAAAAAATAAAATACTTGGGAATCAATCTAACCAAAGAGGTAAAAGATCTCTATAATGAAAACTACAAAACATTGAAGAAATTAAGGAAGACCTTAGAAGATGGAAAGATCTGCCATGTTCTTGGATAGGCAGAATTAATATTATCAAAATAGCCATACTACCAAAAGTGCTATACAGATTCAATGCAATTCCAATTAAAATCCCAATGATGTACCTTACAGAAATAGAGCAAGCAATCATGAAATACATCTGGAAGAATAAGAAACCCAGAATAGCTAAAGTAATCCTTAGCAGGAAGAGTGAAGCAGGGGGTATCGCAATACCAGAACTTCAACTATACTACAAAGCCATAGTAACAAAAACGGCATGGTCTTGATACCAAAATAGACAGGTACATCAATGGAACAGAATAGAGGATGTGGACACAAACCCAAATAAATACAGTTTTCTCATACTAGACAAAGGTGCCAAAAATATGCAATGGAGAAAAAGATAACCTCTTCAACAAATGGTGCTGGGAAAACTGGAAATCCATATGCAGCAGAATGAAAGTAAACCTCTATCTCTCACCTGCACAAAACTCAACTCAAAATGGATCAAGGACCTTGGAATCAGACGAGAGACCCTTCATCTTATAGAAGAAAAAGTAGGTCCAAATCTTCAACTTGTCGGTTTAGGATCAGACTTCCTTAACAGGACTCCCATAGCACAAGAAATAAAAGCAAGAATCAATAACTGTGATAGATTCAAACTAAAAAGTTTTATCTCAGCAAAGGAAACTATCAACAATGCGAAGAGAGAGCCTACAGAGTGGGAGAAAATCTTTGCCGTTCATACTTCAGATAGAGCACTAATTTCCAGAATACATAAAGAACTCAAAAAACTCTACACCAAGAATACAAATAATCCAATCAACAAAAGAGCTAAGGAAATGAAGACACTTCACAGAAGATCTATAAGCAATCAACAGATATATGAAAAAATGTTCAACATCTCTAGTAATAAGAGAAATGCAAATCGAAACTACCCTAAGATGCCATCTCACCCCAATTAGAATGGTGATTATCAAGAATACAAGCAACAATAGGTGTTGGAGAGGATGTGGGGAAAAAGGCACACTAATACATTGCTGCTAGGATTGCAAATTAGTGCAGCCACTCTGGAAAGCAGTATGGAGATTCCTTAGAAAGCTTGGAATGGAACCACCATTTGACCCAGATATCCCACACCTCGGCCTATACCCAAAGGACTTAAAATCAGCATACTACAGAGATGCAGCCACATCAATGTTCATAGCTGCTCAATTCACAATAACCAGATTGTGGAACCAACCTAGATGTCCTTCAATTGATGAATGGATAAAGAAACTGTGGTACATATATACGATGGAATATTACTCAGCCATAAAGAATAATAAAATTATGGCATTTGCAGGCAAATGGATGAAATTGGAGAAGAATATCATGCTAAGTGAGATAAGCCAATCTCAAAAATCCAAAGGATGAATGATCTCGCTGATAAGCAGATGATGACACATAATGGGGGGGTAGGAGCAGGGCAAGAATGGAGTAAGGAGGGACTGTATAGAGGGAAAAGAGGGGTGGGAGGGGTGGGGGGAAGGAAAAAATAACAGAATGATTCAAACACCATTACCCTTTGTAAATGTATGATTACACAAATGGTGTGCCTTTACTTCATGTACAAACAGAGAAACAACATGTATCCCATTTGTTCACAATAAAAATAAATTAAAAAAAAAAAAACATGTTTCCCTCCTGTCCACACTTGTTGATTCACAACAGTTTCCTACTGTCTTAACTCACCACAATCAGGACACAGTTTCCTCCGGTCTACACAGAGCTGACCTAGGACATGAAATAAAAGGCTACCTCTTGGGCTGGAGTTGTTCAGTGATTAGAGAGCTTGCCTGGCATGTGTGATGCCCTGGGTTCCATCCTCAGCACTGCATATAAATAAATTAAATAAAACAAAGATCCATTGACAACTAAAAAATATTTTTTTAAAAAAGGCTTCCTCTTGTCTATACTCAGATGACTCAGGACACTCACAGTAGACAGGGTTAGGGTTAGGGTCAGGACAGAGTGTCCACTTCCAGTCTACACTCAGCTGACTTAACACATTTTCCTCCTCTCTACACTCCCCTGACAGGATTTGGTTCCCTACTATCTACACTTATTGAACTAGGTTTTCTTAGGTCTACACTCAGTTGACTCAGGACTCAGTTTACTCTCTCCTGTCTATGCTGGAAGCACCAGGACTCTGGTGCAGGAAAGGAGGTGTGGATTCATCCTGGATGCAGCAGTTTTGTCACGGAGTGAAAAGTGGAGGCCTCGTTCCTGTTGCCTAAACCCTACGCTAAACCTCATCCTAAACCAAGTCTCCATCCAAACTCAAGCCTAACCTAATACAAACTTCTTCCCTGAAGCTTCCCTGAAGCCCTGACTTTGTCTGCCTGCAACCCTCTCACCTCCCTGCCAGGGAGTTGAAGTGAAATGAAGCCAAGGGTGGACAATGGCATCATGTCCAGCCCTGGATTCTAGACAGCCATATCTGTCCCCACCTACGACCACTAAACAGTTCTCCCAGCAGAAATGGGCTTTACTGTCCACCCCAATGGGGATATCCTGTGGGTAGAATTCGGGAGAAAGAGTGCCATAAGAACACTGTGCACTGTGATTGAGAGTCCTGGACACACAGGTCAGTGTGCATATTGTCCACTGTGATTTAGAGTCCAGGACATACAAGACAGGATGCACACTGTTCACTGTGACTGAGAGTCCTGGACACACAGGGTGGGGTGCACACTGTCCACTGTGATTTAGAGTCCTGGACACACAGGTCAGTGTGCACACCATCCACTATGATTTAGAGTCCTGGACACACAAGGCAGGATACACACTGTCCACTGTGAATGAGAGTCCTGGACACACAAGTCAGTGTGCACACTGTCCACTGTGATTTAAAGTCCTGGACATACAGATCAGGGTGCACACTGTCCACTGTGAATGAGAGTCCTGAACACAAAGTGGAGTGCACACTGTCCACTGTGACTGAGAGCCCTACACATACAGGGCAGGGTGCACACTGTCCATTGTGACTGAGAGTCCTGGACACACAGGGCAGGGTGCACACTGTCTATTGTGACTCAGAGTCATGTACACACAATGCTGGGTGCACACTGTCCACTGTGACTTAGAGACCTGGACACAAGGTGGACTGCACCCTGTCCACTGTGACTGAGAGTCCTGGACATACAGGGCAGTGTGCACACTGTCCATTGTGACTGAGAGTCCTGGACACACAGGGCAGGGTGCACACTGTCCATTGTGACTGAGAGTCCTGGACACACAGGGCAGGGTGCACACTGTCCATTGTGACTCAGAGTCATGTACACACAATGCTGGGTGCACACTGTCCACTGTGACTTAGAGACCTGGACACAAGGTGGACTGCACCCTGTCCACTGTGACTGAGAGTCCTGGACATACAGGGCAGTGTGCACACCATCCACTGTGACTTACAGTTCCGGCCACAAAGTGGACTGCACCCTGTCCACTGTGACTGAGAATCCTGGACATACAGGGCAGTGTGCACACTGTCCACTGTGACTTACATTCCGGACACAAAGTGGAGTGCACCCTGTGCACTGTGACTGAAAGTCCTAGACGTACAGGGCAGGGTGCACACTGTCCATTGTGTCTGAGAGTCCTGGACACACAGGGCAGGGTACACACTGTCCACTGTGACTGAGAGTCCTAGACATACAAGGAATGGTGCACACTGTTTATTGTGACAGGGAGTCCCGGACACACAGGGCGGAGTACACACTGTCCACTGTGATTTAGCATCCTGGGACACAGGCCAATGTGCACACTGGCCATTGTGACTAAGAATCCTGGACACATGGGGCTGGTTGCACACTGTCCACTGAGATTGAGAGTCCTAAACACACAGGGCAAGGTGCACACTGTCCACTGTGACTGAGTGTTCTGGACACACAGGGCAGGATGCATACTGTCCACTGTGTCGAGGAGTCCTGGAACACAGGGCAGGGTGCTCACTGTCCATTGTGACTGAGAATCCTGGACACATCGGGCTGGTTGCACACTGTCCACTGTGACTGAGAGTCCTACACACACAGGGCAGGGTGCACATTATTCATTGCAACTGAGAGTCCTGGATACACAGGGCAAGGTGTACTGTCCACTGTGTCAAGGAGTACTGGACTCATAGGGCTGGGTGCTACTGTTAACTGTGTCCAAGAGTCCTGGACACACAGGGCAGGGTACACACTGTCCACTGTGATTTAGGTTCCTGGACACATAGGGCAGGGTGACACTATCCATTGTGACTGAGAATCCTGGACACATGGGGCTGGCTACACACTGTCCACTGTGACTGAGAGTCCTAGATACACAGGGCAGGGTGCACACTATCCATTGCGACTCAGGGTCCTGGACACACAGGGCAGGGTGTACTGTCCACTGTGTCAAGGAGTACTGGACTCACAGGGCTGGGTGCTACTGTTAACTTTGTCCAAGAGTCCTGGACACACAGGGCAGGGTGTACACTATCTACTAAGACTGAGCATTCTGGACACGGGACAAGGTGCCCACTGTCTATGTCCACTATGCCTGAGTGTCCTGGACACAGAAGGCTGAGTGCATGTGTCCAATGTGATTGAGAGTCCTTAACACAGGACCAGGTTCACGTGATTCTCTGTGACACAGTCCTAGACACAAGACTGGGAGAATGTTGTCCATTGCAGCAGGGTCCTAGACACAGGTCTGGGTGGAGCCTTCCACTGTGAGTGAGAGTACAGGTCACACAGAACTGGATGAACACTGTCCACTGTGTCGAATAGTCCGGGACACACAGGGCAGGGTGCATACTGTCCACTTTGAGAGTCCTGAACTCATGGGTCTGAGTGCACAATCTCCTGTGAATGATGGTCCTGGACAAACAAAGCTGGGTGCATATTGTCCACTGTGACACAGAACTGAAAAGAGGGGCTGGGGAGATAGCTCAGCTGTTAGAGTGCTTGCCTCGCAAGCACAAGGCCCTGGGTTTGATCCCCAGTACCACAAAAAAAAAAAAAAAAAAAAAAAAAAAAAAACTGAAAAGACACTGACAGAATCCTGGACCCTGTCCTAGGTGAGATCATCCACTGTCAAACTCTTGGACACAGGCCTGGGTCCAGTGAGGTTCCAGGACCCTCAGGCCTGAGGTGGTCACTTTTTTCCTAAGTAGATCCATGCTCCCAGCAGCACTGCCCTCCAATTCAGAGGGCTGAGGGCACCTTCCTGAAGGAAAACAGAGTGGAGGAGTGCCTCAGAGAGCTCTGGAAGCAGCATCCTGTGCACTGAAGTGGCCACCCGACTCCTGCCAAGGTCTCTTATCCTTCTGAACCTGAATTTCAGACTTCAGGCCACTACCTACCTGTGCCTGCAGTTGCCATACTGTGGCCAGCCTCAGGACTCAGCAGGGGTCCTGTGGGTCCCCAGCCCAGAGAGCAAAAGTGTCCTGCAGAAGCCAGCAGGACACATCCTCTACCAGGACAGGCAGTACTTGCTTTCTGCAGGTGTCATGGGTACCTCCTTGTGCTCCACCAGCTGGCTGATGAACATGGGGGCAGCTGCAGGTGACCAGAGTGAGGTAAGGTGGGCAAAGGAGGAGGGCTGGCTATCTTATCAGTTTTAGATGCTATAGTAAGGATATCATATTAATATGAATGGCCATAGGATAACTATGTATCAGTTTTTCATGCTATAGCATGGATATTATATTAGTAGTAAAGGCCAACAGGACAGATACTATATCAATTTTAGATGATACTAGATGTATATCTTATTTGTACTAAGAGCCTCAGGGAAGTTATTATATCAGTTTCAGAAAATATGCTATTGATATCATATTAGTAATAAAGACATTAGGGCAGCTATTGTATTTGCTTTAGATGCTGCAGAATATATATTATTTAGTATTTAGGATACAGTACAGCTATCATATTAGATTAGATGCTATGGTATAAATACTATATTAATATTAAAGGTTATAGGGCAATTATTATAGCCATTTAAGATGATACAGCATGAATATCATATTAGTATTGAAGGCGGCAGTACAGCTACTACATTAGTTTTAAAATATAGCATGGATATTACATTAATATTAAAAAATGCAGTGCAGCTATTATATTAGTTTATGATACCACAGTATGAATACTACTTTAATATTGAAGTCCACAGGACAGTTATTACATTGGTTTAAGATGTACTAGTATGTGTCTAGTGTGTGTGTGTGTGTGTGTGTGTGTGTGTGTATACATATATAATATATTAAAAAAAATATATATATATATAAAACACTAATATTCACCAGCTGTGATGCCACATGCCTATAATCCCAGTGACTTGGGAGGCTGAAGCAGGAGGATTGCAAGGCCCTGAGCAACTTAGTAAGACCCTGTCCATAAAATAAAAAATAAAAAAGGCTGGGGAGGTAGCTCAGTGGTAAAGCACCCCTGGATTCAATCCCTAGTATACATGTATTTGTGTATTTATTTATTTATATATATGTATTTATATAAAATATATTTTATTTTTATATATTTATATATAAAATTAAAGGCCACAGGACAAATGCTATATGAGCTTTTAATGCTATGGTATGGACATTATTTTAGTATAAAAGGATACAAGGCAGTTATTATATTAGTTTTGGATGCTACGGCATAGATATTATGTTAACATTAAAGGCCACAGGAAAACTAGTATATTAATTTTACGTGCTGCACTATGGATATCATAACACATAGCATCAAAACCACAGTTCAGTTATCCTATTAGCTGAAGATGCTATAGTATGACTATTACATCAATATTAAAATCCAAAGGGTAGCCATTATATTTTTAGATGCAATAGTATGGATTATATTAGTATTAAAAGTCAAGGGGCACTTATTATTTTAGTACTGAATGCAACATTATATGGATATCATATTAGTATTGAAGGTCACAGGGGAGCATTAGTTTTAGAGGTTATACTATGGATATGACGTTAGAATTAAAGACAACAGAGCAGATAGTATATTATTTCAGATGATAGTGTAGATATATTAGTTACAAAGTCCACAGTATGGATGTTACATTAATATTAATGGTCAGTTATATATCAGTTTTACAGGGCAGTTATATTAGTTTTACGTGCTGCATTATGAATATCACATCAATGTTAAAGGACACAGAGCAGCTACCAAATCAATATTAGATGCTCTAATAGAAATATAGTAGTTTTAAAGGTCACATGCAGCTATTTTATCAGTTTTTGATGCTATAATATGGACATCTTATCAGTATTAAAGACCACAAAGCAGCTATTTTGTCAGTTCTTAATGCTAAAACATGGATATCATATCAGGTTTGAGGGCCACAATACAGCTATTTTATCACATTTAATTATATAATATTGATACCTTGTGAATATTAAAAGCCACAATGTAGCATATTTATTATATTTATATCACGGATATAACATTAATACTAAAGACCACAGACCATGAAAAATGGATTATCATTTTAGTACAAATGTTTACAAGGTAGCTCTTATATCAGTTTTGGATATTGTAGCGTTATTATGATTTAGATATTAGGTATTCCTCAAAAGCTCCTGAATGAGACAATGCAAGAAAGTTTAGAGGTGAGATGAATTAATCCCCTGAAAAAGATTGACTGGAGGTAATTGTAGCCAAGTAAAGTGAGACTGAAGGAGGTGGGTTATTGGGGCATGCCTTTGGAGTATATATTTTGTACGTGGTGAGTAGGGACTCTCTTTGTGCTTCCTGGTGTAATGTCCCCAGTTGCTTTCCTATACCACACCCTTCTGCCATGAGGTTCAGCCTCACCATGGGCCCCCTAGAATGGAGTCGGACATTTCTGAACTGAGACCTCTGAAACCATGAGCCCCCAAATAAACTTTGTCCTGTAAAATTGTTCATCAGGTCTTTTGATCACAGTAGTGAAAAAGCTGACTAAAACATGCATGAATAGTATATTAACATTAAGAGCCACAGGAAAGCTATATTAATTTTTCATGCTGCTTATTGATATCCAATTATATTAAAACTGAGGAATTTATTATATTAGTTTAACTTTCTATAGAATGGATATTACGTCAATATTAGGGCATCAGGGCAGCTGATTATATTAGTTTAGATTCTGTAGCAGGAATACTTTATTAATGTGGAAGTTAACAGAACAGATAATATAGAATATTTAGAGGTCACTATGAATATATTATTGATATTAAATACAACATTGTAACTACTATGTTAGCTTTTTTTTAATGTGTCTTTTTTTTATTGTAAACAAATGGGATACATGTTGTTTCTCTGTTTGTACATGGCGTAAAGGCATACCATTTGTGTAATCATAAATTTACATAGGGTAATGCTGTTTGATTGATTCTGTTATTTTTTCCCCTTCCCCCCCACCCCTCCCACCCCTCTTTTCCCTCTATACAGTCCTTCCTTCCTCCATTCTTGCCTATGTTAGCTTTTGATGCTGTAGTACTGATATCATATTAGTATTAAGGGCTACAAGGTAGCTCTTATATTAACTTTAGATGCTATACCATGAATATCATGTGAATACTAAAGGCCACAGAGCAGATATTAGTTTTAGGTGCTATAGTATGGATATTATATTAACATTAGACACCACAAAGAAACCATTATATTACTTTTAAATACTACATTATTGATATCTTATTACTTATAAAGGCCAAAGGGTGGCTATTCAGCTTATGATGCTATAATATACATATATCAGTATTAACGGTCACAAGGCAGATATTTGATTAGTTTGATGCTATACTATGGATATAACATTAGTACTGAGGACCTCAGGGAATGTTAAATGGATTATAATTTAGGTACAGATGTCTAAGAGGCAGCTCTTATATTAGATTTAGATGCTATAACATGGATATTACATTAACATTAAAGACAAGAGGGAAACTAAAACATTAATTTCACATGCCACACATTGATTTCAAAATGGTATTACAACAAGAATAAGTTACTATATTTGTTTCACTTGCTGAAGTGTGGATATTACATTAATATTAGGGCCATAGGGCAGGTACTATATTAGTATAGATTCTGTAGTGTGGGTGTTATATTAATATTATGGCCATATGAGAGCTATAACATTACATTAACAGTTTGGATATAATATTAATATTAATACCCATTGTAGTGAATACATTTGTTTTAGATGATATTTTATGGGTATCATATTAGCATTTAGAACCACAGGGCAGTTCTTATATTAACTTCATATGTTATAGTATGGACATCATATGAGTACTAAAGGCCACAGGGCAGATAATTAGTTTTTGATGCTCTACTATGAATACTGAATTAATATTAGATACCACAAGGAAACCACTGTATTACTTTTAAATGATATATTATCGATGTGATATTAGTTACAAAGGTCACAGGGCAGTCTTTTTATCTGTTTCTGATGCTATGACTATCACATCACTATTAAAGGCCAAAATGCAGGGTCTTGATCAGTTTCTGGTTCTCTAATATGGATGTCATATCAGTAATAAAGCCACAAAGCAGCTATTTTATCAGATTTTGACGCTATACTATGGACATAAAATTTACACTAAAGACCACAAGGCATGTAAAATGGTTTATCATTTTAGTATTAAAATCAACAATGAAGCTATTATATTATTTTTGGATGCCACAGCATGGACATATATTGACATTAAGAGCCAAAGGGAAGCTACTGATTTCACATGCTGCATACTGATATTCAATTGCACTAAATACAGAAGAATCTATTATATTAATTTTACATACTGTAGTATGACTATAACATTAATATTAGAGCCACAGGGCAACTATTTTATTAGTCTTACATTCTTTAGCATGGATAATACATTAATACTGAAGTTCACATAGGGGATATAACATTACATTGAGATACCACCATATGGATATAATGTTGATGGTCAAATGCCCCCATTGTAGCTATTACATTAGGATATTCTTTTGCCTTTTTTTTTTTTTTTTTTTTTTTTTTTTCAGTAGTACTGGGATTGAACCCAGGGTCTTGTGCTTGGCAGGCAAGCACTCTATGAACTGAGCTATGTCCCCAGCCTATTAGTTTTTGATGCTACAGTATAGATCTTATATTAGTACTAAAGATCACAGGGCAGCAGTTATGTTAATTTTAGATGTATAATATGGATATCATATGAGTACTAAAGGCCATAGGGCAGGAATTATATTAGTTTTAGATGCAATAGTGTGGATACTGTATTACTAATAGACACCACAAGGAAACCATTATGTTACCTTTAAATGCCTTAGTATCAATATGATATTATTTATAAAGGCAAAGGGCAGCTCTTTTATAAGTTTCTGATGCTACAATATGAATATAAAGCCCACAAGGGAAATATATTATCAGTTTTTGATGCTAGAGTAGGGATATTATGGCAGTATTAAAGAACAAAATGTAGTTATTTTATTACTTTTTGATCTTATAACGCAGATATCATATCAGGAAACAAGGCAGCTACTTATCAGTTTCTAATGCTATAAAATGTGTATTCTATCATTATGGAAGGTAACAGAGCAGCAGTTATATCACATTTAATGATATGATATGAATAATTTATTAATATTAAAACTCACAGAAGAGCTGAAATACCCACATAGGTATTAAAATACAAATAACATATTAGTATTAATGCTACAGGACAGTTATTATATCATTATTAATGATATATGTGGATATTATATTATTAAAGGATTCCAGAAGCAATTATATTAGTAATAAATACTATCATAAGTTTATCATATTAGAGTTAAAGGTCATGATTCCTATATGATATTATTTTGTGATGCTGTACTATGAATATAACATTAATACTAAAGACCACAGGATGTGTGAAATTAATTTTCATTTTAGTACAGCATGACAAAAAACAGGTGCATTATCATGTTTAAAAGTTACAATATGGATACCATATCAGCATTTAGAGGCACAGGTAGCTATTTTACCAGTTTCTAATGCAATAATATGGAATTTGTATGAGGATTGAAGTTCACAGAGCAGGCATTATATCCTTTTTATATGCTGTAATATGGATATATCAATATTAAAGGCCACCAGGCAGTTATTTTATCAGTTTCTGATGCTATAAAATAAATATATCAGTATTAAAGGCTACAATACACTCACTTTTACCACTTTTTTATACTATATATGCAAAAATATACAACTACTGAAATCCATAAGGCAACTACATCATCAGTTTTTCATGCTATAGAATGAGTATCTTATCACAATCAAATGCTTAAGCAGGTATTTTATAAATGTTTCATGCCATAATAAGGATATCAAGTGAGTATTAAAGACCACCATGCAGCCATTTTATCAGTTTTGGATGCCATACTATGGATATGATGATAAAATTAAAGACCACAAGTTCTTTGGATTATCATTTTAGGACAAATGTCTACAAGGCAGCTCTTATATTAGATTTGGATGCTATAACATGGGATATTATGCTAACATTAAGGGAAGCTATGATACTAACTTCACATACTACATACTGACATACAATTGTATCAAAATAAGGGGGATTTATTGTATTACTTTAATTTCCTATAGTATGGGTATTACAGCAATATTAGGGCCACAGGGCAACTATCATTATTAGTTTATATTTTGTAATGTGAATATTGTATTAAAATTAAGGCCACAGGAGGACTATACTATTATATCCAGAGACCACAGTATGAATGATATTAATATTCAATGCCATATTATCGCTATTACATTAGTTTTCAATGCTATAGTAGGGATATCATATTAGTTTTAATGAACATAGGCAACTCTTATACTAATAGTAAAGACTCAAATACAGATATTATATGAGTAAAAAGGCCACAGGGCAGGTATTGTAGTAGTAGTTTTAGATGCCATAGTACAGATATTGTTTTAACATTGGACACCACAAGGAAACAATTATATGACTTTTAAATACTATATTATCAATATATTCTTAGTTCTAAATGTAACAAGGAAGCTATTATATCAATCTTAGATACTGTAATTTTAGGTTATATTAATATTAAAGGCCATGTAGTACCTATACATATATCTTCCATAATAAAATAGGGATGTCTGTTTAGAGTTAGAGGACATGTGGAAGCTTTCTTCTGTTTTGATGCTATAATATGATATTAAAACAGGTTTCAAGGCAACAAAGGAAATATATTTTAATCAATGTTTGAAACTATACTATGGATATCTGATCAGAATTAAATACCACAAGGCAGATAATTTATCAGGTTTTTTGCTATATATGGATTTCTTACTATAGCACAAATGAAGGCCACAAGGCATCACTTTGTCAGTTCCTTGGGTTATATTATGAATAAATATCGCTACTGAAGGCTCTACCTGCACTTGCCCCAAGTGTAGCAAGAGCTTTAACCAGAGCTCACACCTGTATGCCCATTTGCCCATCCACACAGGAGAGAAGCTCTACCAGTGTTAGACCTGTGGGAAGAGCCTCACCTGCAGCAGACATCAACATCCACTGCCAAGTCCACACAGGGGAGAAGCCGTACAAGTGAAAGGTGTGTCGGAAGGGCTTCATCCAGAGGTCCCACCTTTAGGCCCATGAAAGGATCGACACAAGGGAGAAGCTGTATAAATGTGACAAGTGTGGCAAGGGCTTCAGATCAGCCTTAAGTTTCCAGAGACATACAGAAGGTCCATACGGAGAGAAGCCATTCTGCTGTAACGTGTGTGGAAAGGGCTTCAGCCAGAGCTCATATTACCAGGCCCACCAGAGAGTACACACCGAAGAGAAGCTGTACAAGTGTGATGTGTGTAGAAAACACTTTCACTGGAGCCTGAACCTGCACAATATCAGCACATCCACACCAGAGAGAAGCCTTGTAAGTGTGAGGAATGTGATGAGGGCTCCAGTAGCCCTCCGACCTTCAGGCCCACCAGATCATCCACACTGGGGAAAAGCCCTTCGAGTGTGTGACATGTCAGAAGCAGTTCTGCAGGTCCACCAGAGAGTCCACACAGGAGAGAAGACCGACAAATGTGACACCTGTGGCAAGGCCAGAGGTCAAACCTCCAAGTCCATCAGATAATCACCAATGAGAAGCCATTTAAGTGAGAGGAGTGTGGAAAGGAGTTTAGTTGGAGCTTGGGGCTCAGTGCCCACCATAGAGTGAACATGGACGAGAAGCCCTACACCTGCTAGCAGTGCAGGAAGGGCTGCAGCCAGGGCTCACGCTTCCACATGTACCAGAGGGTCCACACAGGAAAGGCCGTATATCTGCCATGTCTGCTGCAAGGGCTTCAGCCAGAGGTCACATCTCATCTACCACCAAAGGGTACATGCTGGAGGGAGTCTACAGAGGAGACAAGGTGGTGTAGCCTCCAGGTGGCTCCTTCAGAACCCAGAAGCTTCAAAGAAACTTCACAGGAAAACAGCTTTCTAAAATGCCATTTTAAGAACTCAGGAGATAAATTCTTTATGTGTATATATACATGGCCTTTTTTTTTTTTTTTTTTTTTTTTTTTTTTAGTTGTAGGTGGACACAATACCTTTATCTTATTTTTATGTGGTGCTGAGGATCGAACTCAGGGTCCCACACATACTAGGTAAGCACTCCACCACTAAGCCACAACCCCAGCCTGGGAGATAAATTCCTTACAAATGTCAGAGTTCACAGATGAGAAAATGATTCTATATATATGATCAGTGTTTACACCAAAGTGTCAAAATTTGTGACAAAGAATCTTGATGTTTGCCAGTCTTCCAGAAAAGAAACCTCATGAATGAGGATTATGGGCAGGACTTTGACAAAAGAATGATGATTGACAAAAATTGATGTCAACTAAAGTGTAACTTCCACATGGGAAGAGCTTCTCCCCAGACCCCTGCCATGCACAGCTGTGCTCAGCTCCAACAGGACCCAGCAATTGGAAAAAAACCCTTATTTGAAAACACTAGTGGATTCTCTGTCCTAAATTCATACTAATTTGTATGCATAAGGACTCCTACAAGTAGCCTTAATTACAGTTTCTGGAAATATTAATCTATAGAGCATTATCTAATACCGCCATCCACAGTACAAATGTAGACAAGACTGGTGAATAGTCCCCTCCATCATGGGGCCTCAGTTCTTTGTTCAGATGTCAATCATGTACAGTGTAATTTTTAGTGTCCTTTGTATTTTATAGACTGAAAAATGCTATTTTTTTATTAACCTAAAAAGACATGACAATTTACATAATTGGAATTTTGAGGCCCTAATTCATCAAGGGAGAGCTTGACTATAACTTTGAAAATACTAAAAGTAGTTACTGATGACAAAAAGTTCTGAGTAAACTTGAATTGTTAAAAAAAAAAAAAGCCTTAAGTCAGCTGTAATATCAATTTGGTTTTCAAATACAGATGTCATAGTAGCATTAATACCACCAAACACTTGCACTTATTACATAAGAATTGAAGGTCTATGTGGATATTGTATTATTACAAAAGGCCTCTAGGGAGTGATTATATTAGAAATAAATGCTATCATGGTTAACATATTTGCATTAAAGGCTACACTATATATTATGTTATTTTGTGATGCTGTACTATGAATATGACTTTAACAACTAAACACCACGGGTACGTAACATGGATTTTATTTTCAGTACAAAAGACCACAAGGCAGTCACATTATCAGTATTTTAAGCTATAATATGGATACTGTATCAGTATGAGGGTCACAAGGCAGCAAGCTTTCCCATTTTTAATGCTATAATGTGGATCATATATGAGTATTGAAGTCCATAGGGCAGGTATAATATCATTCTTATATGCCATAATTTGGATAACATCTCAGTATGAAAGGTCACAAAACAGCTGTTTTACTGGTTTTTGATGCTATTCTAAGGATATAACAATAGTACTAAAGACCACAGTCCTGTAAATGGATTATCATTTTAGTACAAATGTCTACAAGACATCTCTTTTCTTAGATTTGGATGCTATAACATGGATATTATATTCACATTAAAGGCCTGAGAGAAGCTATGGTATTAATTCCACTTGCTTCACATTGATATCAAAGTACTGCTACAACCAGAATAAGTTATTAAATTAGTTTTACTTGCTAAAGTATCAATATTACATCAATATCAAAGCCACAGGGCATGTATTGTATTAGTTTAGATTCTCTAGTTTGGATATTGTATTAATATTAAAGACCACAGGAGAGCCATAATAATATATTTAGAGGTCACAGTATGAATATCATATTAATACTACAGCCACATCCTAGCTGTTACATTAGTTTTAGTACTGTAGTATGGATATATTAGTATTAAGGGCCAAAGGGCAGGTATTATGTTAACTTTAGATACTATATGTGTATTATATGAGTATAAAGGGCAACATTCAGGCTAGGGTTGTGGCTCAGTGGTGGAGCGCTTGCCTAACGTGTGAGGCACTGGGTTTGATTCTCAGCACCACGTATACATAAATGAATAAAATAAAGGTGTATCAACATCTAAAAAAATAAACACTTTTTTAAAAAAGGGCAACATTCAGGTATTACATTAACTTTAGATGTTATGGTATGGATATTTTATTAATATTTGAAACCACAAGAAACCACTATATTATTTTCACTGCTATATTATCAATATATTAGTTACAAAGGCCAAAAAACAGCTACCTTATCAGTTTTTGATTTTCTAATTTGGATATCATATCAGAATTAAATTTTATCAGGCAGCTGCTTTATCAGTTTTCATGCTATATTATGGATAAAATATCACTTTGAAGGTCATAAGGCAGCCTTAATCAGTTTTTCATGCTATCAGGTGAATATCCTATCAGTGTAAGGCCACAGTGAAGCCCATTTATCAGTTTTTAATGCTATACTATGGATATAACATTAATTCTAAGACCACAAGACTTTTAAATTGGTTTATCATTTTTTATAAACATACAAGGCTGCTCTTATATTAATTTGGATGTTATAACATGAATATCATATCAACATTAAAGTTCACAGGGAAGCTATGATATTAATTTTCATGCTACATATTGATACCAAAATAGTATTACAACCAGAATGTTATTCTATTAATTTTACTTGCTAAAGTATGGATATTTGTGTGATATTATTATTAAAGTCCACATGGTAGCTGTTATATTAGTATTAGATGCTTACTATGGATATCAAGTATTAAAAACCACAGTCATATATTACATTATTTTCTTATGCTATAGTATGGATATGACATTAATACTTAAGCACACTGTGCATGAAACATGAATAATCACTTTAGTGTGAAAGGCTGCAGGGTAGCTACTATATCAGTGTGGGATGCTATATCATGTATATTATATTAACATTAAAGGCCAAAGGAAAGCTAGTATATTAATTTTACATGGTATACTATGAATGTCTTAATAATATTAAAACCACAGGACAGGGCTGGGGTGATAGCTCAGTTGGTAGAGTGCTTGCCTTGTAAGCACAAGGCCCTGGGTTCGATCCCCAGCACCGCAAAAAAAAAAAAAAAAAAAAAACACAGGACAGTCATTACATTAGTTTTACATGCTATTGTGTGGATATTACATCAATATTAACAACCACAGGTTAGTTCTTATATCTTACTTAGGTGCTACAGTATGGATAGTTTATTAATAATAAAGTTCACAGGGCAGCTAAAGTATTAGTTTCATAGGTTATACCATGAATATTATATCAGTAGTAAAGATGACAATACAGTTATTATATTATTTAAGATGACAGAGTATTACATTAGTATTAAAGTCCAGTGGACTGCTATTTTATTCATTGTAGATGCTATAGTATGTACATCATGTAAGTATCGATGGTCACAAGGGAGCAATTATATTATTTTTAGATACTACATTATGGATATTACATGAATATCAAAGGTCACAGGGCAGTTAGTATACTACTTTTAGGTGCTATACTATGGATATTGAATAGTACTGAGGGAAGAGAGAAGATATTATATTAGTATTTGATATTATGCTATGGATATTATATTAGTACTAACAGCCACAGGCAGATATTTTATATGTAACAGTATGGCTATCATATTAATAGTTAAGGTCAAGGGCAAGCTATTATATTAACTTTAATTGCTATAGTATGAATACTATATAGTATGGATATACTATGAATATTATATAGTATTTAAAGACCACAGGGCAGCTACTATTTCATGCTTAGGGGGCCACAGTTTTAATTGTTATTACTAGTGAGACCACAGAAGAACTATAATATTAGTTTTAGAGGTCACATTTTGGACATAATGCCACAGGGAAGTTATTATATTAGTTTGAGAGGTCACATTATGGATATTATATTAGTTATAAAGGTCACAGGGTAGCTATTTTATCAGTTTTAGATGCTACTGTCTGGATATTATGTAGTATTAAAAGGTCACAAGGCAGCTATTTTTTCAGTTTTCAAGTCCACATTATATATATAGTATTAATATTAAATGCCACAGGGCATCTCTTACTGTTTAAGATGCCATAGTATACATATTTTATTACTATTACTATTACTATTATAATAATTTCAGTTATGTTGGTTTAAAATGCTACAGTATGGATATCATATTAGTATTAAAGTCTACAGGGCAGCTATAATATAAATATTCAATGCTTTGCTATGGATATCATGCTAGTATTAAGACCACAGGGCAGCTATTATATTAGTTCTAGATACTATGGTATGAACATCATATTACTATTAAAGGGCATAGGGCAGCTATCATATAACAGATGGTATAGTTTGTATATTATATTAGTATTAAAGGCCATAGGGCACTATTATATTAGTTTTTAAAGCATATACTATAGCCAGGCATAGTGGCACACACCTGTAATCCCAGTGGCTTGGGAGGCTGAGGCAGAAGGATCACAAGTTCAAAGCCAGCCTCAGCAAGACCCTGTCTCAAAAAAACAAAAAATAATAAAGGCTGGGGACAGGACTCAATCATTCAATTCCTGGTACCAAAAATAAAACAAAACAAAACCAGCATATAACATAGACATTACATTAATATTAAAGATCACACTGCAGCTATTATATTAGTTTATGACACTATAGTATGAATACAACATTAACACTGAAGTCCATATAAGTTATTATATTAGTGTAATATGCTATAGTAAGCATATTACTTTAAGGCTACAGGGAAGATATTTTATCAGATCAAATGCTACACATGGATTTTATATTAATGTTAAAGGTCACAGGGCAACTAACATATTAGTTTAAGAAACTGTACTATACATGTTATAGTAGTACTAAAGGTCAAAGTTCAACTATTATATTAACTTAAGATGTTATTGGGGCTGGGGAGATAGCTCAGGCGGTAGAGTGCTTGCCTTGTAAGCATAAGGCCCTGGGTTCGATCCCCAGCACCCAAAAAAAAAAAAAAAAAAAAAGATTTTATTATATCACTATTACTTTTACTCGAAGGCCAGATGTCAGCAATTATATTAGTTTTTGATGCTTTTCTATGGATACAATATTAGTATGAAAGGCCACATGTCACCTAATACATTAATTTTAGATAGTAAAGTATGAATATTACATTGATATTATACAATTAATTACATAATACAATTATTATATAATTATGTAATTATAATTACATTGTAATTGATACATAATATCAACTGCATTGATGTTAAAGGTCAAAGGCAGCTATTTGATCAGTTTTAGGTGCTAATGTATGGCTATCATATTAGTATTAAAGGCCACAGGATATACACTATATTAACTTAAGATGCTAAAGTATGGATAATGCACCAATAATAAAGGCTGCAGGGCAGCTATTATGTTTATTTTAGATGCTATAGTATAGACATGATTTTAGTATTAAAGGTCACAGCACAGCTATTTTATTGGTATTAGATGTGACAAGAGGCATATATTAATATAAAGGCCACAGAGATATGTTTTATCAGTTTTCCATGCTACAGTATGGATATCATATTAGTAACAGAGGCCACAGAGCAGTTATTGTATCAGCTTTAGATGCGATAGTATGGATATTATATTAATATAAGAGGCTACAGGCATCTACTCTTTTAATTTGCTATAAGACAGTTATAATATTAGTAATAAAGGGCACAGGGAAACTATTATGCCAGTTTCAGAGGACACAGTAGGGACAACATATTAATTTTAAAGGCCACAGGGCAATTATTATATTAGACTTAGAAGTCACAGAATGGATATTTTATTAACATCAAAGTCTAAAGGGCAGTTATTATATTAGTTTTAGATGCTATTCTACAAATATTAATATTAAAGGGTACAGGGAAGCTATTACATTAGTTTTACATGGTATAGTATGAATATTACATTAGCATTAAAGACCACAGAGAAGCTCTTAGTTTTAGATGCTGTAATATTGATTTATATTAATAACAAAGGCCATAGGAGAGCTATTACATTACTTTTATACTGTATAGTACACATGTTATATTAATATTAAAGTCCAAAGGGCAGCTATCACATTAGTATTGGATGCTATAATATGAATGTGACATTAGTATCAAAGGTCACAGGACACATAGTACATTAATTTAAGATGCATTAGCGGGGCTGGAGTCATAGCTCTGTGGTAGAGAACTTGCCTGGTATGTGTGAGGCACTGGGTTCGATTCTCAGCACCACATAAAAATAAATAAATAAAGGTCTATCAACATCAAAAAAATATTAAAAAAAAACGCATTAGTATAGATATTACATTAAATAAAGACCACAGGTCACATTTTATATTAGGGTTAGATGTTATAATATGAATATTACATTAATATTAAAGGCTGAGGACATACACTATAATAGTTTTAAATGCTATAATATTACTATTAATGGGCACAGGGCAGCTATTCTATTAATTTAGGATTATATAGCATGAAGATTTAATTAACAACACAGGGCAGCTATTATATTAATTTTAGATGCTATGTTATGAATATTACATTCATATCAAAAGCCACAGGAAATATGTTGTATTAAAATATGTTGTATTTAAAGGACTCAATATGTTTATCATACTAATATTAAACACCACAGGCAGCTATTATACTAGTTTTAGATCCTATAGTATGAATATAACACTAGTACTAAGGGCACAGGACATATATAGTATTAATTTAAGATGTTATATTGTAGATCTTATATTGATATTTAAGGCCAAAGGGCATTAATATTAAAGAACACAAGGCATCTATTATGCTAGCTTAAGTGCAGTAGTATAAGTACAATATTAGTATGAAAGGTCACAGGCAGTTAATATATTAGTATAAGATTCTGAGTATGGCTATTACATCAATATTAAAGATCAATGGTTAGGTATTACACCAGTTAGTCTTATAGGCTATATTATGTGTATCATATTAGTATTAAAGTCTGCATGGTAGCTATTATATTCACATTAAATGCTATAGTATGGCCATTATATTAGTATTAGAGGCAAAGGACATATATTGGTTTAACATGCTATATATGGATATTACATTAATAGTAAAGGACACAGGGCATTTACTAGATTAGATTAGATGAGACAGTATGTATATTACATTAATGTTAAAGTTCACAGGGCAGTTATCATATTAGATTTGAAATGGTATATTATGCATATAATATTACTATAAAAGACCACAAGGCAGCTATTATATTAGTATTGGGTGCTATAGTATGGATACTTTGTTAATATAAAGGCCACAAGGCAGCTATATGCTTTAGATGACATAGGATGTCTTTAGTATCAAAGACCACAGAACACCTATTGTGTTAGTTTTAGATTTTACAGAATGGATATCATTAGTATTAAAGACTACTGGACATCTATTAAAATATTTTAGGTACCATAGTGAATCTCATATTGGTATTGAAGGCCACAGGGACATTATTATATTAGTTTTAGAGGCCACAGTATCCATATTTAAGTGTGAAAGGCTACAGGACAGATATAATATCTATTTTTAATGTTATAGTATGGACACAATATTAGTATTAAAAGGCCACAGGACAGCTATTATATTAGTTTTAGAGGGCACATTTTTAATATTATGTTAATGTTAAATACTATAGGGAAACTATTATACTAGTTTTAGATGCTACAGAATAGATATATGCTTATTAAAGACTACCTGGCAGCTATTTTATTAGTTTCAGATGCTACACTAATGGATAGTATATTAATATTAAAGACCAAAGTCTGTTATATTGAATTTAGATGCTTTAGTATGGATATTAAATTAGTATTAAAGGTCACAGAGCAGCTGTTAGGGTAGTTTAAGATGCTATAGTATGCATATCATATTACTACTAAATACCAAAGGTCAGCTAATACATTGCTTCTAGATTGTATATTTTAGATATCATATTATTAGAAAGGTCACAGGGTAGATAGTATATGAAGTTTAGATGCTTTACTATGGAGATTATATTAGTACTAATGTCCACTGGGCAAATATTATATTAGCATTAGATGTTATAGTATGGATATCATATTAGTGTGAAAGACCACAAAGGAGCTATTATATGAGGTTTAGATGCCATATAATGGATACCATATTTAGATGAAAGGTCACAAGACAGTTAATATATAAGATGCTATAGTGTGAATATTACATCAATATTAAAGGCCACAGGACAGCTATTATATTAGTTTAACATAGAATAGTATTGATGTTAAAGGCCATAGAGATGCCATAATATTAGCTTTGGATGCTACAGTGTGGACATTGCATTAGTATTAAAGGCCACAGGACATCTGGTATATCAATTTTAGGTGCTACAATGTAGATATTATATTAGTATTAAAGGTCACAGGGTAGAATTTATATCAGTTTTAGATTTTATGAGTATCATATTAGTATTAAGGTCCACAGAGAAGTTATTATATCAATTTTCCATGCTATAATATGGATATCATATCATTAAAAAAAAAAGGCCACAGGGCAGCTATTATATTAGATTTAGATTCAACAGTATGGACACCAAATTAGTATTAGAAGCCACATGGCAGTAATTATATTAATGTTAGAAGCCACAATAAGGATACTGTATCAGTATTAAAGGCCCCAGGGCATCGATTATATCAGTTTTAGAGGGTATAGTATGGACATCTTCAGTATTAAAGACAATAGAGCACCTTTATATTAGTTTTAGATGCTATACCATGAATATTATTAGTGTGAAAGGCCAAAGGGCAACTATTGTAATAATTTTAGATACCAGAGTGTGGATATTATGCTAATGTTAAATGCCACAGGGCAGTTCTTATATTCTTTATGATAGAATATGGATAATATGTTAATGTTAAAGGTCACAGGGCAGGTATTTTATTAGTTTTAGATGCTATAGTATGGATATAATATTAGTATGAAAGATCTCAGGACATCTATTTTATTACTTTCAGATGCTATAATATAGATATAATATTGGCATGAAAGTTCACAGGGCAGCTCTTATATTAGTTTTAGATGCTAGAATATGGATATTATGTTAGTATGAAAGAACTTAGGTCAGTTCTTATATTAGTTTTAGATGCTGGAATATTAGTATGAAATGTCAGAGGGCAGCTATTATATTAGTGTTTCAGGCCACAATATTTACTTTAAAATCACAAAACAGTTATAATATTAGTATTAGAGACCACATTACAGATATTATTTTATTATTAGAGGTAAGAATGTAATGTTAGATGATATACTGTGAATATTATCTTAGTATTATTAGAGGCCACAGTATGGACATTACATTAGTATTAACTTCCAGAATTCAGAAATTATATTAGTGTTAGAGGTCATGGGCTTAATTCTATATTAACATTAGAAACCATAATGTGGCTCATATTTGTGTTAGATGCAACCAATGGATATTATATTAATAGTGACAGTATGGATAATATAGTAATATTAAATGCCACAAGGCAGCTATTCAATCAGTGCTAGAGACTGTTACGCCACCTACAATTCCCCTCAGTGCTTGACAAGGATTCGACTGAGTAATAAAGATGTTTGCAGTCTCATCTCATTGGGAATTTGGGTTGCGGGCTTTCCTTCCTTGCTTGCTTAATATGTGTAGGTTTACTATTAATATTTTATGTGTTTTCCCCTGAAAACAGGGGTCTTAACAGAACCAGGGTTAAAACATAAAAACCAGACTTCTAATGGAACAAGTGATTTCAGATTTAGTCATTTGCTATGAAACTCTGAGTAACCAAGATTGCTATGAGACAATACAAAAACAGATTCTAGCTGCCGATTGCCTGTTGACTACTCTCAGATGACCTGAAACACGTAGGCAAATAATTCCAACCCCATCAGGAAGGATTAACAGGAACAGAAGAAATAAAGCGTTCCTCAATGTTAAGTTCACACAGTATAAGATGATATCATGTATTTGTTAGCTTAAAATATCTAGCATTGATTAACTACAGCACTAGTCACACAACTGATGTTTATTTAACCCTGCTGAATTTGCTTTAACCTTTATAATTATATATTAATATGTCTTATTGTTTAGTTATAGGTTATCACAAGTAAACAATTACTAGAATAATTAGAATACTTTATTGTCTAATCTAGTAATGATCATACAAAATATTTTTGTTTTTCTCCTTGTGACCTTTTCCTGTTCTGAAAAAAAACGTGTAACTGCCTACCTTTTAATGTATAAAAAGCTTGCTAGGAAAAATAAAATTTAGAACTTAGCATCCATTCCTTGATTTTGTGTTGCTTTGTTCTCCACTACACCGACACCTACTCCCTCACCTGAAACCACTATGACCCCTGCTAGGGCTGGACCCCGGCAAGAAGCCACAGTATAGCCATTATATAGTATTCCAAACCAAAGTGTAGACGTTGTATGAACATCAAAGGATACAGGGCATGTATTATATTTTTATTAGAGAACTGTATGGTTTGGATATGAGGTGTCCCCCAAAAGCTCATGAATGAGACAATGCAAAAATGTTCAGAGAAGAAATGGTTGGGCTGTGAGAGTCTTAACCTAATCAGTGATTTAATCCTCTGATGGGGATTAACTGAGTGGTAACCAAAGTGGTAGGGTGTGGCTGGAGGAGATTGGAATCAGGGCATGGATTTGAGTTATATAGTTCGTATCTGGAGAGTAGAGACTCTCACTCTCTCTCTCTCTCTCTCTCTCTGCTTCCTAATGATGTGAACTGCTTCCCTCTGCCATGATGTTCTGTCTCACCTTGGAGACAAGGAATGGAGCCAAAGAATGGAGCCAGCCTTCTATGGACTAAGATCTCTGAAACCTTGAGCCCTCAAGTAAACTTTTCATCCTCTATAATTGTACTGGTCAGATCATTTAGTCACAACAGTGAAAAAGCTGACTAAAACAAGGACACAGTGTTGATATCATATTAATATTAAAGGACACAGAGCAACAAGTTTTGCCCCATTTGTTTACAATGAATCAAAATAAATAAATTATTAAAAAAGGACAGAGCAGCTATTTTATTATTGTTAGAGCTCACAATGTGGACATTATATTAATATAAAAAGCCACAGAGTACCTGTTATATTACTGTTAGATGCCACTGCATGGATATTATATAAGTATTAGAGGTCACCATGTGGTTATTATATTAGTATTAGTGGCCAAAGTGTGGATATTATATTAATATCAAAGTCCACAAGGAAGCTATTACACTAGTGTTACATGCTTCAGTATGGGTACTGTTAGTACTAGAGGTCACAGTGTGGACATCATATTAATATTAGAGGACACAGAATGGATATATTAATGTTAGAGGTCACAGTGTGGACATTATATTAACATTAAAGACCATACAGCAGCTGTTGTATTAATGTTCAAGGTCACTCTAAGGACAGAGTACTAGTATCAGAGGCCACATGTGGACACATTAGCATCAAAGGTCACTAGAGATAATGCATTAAGAGACTGCATATGGATGATGCATCGGTATTATCTCACCACCATATCTGCATTATTACACAGTCAGGTCCAGGGAGGTGGTATGTATCCTCTGGTATCCACTGGAGCTTAGCACAGGATGCTGCAGTTCAGAAGTGCACATGCACCCCCTTCTGGCATTCCTGAGAAATGGACGATATTCAGTACTGTATTTAGTTTATTCAAGGTTATGATTTTGGAAACTCAAACTAAAATAAAACCCATTATCCATGGTTTTTCAAATAGTTGTGACTGAATAAATTTTTGAAAACTATGTTGAATGAAATTAATGTACACACAAACTGAAATTCCCACAAAAATTGACTCATAATAGTCCATAACTAAATTTTGAGAAAACTAAAAATTTTGAGAAGGAAATAAAAGAAAATCTATGTAACCTTAGTTATGAGGGTGTATGTATGTGTTCTGATACTGGGGATCAAATGCAGGCCCACACACATGCTACAAAAGTTCTATAATACTGAGCTATATCCCCAGCCCTTGATGATGCATTTTAACTCACAACACCAAAAACCAATGGACAGAAGAAAAATACTGGTAATGTGGACTTTATAATATTAAATTTTTACCAAGTGCAGTGTTGCATGCCTATAATCTTAATTGCTCAAAAGGCTGATGCAGGTAGAATGAGGATAGACAGTATTATCCTATGTTCATGTATGATTGTATGAATGGTATCACTCTGCATTGTGTAGAGAAATGAAAAGCTGTGCTCCATTTGTGTACAATGAGTCAAAATGCATTCTGCTGGGCTGGAGAGATAGCTCAGTCTGTAGAGTGCTTGCCTTGCAAGCCCAAAGCCATGGGTTCGATCCCCAGCACCGCAAAAAACAAACAAACAAACAAAAAAATGCATTCTGCTGCATTAGAATAATTAAAAAAAAAAGATTTAAGTAATTAAAAAAAAGGTTGAGACAGGATTGCAAATGGAGGCCAGACTGGGAGATTTTAAAAGCAATGGGATGAAGCTCAATGGTAGAACAAGCATGAAGACCTGGGTTCAATCCCCAGTACCACAAACAAAAAATCAAATTTTAACTCCATGAGAGAGAGAACAAAAAGACAAGTCACAAACAGATAAATTATTTATAAAACACATTTCTGAAAAGAAATTTTTATTCAAAACACACAAAGAATTGTTAAAAGCCAATAATCAAAAACCCAAATAAAACTGGTAAATATCTGAACAGACGCATGACCAAAGAAAATACAAAGATGGTAAATAGTTACACAAAATGATGCTCAGCATCACATATCATTAGGGAATCACAAATTAAAACAATACTGAGGTAGCATGGCACAGCTATTAGAACTGCTAAACTCTAAGAAGTGGCAGTGTAGCAACAGCTGCAGGATGCAGAACACCAGAAGTCTCAGGCATTGCTTGGAGAGCATGTGGCACAGCCAATTTGGAGGACAGTGTGCCAATTCTTCCCAAAGCAAAAGAAGTCTAATCTATGACCCAAAAGTGTGCCTACAAATTATCTGCAGTTAAACAAGTACTTTGAAAAATCATGTCCCAAAAAACCAGCATGTAATTATGCACAGCAACTCTGCTGATGCTAATGAGATCAAAAATCAGAATATCCTTCCATAGCTGAATGCACAATCAACACCCAATATAAATGAATGAACCACCAACCTACACAGAAACACAGATGAATCCTACCTTGCGTGTTGCTAAGTGAAATAAACCAGATTAAAGAGGCTACACACTATATGGCCCACCTTTTATAACATTCTAAAAAAGATAAAATTACAGTCAGATGAGGAGATGCACAGGATGAAGCCCAGGAAGGTCCCTAGTGCAGCAGCCTCTGTCCACATGGAGTTGGGGCACGACACCCTCCCTGTGCATGGAGGTGGTCAGCAACTCAGAAACTCCCTAAGTCACTTTATTTTAGAGACTTTGGCAGATAAATGAATAAAATCATGTAGGTATGATAGATTATTAACTCAATCTCCAGCTTTTTTCCCCAGAGAATAGGGTGGGGTACTGAAAGTTCTAAGTTTTTAATCATTGCTTGGTCTTTCTCATGACCATCCTACAACCTGAAGCTACCCTAGTCTGCCAATAGTGCTTATCAGGGCAAAAGATCCTCCTCTCACCCAGGAGATTCCGGAGATTTAGGAGCTTTGTGCAAGGAGCCAAGGTCAAAGAACAAATGTTAGGACAAAAGATGATTCTAATACCATTATGACTTGGAGAATATGAGGGTTTTAGGAGTCCTGCACAAGGAACTGAGGACAGAAACCCAATGTGTTTCTTATTATGTCACAATCTGTAATCTGGAACAATAATGAATTAATTTCTCATAATCAAACAATGAATTATTTACATGGCAGAAGCTAGGACCCAGGTTTCTCACAGTTGGGGTGAGAAGTTACAGATATGCAAGGGGTTAAGGCAGAGTGATCTATGTCATAATGGATCAGAATCCACTGACTGCAGGTCAATATAAACTCATGTTTAGCTTAGTACAAACACAGATGGTTCCACATAAACATAATTATAATGGGGGGTGTAGATTAGAACACACATAAACTTCTTTGCATCGTCAGTTCTGAAGGGGGTCAAGATGCAATGAGTACATTCAGCTGCCAGATGAAAGCTTTTAATATCATTTTCTAATAAGAGAAGCCAGGGCTCTTTGAAGAAGTGGCTGATACTGACTGAAACAGTCAGGGTAATGAGTCAGGGTAATATTCAACTATCAGAAAGAAAGGATTCTGGAACAAAAACAGAAAATATGATAAAGGACAAGCAAATAATGGAAAGAACTCCCAATGGCTAAAGTAGGAATGAATTGGGCAACAAAATACTATAGAATTGGATAAAAACAACAGGTTAACATAACTATCCAGATGTCCACACTGGACTGAACACATAAACAAATGGGGCTGCCTAGAAACCTCTTGTGCAGAAGAATTCCAGATAATTGAGGCAGACACAAACATCAAGGAGGTAGAGCTAACAACTCCCTGCTTCATCTATGTGGGCTCTGCATAATAACTTCCTCCAGAAAACAGGCAATGTGGATGTGCAGAGAACAGTAACTTCACAATGAGAAACCTAAAAGGCACAACCTCAGCCAGTTGAGCATAGTCAGTACTAACATGACATTCAACGTGGGGGCATGAGGTAACAGAGCAGTTCTCTACCCCTGGGGGGGCTGGGGGGGGTGGGATCCAACCCAGGGCCTCTCTGCCACTGAGCTACACATCCAACCCCCAAAGATGTCTTTTTTTTGGGGCGGGGTGCTGAGGATCAAACCCAGGGCCTTCTGCTTACAAGGTAAGCACTCTACCAACTGAGCTATCTCTCCAGCCCCCAAAGATGTCTTAATTAGTAGAAATCGGGGGCTGGGAGATACCTCAATCGGTAGAGTGCTTGCCTTATAAGCACAAGGCCCTGGGTTCGATCCCCAGCACCCCCCCAAAAAAATAAATAAGTAAGTAGAAATTAATGGGCTAGGGTTGTGGCTCAGTGGTAGAGCGCTTACCTAGAATGTGTAAGGTCCTGGGTTTGAGCCTCAGCACCACATAAAAATGAAAGTATTGTGTCCACCTACAACTAAAAGAACAAAATATTTTTAAAAAGTGGAAATTAATTAAAATCATTTAAGATTATCATGAGAAATTTCAAACAATTCTCTCAATTGAAAAACAAAGTAAGTTAACAAAGTAAGCTAAAAGTATATTTTTAAAATATTGCTGATGAAAAAATAACAAAAGTTCACAGGATTAAGAATTTTGTAGAAAACTAGAAAATTTAGAAATTAAAAGTTGAATAGGAGAAACCTACTGTACAGAATTGGAAACTAGGAAGATGGGGGATTTCCTTGCCAAAATAAGAAAATTACAAATCAATCAATTAGCATAGAACAGTTTTGACTGGTGCTTAGAGATCTCCCACTGTAAAAGACCCCAGGATCACTGGGCTCACAGCTAAGTGTTATCTGACCTTTAACAAATTCTGATTTTATTTCAAATGTCCATGATCTAGAGAAAAGAAAAGAGAAAGAGGTGTTTCCTAAATCAGTTTATAGTATATTAAAGTTTGATTCAATCAAGATATTTTAATCAACATAGGATGTCAATGTTTGTACGACAGACATTGTTTTGTGTACCATTACAATACATACTGCCAATTAGTTCACTGAGGGCAGCAGTGGGGGTGGCCTTGAGGTAGCCCAGGAGACAGAAGGGGTCTAGAGGAGAGGTGGGGTCTAGATGAGGGGCAGGTCTAGAGGAGAGGTGAGGTCAAGAAAGGAGGTGGGCCTGAAAGAGAGTGGGGCCTGGAGGAGGGGTGGAGGTCTGAAAGAGGGTGGGACCTGGAGAAGTGGGGGGGAGGCTGGAAAAGTTGGGGGGCAAGGGGAGGAGGCCTGGAGAAGGGCAGGGTCTGGAGGAGGGACAGGGCATGGAGGGGGCAGGTCTGGAGGGCTTCTAGAGGAAGAGGGGTGTCTGGAGGAGGGTCAGAGGGACCAAAGATGGTGAGGAGCAGTGACCTTGATAGGTCCTAGCTCAGAGCTCCTTAATCTCCAGCCTTCCATCACCATATCTCACCCAAGGGTAACAGGTTGGAGCTGGGTGGAGGCAGTGACAGCCTGCCTGACTAGTCACTCACCACCACACTAGTCGCCAGCAGCCACCCTGAATTCAGAGGCAGTAGTCCCTGGGCTACCCACCACCACTACCTGCTGTGTACCAACTGTCCTAAAAGTGCTGTAGAAGTGGCAGGTATTCATTACATAATGCTAAGAGGAGAGGAGCCAGGCATGGTGGCCCACGCCTATAATACCAACTGCTAGGGAAGCTGAGGAAAGAGGATTGCAAATTTGAAGCCAGCCTGGGCAACTTAGCAAGATCGTGTCTCAAAATAAAAAAGAACTGGGGATGTTCAGTGGTGGAAAACTTACCTAGGACGCATGAAGTCCTGGGCTCCATCCTCGGTACTGCAAGAGAGAGAGAGAATGCACTGTTGCTATAAAGCCCATTTCCTTTTATTCTACCTTCAATGTCATTTTAATGTGTTTTTTAATTATTTTATTTATTTACTTATTTTATGTGGTGCTAAGGATTAAATCCAGTGCCTCATGCATGCTAGGTAAGTGTTTTGCCACTGAGCTACAATCCCAGCCCATTTTAATGCATTTTAATGTTTATGAACAATGAACTATTTGACAGAAGTTGTAGACTCTTAAAAACTAAAATATAAAGTGCTATTTGTTACAGATCAATCAATTAAACATAAAGGATTTCTAAAATGAAGATGTAAGTTACTGGAAAATCTAGATCGGGCTCACAGAAACCTAACTCTCCAACATATTGGCATAGGCACTAACTTCCTTAACAAAACCCATAAAGTTCAAAAAATAAAACCTAGACTCAGTAAGTGGGACAACTTCAAATTATAAAGGTTCTGCACAGCAAAGGAAACAGAAGCATGAAGAGAGACCTTCGGAATGGGATAAAATCTCTGCCAGCTACTCTTCCAATAGGGGATTAATATCCAGAATGTACAAAGAACTCAAAACAACATGAAAAATCAATAACTCAATTAAAAATTGACAAAAGAACTAAACAGACATTTCTCAAAAGAAGAAATGCAATAAATATGTGAAAAAATGTTCGACATCCTTAGCAATCAGGAAAATGCAAATCAAAACTACCTTGCAGTCAGAATTGCAAACATCAAGAACACTATAAATAATAAACTCTAGCAAAGATGTGGGAAAATGTTCACTTACACGTTGCTGGTGGGACTGCAGACTAACACAACCACTCTGGAGAGCAGTGTGGAGATTCATCACAACACTAGGAATGAACCACCATATGACTCAGCTGTCCCACTCCTTGGTATTTATCCAAAAGAACTAAAGTTAACACACAGTAGTGATACAGCCATATCGATGTTACAACACAATTTATAACAGCC
Organism: Sciurus carolinensis; assembly: GCF_902686445.1. Lineage (NCBI taxonomy): Eukaryota > Metazoa > Chordata > Mammalia > Rodentia > Sciuridae > Sciurus > Sciurus carolinensis. Next base: position 61,241 of record NC_062228.1, read on the forward strand.
AAGTAATGGAACCAGCCCAGGTGGCTATCAACAGATGAATGGATAAAGAAAATGTGACACAGATACACAACTTAGCCATAAAGAAGAATCAAATTACCACATTTATTGGTAAAAGAATGGAACTAGAAAACATCATACTAAGTGAAATAAGCCAGACTCAGAAAGTCAAGGGTCAAATGTTTTATCTCATATGCAGAAACTAGCGAGAAATAAGGAAATATAAAAAGGGGGTGAGCCCATGAAGATAAAAGGGAAGTCAGTGGAAAAGAAGGGGATAGAGGGGAGAAAGGAGGAATTGGAAAAGGAAGGAGCTGTGGAACAAAAGTGACTAAATGATGTGTATACATATATGAATACAGTGATTCCACCTTTATGTATATCTATAAAGCACCAATTTAATAAAACAATAAATAGAGGAAGACCAGTAGTGGAGGGGGATCAGAGGAAGGGAAGAAGAGAAGAAAGTAGAAGTACTGGGAATGAAATAGAGAAAATTATATTCCATGCATGTCTGCATATGTCAAAATGGATCCCACTGATGTGTATAACTAAAATGTGTATAATGTGTATAACTAAAATGCACTAATAAAAACATTTTTAAAAGAGGGAAATGTACATGTACTGCTAATTAAACTCTCACTTTCTCAGCCAAAGAAAAATGTGGTTAATGAGTTTAGTTCCATGGAATAAATTTTTAATAAATACTGACTTTGTTAGAAATAATGAATTTAAACTTAAATACCTTAGTGGCTTAACACATGTACTTTTGAATTATTCAATATTTTTCTACTATTTTAAAACTGTAAGAGAAAATGAACCATTAAAATATTAAGGAAATAAGTAATGGGGTGCACTGGGGCCCCTCCCCTCAGGCTCAGGACCTCCCCTCGGCGTTCCTTCTTCCTCCCTGCCAGGTTCCCTAGAAGCCACCCAGGGTTGCTGTGTTAAGACAATGAGGATCACAGCCTGAGGAAGGGGAGCTGCTGCACAGTCAGCCTGCTGAAATTGGAAAGGAGGGCTGGGTTTGTGACTCAGTGATAGAGCGCTTGCCTGGCATGTGTGAGGCACTGGGTTTGATCCTCAGCATCACATAAAAATAAATAAATAAATAAATAAATAAATAGTGTCTATCCACAATTTAAAAAAAATTTTTTAAAAGAAATAGTGAAAGGGCAGGGGATATAGCTCTGTGGGTAGCGTGCCTGCCTTACATGCACAAGGCCCTGGGTTCAATCCCCAGCACCACAAAAATAAAAAGAAAAAAAGAAAAGAAATAGTGAAAGAGAGCAGGGTTTATAGCCAGGCTCCCCTCAGGTCTGAGGCCCAGGACGGGCTCTTTCCTTACCCTCCCATCTTTTTGTCATCTGTTGTCTGTTCACCCAGAAGCTTCTAGGGTGTCTCCCTCAGGCTGCTCTGAGAAGGGAACTCCAGGCATCTTTACAGACATGACCCACAGTGTGCCCAGGCTGGGTATCTGCCTCAGGCTGCTCTGAGGAGAAGGGAGGGTCAAGCATCCCTAAAGATGTGACCCAGTGTCCCCAAGCCAGACATCTCAATCAGGCTGCTGAGGAGAAGGGAGCCCCAGGCGACCCTAGAGACGTGGCCCAGTGTCCCCAAGCCGGGCGTCTCCTTCAGGCTGCTCTGAGGAGGGAGCTCCAGGCGACCCTAGAGACGTGGCCCACAGTGTCCCCAAGCTGGGCGTCTCCCCCAGGCTGCTCTGAGGAGGGAACTCCAGGCGAACCTAGAGACGTGTCCCACAGTGTCCCCAAGCCGGGCTTTTCCCCCAGGCTGCTCTGAGGAGAAGGGAGCTCCAGGCGACCCTAGAGACGTGTCCCACAGTGTCGCCAAGCCGGGCGTCTACCCCAGGCTGCTCTGAGGAGAAGGGAGCTCCAGGCGTCCCTAGAGACGTGGTCCACAGTGTCCCCAAGCCGGGCTTCTCCCCCAGGCTGCTCTGAGGAGAAGGGAGCTCCAGGCGACCCTAGAGACGTGGCCCACAGTGTCCCCAAGCCGGGCGTCTCCCCCAGGCTGCTCTGAGGAGAAGGGAGCTCCAGGCGTCCCTAGAGACGTGGTCCACAGTGTCCCCAAGTCGGGCTTCTCCCCCAGGCTGCTCTGAGGAGAAGGGAGCTCCAGGCGACCCTAGAGACGTGGCCCACAGTGTCCCCAAGCTGAGCGTCTCCCTCAGGCTGCTCTGAGGAGAAGGGAACTCCAGGCGACCCTAGAGACGTGTCCCACAGTGTCCCCAAGCCGGGCGTCTCCCCCAGGCTGCTCTGAGGAGGGAGCTCCAGGCGACCCTAGAGACGTGTCCCACAGTGTCCCCAAGCCGGGGGTCTCCCCCAGGCTGCTCTGAGGAGAAGGGAACTCCAGGCGTCCCTAGAGACGTGTCCCACAGTGTCCCCAAGCCGGGGGTCTCCCCCAGGCTGCTCTGAGAAGGGAGCTGTGCCCCTCCCTGACCAGGGCTCTCCTGGGCCGGTCCTGAGGAAAAGTCTTACGTGCTCACCTCAAAGATGGAGCCACGAGGCCCCGCCCCTGTTGGCCACACCCCTCCCGGCCACGCCCAGCGCAGGTCGCTCCTCCCCCTGGCGGGCGGTGCTGCTCCCTGCTTCCTGGTGAATCCGAGCTCCTCCTTCCATCCTCAACTGTTCTGAATGGTATCTGTTTCCAGTCATTTAGGGTAGCAGGCGCCTGTAATCCTAGTGACTCGGTAAGCTCGGACAGGAAGATTGTGAGTTCAAAGCCAGCTTCAGCATCTTAGTGAGACCCTAAGCAACTCTGTGAGACCCTGTCTCTAAATAAATTACAAAAAGAGTTGGGGGATGTGGCTCAGTGGTTAACCACCCCTGGGTTCAATATCCAGTACCAATAAAAAAAAATACATATATCTGTTCCCACTGCCTTACCTAGGTTTGTCTGTGTTATCAGTGACATCACCAGGAGTGGAATCTCAGGACAGGAGAAAAGGGAGTCCAGGAGACCACCTCCCTGAGCCCCCAGCCCTGCACTCCACCAGGCCAAGTGCTGCTACAGCCAGGCGCCAGGTGGGCAGAGGTGTGGACATGCACAACTGCAGGGAGCCCTGGCTTCACTTACATGCCCAAGGGCAGAAGACCAGACACTGGCCACCACAGAGGCCTTTGGGAAGTGTGATCTTTAAGATGGACTGCCCCATTTCAGGATTTTGGGTTTTAAGAAAACAGTTAAACCCCAGCCCAAGGTGTTCAATATCAAGGTTATGAGAACCTGAGCTCAGACCAAGTCCCCAGCAGTCTCTGGGTGCTGCAGGCTGTACATTCACTCAGAATTCCCATGGATTCTGGTGTTCTCACACAGCCCTCTCCCCAGAAGCCTATGGGTAGTGAAGCCAGAATTAAGGACAGGTAGTTAGTGTAGAAATAGGAAATCGGGTCAATTCGAGGAAATGAAGTCATGAAGCCATCTGCCTCTGGAAGTTGGAGACTGCCCCTGGAAGAATGGAATGTCAAGGATCTCCGGAGCCCACTGATTACCAAAATTACCTGCCTTTATCAAGGACTGCAAACAAGGGGCTGCTAATTAATGCCCCCTGGGCCCTTGCCTGCCTGAATCACCCGGGCCCTCCCCCTGCCCATGGCTTCTCACTTAATGCAAAACCAGGCGTAGTCACGTAGGCAGGCAGGAAGGAGAGATAAGGGGGGAGAGAACTGGAGAACAAAAGAGACTTTAACCTATAAAAGATGTAGGGTGCGCTCACTTCTTGGGACTTAGAACATCAGCTATGGCCCCCTTCTTCCTGCTGGGAGAAGTCTGTATTATTACCTTTAAATAAAACCTGCTTCATATGCTTGCCTTGGCGTGCTTCTCTAGTGTTCAATCTTCAACATTAGAAGGAGCAGAACTCGTTACCGGTAAACGGCGGTATCAGTAGCACATACCTATAGGATTCTGAGTAGTACAGTCTAGTATTCTACAATGCAGTCCTGTTGCCAGGTTTCTGGGAGCTGCACGCTATCCCATCACACAGGACACCCCCTAGGGATTCTGGGAAATGTAGTCTGGTGTTTTGCTACAGGCCACCCAGGATTCTGGTCATTGTAGTCTGGTGCTATGTCGGTGCAGTCACACTCTAGTGGCTCCTTGGAGTTCCGAGCTCCCAGGAAGTCTGGGTATTATAGTCTGTTCTACTAAGGGAGCCCTGATCTCAAATATCTCTGAGAGGTGTGAACCAGTGATTATTCTGGGTAGTGCAGTCCATCCTACCTAAGTGGATCTCAGCATCAAGGCTCCCAGGATCTGCATACTACAGCCTATCTGGGCACCCCAAGGAATCTGGGTAGGACAATACAAACCTTGCCTATGAAGCACTCCACAGGAAGATGTCTGGGGGCTGCAGGACCCAAGGGGGTTCTGGGTAGTAAAAGCTGATCTTCAGCATGTGTAGCCCTCACTGTGGAGGCTTCTGGGAGTTGCAGGCTGCACACTCACCTGGGAAACACCCCACCCAAGGATGCTGGGTTGTGTAGATTTTTGCCTACAGTCCTCACCACAGAGAATCCTGGGAGCTACAGTCCCCTCAGGATTCTGGGTCATGCAGTCCTGTGTTTTTTGCCTGTTCACTGCATAGGCTTCTGGGAGCTACAGCCCTTGAGGAATGTTGGCAGGACTGTCCAGTGATTTGCACACTCACCACAGAGGATTCTGGGAGCTGTAGCCCCTGAGGACATGGGAAACGTGATGCAGCATTCTTGCTCAGTTACCACGAAGGATCCTGGGAGCTACAGCCCCTGAGGACTGTGGATAATGTAGGCTAATGGTTTGTCTGATCAGCACAGAGGATCCTGGGAGTTGCAGCCCTGGAGAATTCTGGATAATGTAGTGTAGTGTTTTACCCACACAGCCCTGCTGGGAGGACCACGGGAGCTGCAGGTACCCTAAAAATTCTAGGTAGTGTGGTCTACCATTGCAGCACATGCAGCACAGGAACCTCTGGGAGTTACAGGGTGCAGGCATCCCCAGGGGATCTGAGCACTGAATTCTGGTATTCTGCCCTTGCAGCCCTCACCCCAGAGAATCCTGGGAATGGCAGGTACCCAAGGGTAATAGGTACCATAGTTTGTAATTCTGCCCACACAGCCCTCACTGTGGAGGTCTCTGTGAGTTGCAGTGTTCCACAACAGGTATGGATAGTACAATCTGCCATACTCACTCCAAACTCACTGCGGAGGGTTCTGGGCTCTACAGGTATGAAGGATTCTGGGTAGTGCAGTGTACCAAAACTTTGCAGCACTCACTCAGGTGGCTCCTGGGAGCTGCTTGCCGTATTATTGCCAGTCACCCTGAAGACTCTGAACAGTGTAGTCCAGCATTCTGTTGCTCAGCACTCACCATAAAGGCCCCTGTAATCTTTGGCACACCAAGGATTCTGCGTAGTGTGTCCCAGAGACTCCCTGTCCAGCCAAGGATTCTCCACAAAGGCCTCTGGTACATTGAGGATTCTGGGTAGCTTATCCCAGAGACTGCCTACCCAAACAAGAATTCTCTACAAAGGGCTCTGGGAACACAGTTGCCCAGGAACCCCCATGAATTCTGCATAGTAGTCGTTCTGCCCATGCAGTTCTTACCACAGAGGTTCCTCGGAATTGCAGGCCCCTGAGGATTCTAGTTAATGCAGTCCAGCATTCTGCACACATGACCCTCAGTGTATGGTCCATAGGAGCTGCAGGTCACATGCTGGCCCTGGTACCCTGGTGATTACAGGTAGTGCAGCCAAGAAACTGCCCATGCAGTCATCACCACTGTGGGATGTGCCAGAGGGCTCACCTAACAAATCCTGTCATCATCAGGTTTCTTCTAAAAAGTAGTAGTCTTGTAATGGAAAGAAGTCTTTAACACAGCCACATTTGAAAATAATCATAACTCTTTAATATCAAATACCCAATTAATACACAGATTTCTCCAGCTTTCTCAAATAAATTTTATATTTAGACACAAATCAGGTTCAAACTAGGAGCATGCATTGCATTTGATTAATGTCTTAAGTCTTCCTTTGTCACCAACTTATTGATAATAAAAGTAGTTGATTTATACTATAGATCTTCAAGTCTGTGTTTTGCTTCTTTGTTTTATCTCATAGTGTCTGGGATTGAGTCCAGGTCCTCACACATGTTAGGCGCCACTCTACCCTGACCTTTACACTTAAAGTAACTTTGAATTTCAACACTTAGACTTCTCAGTATTTCTCAAGTACTTAAAAACTATAAGAAAAATTAGTCAATAAAACATAAATAAGAAGAAGCAATGAGGTGCACATTAGACTTTCCCCTTGGACTCCAGTGAGACTCCAAGCCCTGGGCCCTCCCTGCAACATGTTGAGGGAGCATCTGTGTTTTTCCTTTCTGTGCCCTTATATTTCTCCCCCAAAATACACTCAAAAAACATTGATGGGCTGGAGATATAGCTCAGTTGGTAGAGTGCTTGCCTCGCAAGCACAAGGCCCTGGGTTCAATCCCCAGCACTGCCAAAAAAAAAAAAAAAAACAACATTGACATGTCATAATGATGAGCAAAGCCTCAGTAAGGAATACTGTTGTAAAACAAGTTCTGCCAAGATATTACCTGGGAAAGTAAAGGACATGCAGGACTTCTTTCTCAGCACAGCAGGCAGTGCGCAGGAATCCTCTTCCTCATGTTTTCCTCCCATGGACCTCAGTCTGAATTACTTTGAGTGGTCCCAGGGTGGCAGACTGTGTTCTTTTACAATTCACGGCACATTCACAGGACTGTTCTGTGGTCAGCCAGTCGGGAACCTTCCCAGTAAGGCAGCATCAGCGCTGTATAAGCCACCATATTGCTCGGCCTTCTCTGTCCTGCTGAACTGATGTTCTGAGCCATAACAACACCCAAGTCCTTTCTCCTGAAATGTGACAACCTAAAGAGCTGAAGCTCAATGCTCTTAGTGATTTTCCTATGAGAATAAAAAATTGGCTGAGACTGGTTCAGTCCACCTGGAAGTCCCCAGAACATGAGACAACAGAGAAAACCGGCTGGAGAAAACACCTGTGAAGCAAACCTGGAACTGAGCTTCTTCACCACAATCATCAGGGACACTTCAACAGATGTGACCCATGAGGACTACAGAACTCTCAGCAGGTGTCAACTCGGAACAAACCCTTGCACTAGTAGACTCCACAAGCTGATCTAGCAGGACTTCCAGCAGCGTGAGGCTGTATCCTTAGGGGGGCCCAGCCACACCCCACCTCCATCTTCTCCAATAAGACAGCTCCCTGAGGCAAACTCAAGGCTGCCAGGAAAACCAACTCCTGATGGCAGGCCCCTGACCTCCCCTCCCTGAAGCACCTGCTAAAGGGGTTGAACACATGTGTCTTATACAGTTTGACAGGGTCTCTCTTGGAAACTGAGACCAATGGGATTCTATTCCTTTGAAATTAACCGTCAAGCAGGATAAGGCACATCTCCCAGACTGTGCAGGAAATAGAATCCTTATGTGGACAGCTGTCTCAAGCACAGCTGACCAAGTCATCGTCACACTGACCGACTCTTTTCACCTTTTCACCTCACACTCGCCCTTTCCTTCCTTCTCCCTTTTAGTGTGTCAATCATCTCTGCACAAGCAGAATGGAGTTCTACTCTTTACTGTTAGTAGTTAGTGAATAAAATCCATCCCCACCCCTTTAACTGATGTCCAGATGTTTTATCTTTGACATCACAAGAAGTGGAAATTCAGGAAAGGAGAAAAAGGAGTCAAGGAAACCACTTCCCTAAGACTCCAACACCTGCACCCATCCAAGCAAGCACTGCTGTAGCCCAGGAACCAGGCATAGAGGAGCCATGAACACTCCAGTCCCTGGTGTCCACGTGTCCCCCCACAATCCACACATAGCACCTAACATGTAACCCATGTGCCCAAGGGCTTGGACACAGGCCAGAAATAGAAGCAACTGTGGAAGACTCTGGGAAGCATAGTCTCTGAGACAGAATAACTTTGCCAGAGACTGGCCCCGTTTAAGAAAACAAGTCGAACTGGGCATGCTATTGAACACCTGTGATCCAGGCTACTCAGGAGGCAGGAGGATCACAAGTTCAAGGCCAGTCTGGGCAACTTAGCAAAACCCTGTCTCAAAATAAAAAATTTAAAGGGTTGGGGACGTAGCTCAGTGGTAAAGCACCCTGGGTTCAAATCCCAAGTATGGGGGGAAAGAAGAAAAGAAGTTGAATTGGCCACCATCAAGGTAAGGAAAACCTGCAACTCAGAAGTGACACCCCCCAGTGGCCTCTGGGCCCGCAGGTTACAGGCCACCCTTCCCACCACTGCACAGGGGGGATTCCAGGTAACGCAGTCTGTTCTACCAGTGCCTTCCTTACTTTCAGGGCTCCTGGAATCTGTGGACCCCAATAATCATGGGTTCTGAGGCCTGGGGTGTAGGGACTGCACTGGGGATTCTGCTGGGTAAGGTAGTCTGGTCTTCTACCACACAGCCCTCACAGTGAAGGACCAGGGGAACTGCATCCGCAAGCTCACCTGGGCACCCTGAGTAGTACAGTCTGATGTTCTGAGGCCTAGGGTGGAGGGAATGCACTGAGGATTCTGAGCAGCCTTATTCTGTCATACTACCATGCAACCCTTGCTTCGGAGACTCCTGCGAGTTACTGGCCCCCACAGATTCTGAGCAATATAGTCCAGTCTTCTGCCACACAGCCCTGGCAGCAGACGACCATGGAAACTGCAAGGCACCACTGAAGATTCTGGGCAGTGTAGTCTGGCACCCTGCTTGCACAGTCCTTATCACAAGGTCTCTGGGAGCTGTAGTTCCCCAAGGATTACCGATATGTAGTCTGGCATTCTGCCCACCCAGCCCTCACCACTGAGGCTCTTGGAAGCGGCATACCACATGCCTGCCCAGACACCCCTGAAGATCCTGACTGATGCAGTCGGAGCTCTGCCCATTCAGCCCTCACCACAGAGGCTGCTGGGAGTAGCAAGCTGCACAATCACCTTATCACAAACCCCCCTCCCAAGGATTCTGGGTAATGTAGACCTGTGTTTATCCTGCACAACCCTTGTTGCAGAGGATCCTGGGAGCTGCAGGCCCCAGAGGATTCTAGTGTAGTTTGGCATTATGCCTATCACTGGAGGAGTTCCCAGAGAGGGGGAACCTCAACTCAGGACAAGTGGGGTCCTTGGTGTACCCGATGGAAAAGAATTTTAGCAGAGACATGCAGATTTATTTAGGGAAGCAGACACACATTAAAGGGAGAATGCAGGCTAGCTCAGGATATCTCCCTAGAGAAATAGAAAGCAACCCCTTGGGGTTAGCAGCAGCTGGGGGTTGGACTGGAGGTGGAGTCAGCAGAGCTACCTGATTTTATGCCAGTTCTCTGGCTCTTCAGCATTGCCCTGGTTACTCTTTGCAGGCAAAGACACAAATAAGGCCCCGGGCTATGCTGCAGTTGTTTGTTCTGCATTTCCAGACTCATGAGTGTTCTCTTTTGAGACTCAGAAAATCCTTCTTTTTCTGTATTCCCAAATTCCCATTTCATGCTCACCAGACCCTCCCCAAATAGGCCTCGGGAGCTGTGGGACCCTGATGACTCTGGATAGAGGAATCCAAATTTTGAATCTGAGTTTGAACTCTACCTTGAACTTGACCTTCTCCTTGAACTTGATCTTGGCCTTGAAATCAAGCTTCACCTTGACTCTTGACCTTGAACTGGGTATTGACTTTGAACTTTTGAGCTTTGACTTTGGTCTTGAACTTAGGCCTGAACTTGACCTAAATGTAAATTTGACCTCAAACTGGAACATGATCCTGACCTTGAAGTGCTTTCCTCTTCTTCCAGGCCTGAGGACTGCCAGGGGTGTGCTGGGCTATAGGTAAGCAGTGTGATGGACTTCCAGACACTGGACTCCCAGGCTCCTTTTGGAGTGTGGATGCAGTCCTGTAGTTTCTGCCTGTTGATTCTGCAGACCCTCCAGCTGGGCACACTCCAGGGTACGGTATCAGTTAAAGGGCATCCCCCAGGAAAAAGTTTTGCTTGTTTTTAAATATAACATTTGAGACTTTGGAAAAAGCAAAAACAACCCCATATGTTTCTTTAGTTTTGGGTTGTTTTTTTTTTTTTTTTAGTTGATGGATCTTTGTTTATATGTGGTGCTGAGAATCAAACTCAGTGCCTCACATATGCTAGGCAAGTGCTCTACCACTGAGCCACAACCCCAGCCAAGATCATATTTTTAAAAACCCAAGAGCACAAAAGACTAAGGAGGGAAAACAAGTCTCCTGGCCACAAACGCTGGTCTCAGGGGCATCCACCAATGTCAAGCACCTACCCAGGCAATATTCAGATAATAGTCTCTCTGTGCCTGTTCTTCCTATAGACAGGGGGATAATGACACAAAATGAGGTGGTTGAGGGACAGGTGAGTGGATCTTTGCAAACAGCAGATGTAACTTAAGCCTTCCTTCCCACTGTACAGTCTTGTCCCTACCTGTTTCCAGGAGATGGCACCTTGCCTTAAAAAGAGGCCTCCTTCCTCTAAAAGTATGCGGAGCATGCTGGTGCCTGAGAGGATCGCTTATTTAATTAGTCCCCAGTGGGGCCAGCAGGGTTGCTTCTGGTCTCTGGTACCCACCGGCATTTGCCACAACAGGCGTGAGCTGAAGGTGGGTCAAGTGTGTGCGTCTAGACCTGGAATAGATGCTTCCTCACCACCCCCAGAGTGGTTACCACCCAACACCCCCAGCCTTTGCTGAGGGTTCCTGGCCTTACCCTGCAGAGGCCAGATTCCTCACCTACAACCAACCATGCTCACAGTTGCATAACTCAAATCGAAACTTGGCAAGGAGAAAAAAAGTTGCCATGTGCCAGAGCGAGCAAGACAACAGCCAGCATGGTGGTTTTAATATAGAACATTCAGATTTTAAATATAGAATGCCCTTTCTTTTTACATATTATATGCTATGTCCACAATTTGTCCTCTACATGTTATGTAATCGGGACACTGAAATACAAACTCATACACAAAGCTGTCCTTTGCACCGGAAGGTAAGAGAGCAGGGGAAGGTGAAGAGGGGCCTGGCCTCGGTCAATGGTACCCTCTCAATCACCTCGGGAGTCCTCACTGCTCCCATTTAACAGACGAGAAAACTGGGGCAAGGTCAGGTGGTCTGTCAGAAACCCTACCTGGTCTGCTGAGGGAATTCCATTGGAATTTTGCTTTACTCTGGGCGTCCAGGGGGCACAGTGCCAGCGACGACACCCCTCCCCGCGCTCCCCAGGCCCCACCCCCATCCTCTGCTCCGGGGCACCCACCGCCCCGCCCCCAGGCCCCGCCCCGCGAGTCCCCGCCCGCGAGGCGTTTGGCAGACCCCGCAGCCGGGAGCCCCTGAGCTCAAAGCTGTAGGGCGGCTCCTGGTGGACAGTGCGGGTGGACCGCGCCAACCAGGGAGACAGCGGCAGGGCACAAGGAGCGGCTCCCCCAGGAGTGGCCGCACAGGTGGGTCCCGGGTGCCAGGGCGAGACCAGGGCCGCGCTGACCCAAGGGGCCTATCGTGGCCGGGCAGGGCGACCTCCGCCCACTGTCCCAGTTGCCTGCGGGCGTCCCACAGTCCAGAGTTCCCGAGCAGCGGCAGCACCCTCTCCAGGGCGGCTGTGTGGCTACTGCCCTCCTTACCTGGACTCGCCGAGGTAAAAGGGGCAGCCCTAGACCCTCAGGGTTCCTGTTCCCTCATCTGCCTGGGGGTGGGGGGTTGCTAAGCACTGAAGGGACCTATGAACCACGGACGCAAAAGGAGAGCTGGGTTCTGAGAGAACTAGGCCATGGACGGGCAGGAACTAGGGCTGGGGGGAGGCGAAAGTGGGGTCCACACCTCGCCCTGAAATTCAGCAATTCCAGTGACCCTTGCACTCAGGCTGCCTTCAGGGCAATTGAGCTGTTTACCCTCCTCACAGAGGTGTGGACTGCAGGGCTGGGGACTGAGTGCACAGGCCCTCAAGAGCTCACCCTGCCCATCTTGTGATCCAGGGCAGTGGCATGGAGCCTGACAGCAGCCCACTGACCACACACGTGCTAGACACTGCTTCGGGGCTCCCAGCCTGTGGCCTCTGCCTCCACTTGTCCCGGCTGGAGGACCTCACCCAGCAGTGGACAGAGCTGAGGAAAAGGTAGGAGGCAGGCCCTGGGGCTGGGAGGGAATCCAGAGCATCTGATCCACCACCAGCACCAGCCTTTGCTGAGTCCCACCCAGACAGATCAGATCCCAGACAGCCAAGGAGTGCAGACAGAGGGCTGCAGGGCAGAGCTGACTGCTGCCCACCTGCACACACCAACCCCTCAGCCTCGAGGCCCACAGATTCCCAGCCTGGACCCTCCCCACTGACTCTGAGCCTCAGTTCCTCAGGTGGGAATACAGGGACAGTGAAAGTAGGCATGAACATCCTACTCAGTTTGCTGAGGCCTTGCTGGGGTGGGAGCAGTATGTCTCTCCCATGGCCTTGAGAGGCCTGATGAGTTAAGGCCTCAGATGGCATAGCACCTAATTTCTGCTCTTTTTATTCTCCATACATCCTGTGAACAGGAACCAAATTACCCTTTTACAGATGGGAAGACTGAGGCAGTGTGAGGTAGAAGCCAGGCTTCCAAGCTAGGCCTGTGTTCCTCAGCCTGGATATGCACACACACTCTGCTGGGGTTGGGGTTTCCAGTCTCTGGTGCTGAAAGCCCAGACTGGCTGGGTTGTGGCCCTGCAGCTGGCCCTTGTAAGCAGGTTCATCCCCATGACCCTCCATCTTGAGGAGGGCAGGCACCTCTGTGGCCTCCTTTCCAGCCTGGGAGCAGGAGTGGGGAGCCAGGTGGGAAGGTAGGCCCAAAGGTTCAGGGTCTAGGGTGTAGCTGTTCCTTCCCTGTTCAGCTCTTCACAGAAGGTGGGGAGCGAGGAGCCCAGTCCCATCTAAATGAGCACAGTGCTGCTCTGGCCAGGAGCCCCCATAGGGTTAGATAGAACCATTCCCACCCCCACACCATGCATGCACTTCCCCTCCTAAGTGCAGTGGGACACTTTAGGTCCACCTGGTATGAAGAACATGGGAACTTTAGAGGTAATGAGGCAGAACTGCAGGCCTTCAAAACACTCCATGAGGGATAAGCCTGCTCAACATGGACCTTCCATCCAGTTGGAAACAGGCCACCACATAAATGTATGGTTATTGACCCAGAAAGCCAGGCACAGTAAATTATATGAAAAACACAGGTTAGAAAACATTATGAATAGTACAGTCTATCATGCATTTTGGAAAAAAAAAAAAACTTGTAAATAAACATTTAAACATAGAAAAAAATCTAGAAAAACATATTGAATACAATGACCATGGGAGAATTTTTCCCTTTTTGCTTCTCTATTGATTTCCTAAATAGGCAGTGCAGCAGTGTCCCTAGAAACTGCCCCACCATCTCTGCTCAGCTATGTCTGCATCAGGCTGCAGAGTGTCTGAGGCCACAGGGGTCAGACCCAAGGGGACTGGGGAGGCTGGCTCCACATCTGAGCTCGGCAGCCCATCTTCTCCCCAGCTATACAGACCCAGATGGCCGCTGTCCTGGGCTCCTGAGGCCAGGCCAGATGAAGCCAGGCACCTACAAGCTGTCCTTTGACACTGAGAGCTACTGGAAGGAGAGGGGACAGGAGAGCTTCTACCCATATGTAGAGGTGAGTGCTGTGGGGGATGGAGAGGGTGGAGGCTCTGACTCACTGACCTGCAGGCCAGGCCCTCGGCCAGGACTCGTCAGCAGACCGGTCCCACCTCTCCGAGGGAGGTGAAAGGCACAAGAGCATGCCTGCTTTGAGCTCCCCACAAGAAAGGGGTCCTGGGACTTGAGGCATGAGACTTCATGTCAACATGCCCATCCATGACCTGCCCAAGTCAGACTTTGGGGAGGCAGGCTGGGGGTGACTCATCCCCTCTTCACAGACAGGTTTTCATCTGCCCTGACTCCAGCTCACTGGGCCTTCCCTCACTGCCTCCCCTTTCACCTGGAGCCAGTCAAAGAACCTGGCCTTTTTCACATCCAGCATGCCCAGGGGATGATTTACCCCCATCCTCAGCCCTCAGGAAGGCCCCAGTCCACCACTGGGCTTCAGCTGACCCTGCCCCACCATCCGGGCTGCTTTCCCAGGGAGCACTGGGGCCAGGTTGCTCCTGTGCTGTGGTCCCTGTCTTCTTGTTCCTTCTCTGCGTCTCTCAGGTTGTTTTCACCATCACAAAGGAAACCCAGAAGTTCCATGTGCCTCTGCTGCTGAGCCCATGGTCCTACACCACCTACCGAGGGAGCTAGAGCCCATCCTTGCTCTGGCTGGGCTGCCCACCCACCATCAGTGGTTGCCCGCTTCCTTGGAGGTTCTGGCCCACCTCTGGAATTTCTTAGTGGGCAGCTGTGACTTGGGTCAATAAAGTCAGTGCTGTATCTGCAGAGCTACTTGTGGTGGGCAACCGTGACTCACTCAGGTCCCTAATGTCAGTGCTGCATCTGCAGAGCTGCTCCCATCTTTGGAACGGGGGCAATTTGTGGGTGGCCAGAGCTCTATCACCTCGGCCCCCACACGAACAAGGGGGGTTGTCAGAGGAGGTGCCACTAAGGTCGGAAGACTCAGGTGTGGTGTGGCACAGCTGGACGTGCCCCCAGGGAAGGAGTCAGACTGGGATACCCTGGGCAGAGGCCCTGCAGGTGGTTCTCCCCTATACAGCCCAGCAAGAGAACACAAGGAAATGTGGAAAAACTTTCATTCACTGATGATAATCTAAAAATTAAAAACTTACTGCCTGGAAAGGGGGGTCATCTGGGGAGTGTGCCTGGTCAGCTCTGCGGGCTGCAGCCCCAAGCGTGTGACTAGGTTGGGGTACCCACAAGTCCCGCAGGGCCCTGGCCCAGTGTCTGCCCAATCACAGCTGTCTCCAGAGGCTTGAAACCCACATTGTCCAGGGGAATCCCAAAGGCCAGCAGCTTCGCCTCATATGTACGCAGGAGGTCATTGTGAGCCTGTGGGGACAAGGCAGTGTCAGAAAGGAACAAGAAGCTGACCCATCCAGAGCTGAGCCCTACTCCGTGGAGGCCAGTGTAGTGTGAGGAATAGAGCGAGCGTCTGCCAGTGATCACTTTGTGCCAGTCCCTGTGCTAACACCGCTGCATGCGTTGACTGGGCTTTAACGCATGAGAGCACACTGAGGCAGAGGGAGGAGCTCAGCAGAACTGTGGCCTGAGTGGGCTCCCAGCTCCTCAGCCAGCACGTCTTGGTGAGGGTCATCCCCTTGCCAATAGCTCCCAATGGGTAGAGCACCCTGCGTCTCCCAGGAACTCTGCATCTTCACCAGGGGAGGGCCTGCCTGGAGAAGGGTGCTGGTCACTCCTGATCTGTCCCAAGAGACAAGGCCTGGGAGACAGAGCTGGTGGGGCCATCCCAGACAAGTGCCTTCCTAGCAACCATGCCAGGGGTCTCTGTTTCCCACTCTAGAAATTTAAAAATAAATTTTTAGAAGGGTTATTTCACTGGGCAGTTGTAAAAGTTCAATGAATTGGTGTGTGTGAAATGCTTCGGGCCTGCCTGACTCAGCAAATGCTCAAAAGGGCAGCTATCCTCACTATGGCTCAGAAAAGACTCTGGGACTTGAAGGGTGGACAAGGGCAGGCTCCAGAGAGAATTGGGGTGTGGACCCCTGAGGCTCACAGCAAATGGCCCTCACTCTGCACAGATGAGCACCAGCATCTGCAGAAAAAGTGAGATGTCATACAAGAGGTAGGAGGGTTGGGAGGTCAGGGTCATATGGGTGACATGGAACCCTAGGGGACATTGCCTGCATCCAGGGATCTTAAAGAAACAGGATGAGAGAAATATCTGGACATGTCCCCAAACAACAGAACCAGGAAACCATGTCTACCCCACAGAATTAAGGGTGTAGCTGAGTCACACTGGTGGGGCAGTTGCTCTTGGTGAATTCCTCTGCAGATAGCACACAAAGTGCAGACAGAGCAGCCAGCTCAGTCTTGCTGTCTGGGGACACTCGGGACAGAGCCCAAATGGCTCCGGCATATCCAGGGTACAGGTATTAGTGTCAGGAATATGCTGATGTGACATTCAGCACGGAATGTGTAGCTTTCATCAAATGCTCAAAGAAGTTAGAAAAGATTAGGCACCTTATGCCCTGTGCTGAGGACAGTGGCCATTAATCAGAGAGGAGAGGAGGCCCCTCCAACTGCCTGAGAGGCCAGGTCAGCACCATGGGATGAGAGCAATGGACAGAATGCAAACCATCAGAGGCAGAGGCCCAAGCCTGCACTGGGCAGCCCATAGGGGACACTAGGGCAGTAGCCAGGACTGTGCTTCAGACCACATGTCAAGCCTAGTAGCTCTAAACAAGTGCAGATTCCTCATGCCATGTCTGTCCCTCTCATGGGGATGACCCACCAGCCTCACCATGTGAGGTGTGAATGGGAAACGGGTGGGTCCTCAGAGATGGTCAGCAGTCAAACTATCTACAGGCTGAAGCCAGGTGCCAGGTCAGGGTCAAGGGAGGAGGCTGGGAGACAGGTACATACCTTGCAGACTCGGGCCAGCTCATACTGCAGGTCTTTGATGGTACTGTTCTTTGACTCCAGAACATCCTGAGGACAGAGGCAGAGGTGAATTTGAAACAGGTCTTTTGGCCAAGATGAAGGAGGTGGATGGTGGTCTGGGAGCTCCCTTGGGGCTCTCAAGAAGCTCAGGGAATAAAGTCCTGACTGGATACAGGTATGTATCCACACAAGGGTATGTCAGCAGGAGAAGGTCCCCAAGGGTCAAGAGGAAACAGAAAGAGAGGAAGGGGAGAACATGAGGTGCATCCATACCTCATGGAGAAGCTATCTAGATGGCAAGGAATGAAGATGGGCTACCGGGGACAGCAAGGATCTTGCCAAGCAGCAGTCTGGCACTAAACATAGAACTTACACTTTTAAACTTCTTCAATCTTGTGGCATTATCATCCCATTTTTAAATAGAAAGAGTAGCCTGTGTAACTTTTAAAACTTTAGTGTTGAACCAGATATCATGGGCCCAGATCTGCAGGGCCCAAGCCCCTTGGGATGTTCCCACATGCAGCAAGTTTCCTAGGGCTCCCACCTGAGGGGTGCTGCAAGGTGCCAGACTGAAAGTTGAACCCAGTCTGGCTCCAGAGAAGCTCCCCAAACCCTCACTTGCCAAGCCTGAGAGAGATCCCTGTGGGCACTGCTGTCACTTCTCTGGAAGGTTACTTACCTCTTTAGAGAGGATAACAACAACCAGGAAAGGCAAGGGCTAACCCACATTTAGTACCAACTGTAACCCACAGTTACTACTCACCTGATTGTGGTGACCAGGACTGATTCTTATCATCCCCATCTCTGGCTCACCCATCCAGAGAGGTGAAAATGTCCCTCTTCCACTTTCGAGCAGCAGGACCTCACTCCCTGGACCTACCCATGTTGCAAGTAAGCCGCCAATCCCAGAGTCAGATTGTTGCCAGTCTGAACGTGGCCTCTCCTTGGGCTTGGGCCTAGCTATTCCAGTAACCTAGTCGCACAGGTACCACCACTCACTAAGCAGCCAGGGCCCTGCTACTCCCCTGTGAACACCTGGTCTCCTTGTCCAGAAACACAACCTGTCACCTTGGACCCTCCCAGTCCCTCCTCAATCAGGGATAAGTGCTGCAGAGCCAGCCTTTGGTAGCTCTTGGATCTCTGCTCCTCATTCTGCACTGACTTTACCTGCTGAATGCCATGCATTCCCCATCTGAGGCAGAGGGGGATCTCTGTGATCTGGGCCTCTGTGCTCAGAACCTTGTGGTTCCTGACCAGTCCTACTCCAAGGTACATTTGACAAGCCTGCAATTGCCGTCAGTCCTTAAAACCCCAACAGCTGGCTGCTCCCCAGGCAGCTTGGGGTGTTCAGTGTGAGGCCGAGTGCTGCATGCAGCCTCAGGTCAGGAGGTGGGAGGGCAGATGGGCAGTGAAGCAAACCAGGTTGGAGTGTTTTAAATAGAGAGGAGGTGCCTTTACAAAAGGCTGGTCTTCTGGGCCTAGAGTTTTAAACTGTGATGAGCCATCTTAGAAGAACTGACTGTGGTACAGGCCCACAGGCTTTTTCACTCCCAGGCTGTTCCCAGGTCTGTCTCTGGGTCCATCATCAAGTGACTAGGGGACTCAGGCCTGTAGAGTCCAAGAGCAGCTTTTCTGCTCCCAAAACATCCTTGGCTCTAGTTGGTGACTAGAGCCTGGCATGCGATGAGGAATCACTGGAGAACGAGAATGGCAAGGCTCAGAGGGTAAGAAGTGCCGTGAGGTTAAGGAGGGGTCAACGAGACCCAAGAACAAAACCCCTGAGAGGGAACTGCTGGTACACACAGGCCTGAGGCACAGATGCCTGCAGAACCCCTGCCCCACTCTCAGGCTGCAGGAAACCCTCCCCCGTGGGTAACTATGGTGTCACCTCTGTGTCCAGCTCAGGAGGCATAATGTAGGACCACCACAGGAGACAAGGCCACCTACCAGCCCTGCCCCAGGAGTGCCTGCACCTACCTCCAGCTTGCGGGACACAAGTGTTAGTGCTGCAGGGTCCAGGTTGGAGGCCGCCAGCACCTCATTGAACTGCACCTCCCTCTTCTCCATGGCAGCATTTAGTGCTTGCAGCTTGCGCTCCAGCAAAAGGTTCTTAAAGCCTGTCTTCTGCTGCACTTCCTGGATGGCTGCAGTGAACTTCTGGTAGAGTTCATCCCGCTCTTGCTGTACCTGCAAGGAGGAGGCTGGGGTGGGCAACAAGGTCCCTCGCTGGGACATCTCACTGAGGAGAAGCCACCTCCCACCCTGACCCTACATGGAGCACATTGCTACTACAAAAGGTCACTTTCACTAGTGCCAACACCCACAGCATATGGTCTATGTGCCATCCACACTGCCTGAAACCCCACCCTCTGTGCACAGAGTTAAAAGTGTGCAGCTGTCTACACAATGGACTGAAGGAGGGAAAAGTAGCATGAACCTCTTCAAAAAGCAATGGGACTGGATGTGGTGGTGTTTGCCTATAACCAAAGGCTGAGAAAGGAGGATCATAGTGCCAGCCTCAGCAGCTTAACAAGACCCTGTCTCAAAATTTAAAAATAAAAAGTTTTGGGGATGTAGCTCAGTGGTAGAACACCCTGAGTTCAATCCCTAGGACTTCAAAAAAAGGAGACAAAGGGGGAGGAGGGGGAGGAGGAGGAGAAGGAGGAGAGGAAGGACAAAAGGAAGGAAGAAAGAAGGAAGAGGAGGAGGAAGAGGTGGCAGCAGTGGTGGCAATGGGGTGTGCCAGGAAGAGCTGGAATAGCCCCACCCTGAAATCTGCTCCACAGGTGGGTCAGGGCCAGCTTTGCGTGAGTTAAGGCTGTGGGCTCAGGGGAGATGTACCCTGCCCCCATGTGAGAGCCACTTCATCATACTGCCAGCAGGCAATATTTGTAGGAAAGCCCTCCGAGTTTCCTACTGCCATCAGTGTCTTACAGGGCAGGTCGAAAGCAAGCCTTGCAGTAGCAGTCTGTCAACCAATAGGTAAGACTGTTCCTTCTCATCTTCTACTCTATTTTTTTTTTTTTTTTTTAATACCAGGGATTGAACCCAGGTGTGCTTAACCACTGAGCAACATCCCCAGTCGTTTTTATTTTTTTATTTTTGAGACAGGGTCTAAGTTGCTAAGTTGCTGAGGCTGGCCTTGAACTTGTGATCCTCTTGCCTCAGCCTCCCAAGCCACTGGGATTACAGTAATGAGCCTTTGCACCTGGCTACCCTTCTACTTCTTAATGTGAATTGTAAAACATTAAGACTTTATAGTAAAAGATAAACACCCCTTTAACCCCTATTCCCAGAGGCCACTACTGTGATCATTTGGTGTGACTCCTTCTAGAATGTTCTCATCACCATTAGGAAAGAAAGAGGATCATGCTACAACACTGCAGCTTTCCATGCAGCAACATAGCCTAGAGGCTTCCATGCAGAGTGCCATGCCCTCCCCAACTATTGTACAGTCCCATAGATTTGCCTATATCCAATTCCCTGTCAGCAAACTTGTGGATCATAAGTCTCTATATTTTGCTAGCAAATCTGAGTTCTTGGTTCTCTGAGACACTGTCTTTGGCACATATCATGTGCCATATTCATGTGTAAGATGTGGCAGAGAACAGGCTGAAATCCAGACATATTTCCACAGGAAGGAAGAAGAGCACCCTGTTTAACAGTAGAACTCAGAGTCTCACTGGCAAGGCCAGGGGTCCCTGCCCTGGGGCTGTCTATGCAAGTCACTGGCTGCCAGTGGCAGTGTGAGATACTCAGCACCTCTGAAGGTGAATTAAGACCTGACACAAGATGCAAGGCTCCTAAGGGGCCTGCTCCGGAGAGATGGGGCCAATCCATTATTGGTCTGCATCCATGAACTCTCTAGTGACTATGGCTATAGATGAAATGCTCAACCGTGTGAGCCACAGTCAGAGCCTGAGGGCCTTGTGATGCAGGGTTGGCCTTGGCCAGACCTTCATCGAACCCACAGAAGCAGGGAGGGAATATCTGCAAGGGACAGAGGACCAAACGTTTCTCTCACTCACAGGAATCTCAGACCAGCACATTACATGAGAAGTGTCTGCCCAATCACATCAGCAAAGGTTGAAGTTCATCAGCTCTAGAGTAGACAGGAAGGAGCAGGAAGTGGCCCTCAGGCAGCTGTCAGGAACACCACCCAGAGCAGCCCTCTTGGTGACTCATCAGGATTCTAGCACAGACCCCTCTGACCCAGCACTCCACTGCACGGACTGATCACAGAGCTGCAGAGATGAACTGGAAAGGGTAATTGTACCAACAAAGCTTGTAACAGCAAAGGAGTGAAAACAAAGAACAGCTCCTAGGGGAATTAGCTAGACAAACAAGCAGATGCAGATGTCAAAAAGAATGAGGCTGCTCTGTGTGTACAGGCTGGACATACTTTGAGATTAAAATGCAGGTTGCTGTTGACATGCTCCCATTTTGTAAACCATGGAGCCACATCTATGCTCCATGCAGGAAGAAGCCTGGAAAGCGGCTCACAAAACCATCATCTTTCATGGGGACCAGCATTGAGCAGCAGTGCAACACTCAAGTTCACTTACCCTTGGGATCTCAGTATTTCTGCACAAGTGTGTAACAGGCTAGGGCTCAACAACACACATATGCAGGTGGAAAGAGCTGCTGCTTGGGTTGGGCCTCTTCCACATGCTGCAAAGGCCAGCTTCTGAGGGGACAGAGAGGCACTCCCCACAAGGTCCCAGGCCTTGTAACAGACACCATAGGTTTTTGTTTCTCTTTTTGTGTTTCATGGTGCTGGAGATTGAGCTACATCCCCAGTCCTTTTTATTTTTACACAGGATATTGCTAAGCTGCCCAGGCTGGCCTGAACCTGTTTCAGCCACCTCCAGAGTTGTAGGGATTACAGACAAGTGCCACTCACCCAGCAACACCATGGTCTTTTAACTCATAAACGCTGAGCGAACTGAGAAACAGCTCCCAAACCCAGAGACCAGCCTTGCTGGTCCACCTCGCTCACCTTGATGAACCGCTGCTCCAGCACCTCATGCTCCCACTGCAGGTCTTTCAGCTCTTTCTCAGTAACCTTCAAGCGTGCTGTTGTGCTCTAGACAGAAAAAGGGAAGTGGGGACAGAAAGCGTTCAGACTCAGAGGCATCCATGTACCACAAGCTCCTGGAAGACAGCAAGGCCAGAAATGAACTCCAGGAACAACTGGCTGGGAAAATTCCAACAACCAGACCCCACCTACGCTGGTCAGTGGGATACATGGAAGACTAGGGCCTCATCTCCCTTAGCACCCTCACTCTTGAAGGAGAGTGCAGCCTCCCCACCTTTCCCTTTCTGCTCTCAGGAGATATCCCCAGATGTGCCCTCTCTCCTGAGCCCAGGAACACACATGCCAAGGAAGAACTCAGCAGGGAACTCACCACCAGGATCTGCTTGTCCCTCTCATACTTTCCAAGTTTCCTCTGCATCTCGTTCATCTCCTCCCGTGCCTTCTGTAGAGGTTCTATCAGACGCCTGTTCTGCATAGACACCTCTGCCATCTCCCTCTCCAGGTGTTCTTCCTTCTTCCGCATGTCCTCCATCTGCTCCTATGGGCTCAGGTGCAGGTGTAGGAGGGATTCAGACTGTAGGACATGGGCTGGGTGCACTCCTGACCACACACGTGTCCTTCCAGCCTCACACACGCTGGGGACCTAGGCTTGCTTTATGTATAAACTGTGTTTTGCAAAGTCTTAACTTATTCTGGATTTTCTACTCAGGACTCCACAAGGGCAAGGGCTACTCTCCACCATGGAAACCCTGGGACTGCAGCATCTGAAGGATGATGACAGCTGCCCACTCTGGCCACACTGCAGCCATGGCATGGTGCCTGGGTGTTGATATGTCAGGATACCCTATTACTGCTTCACAGCCAGTAGGGAAATGTCCTGATTGGAATTTTGTTTGTTTGTAAGTGGTACTAGGAATTGAACCGAGGTGTGCTCCACCACTGCACTACATCCTCAGCCCTTTTTATTTTTTATTTTGAAACAGGTTCTCACTAAGTAGTCCAGGCTGGCCTCAAACTTGTGATCTTTCTGCCTCAGCCTCCCAAGTGGCTAGGATTACAGGCATGCGTCACCACACCTGGCCTGCTTATTTCCAATTACAGATGGAGACAGGTTATATTACTTATGTATTTCAATTGAGGGGCTGTGTCCAGTACGTTTATAGAAAGGGGTCCAAGGGACAGTGAGAGCTGGGGTCTGCAGCCCCACATTGAGGACAGGCAGAGAGGGTCTACCGGCCCACCCAGGTCAGCACCTTGAGGGAGTTGATGAGGGCCAGGTTGTTGAGCGTGATATCGTTGTAGTAGTTCTTGATGTCAGTGAAGGCCTCCTCATGACGCTGCATCAGTGTATTGATCTGGCCGTTCTTCCTCTCTTCCACTTCGTGGATCTCAGTCTTTCTCCGCAGGTCAAGCTCGTCTCTCAGCACCTTCATCTTCTTATCATACTTGGCCTCAATTTCTGAAAGGTAGCAGCACATACAGCAGCTTAACAAAGGAAGAACAAGTGCCCTGTGGTTACAAGAAGAGATGAAACCTGAAAATAGGGCCAAAGAACTCCCATGATGGTCAGAACAAAGGCTGTGGAAACAAGCTCTGCCAAAGAACAGGAAAGGCCTAGGTGAGCTTTTCCTGCTGAGGTTCAAGGGGACACACTCAGCACAAGGGCCACTGTTGACCCTCCTTTGCCAGTGACAGGCACAGTTAATCAATGCCTGCACTGGGGTACCAACACTGTCAGTTGACCCCAACGGGCATTCACCACGGCCTATGCAGCCATCCAGCGACAGACTACAGGATTTAATCAGTAAGCCACAGGGACTTCTGAAATTTGAGGCTTCTCAGGTCAGAAGACTATTCTAAGAATGCTTCCCACAAGACTGAATAACTCCTGCCTGCTGTTAACTACTGATTTTAGACAGGAGTGGGGAAGTGTGTGGTACTCACAGCCTCTCAAACACACGGAAATAAGTTGTTCTGGGATTCTGAGTGGGTCCATTCTCTCTCTCTGTATGTGGGTTGTTTTAATCTGCTTAGCATGCTCTGAATTAACAAGTTCTGGAGGCAAATCACTTTCTGATGAAGGCAGGTCTCTGACACCATCCAATACAATGTGCATATGAGAAACTGACCTCGAACTTGCCTCTCAAAGTCATTCCGCATCTTGGTGATCTCCTCGGTATGTTTCTACACAGATAAAGAATGGCAAATAACTAGACAATGAGGCAGAGAGAGGTCCACTCCCTTCAGGTCAACCCTGTTCCTCACCCCTAAGAAAAGTACAGCTCAGTAAACCCTGTGCTGCTGATGCTGCTGGTTGCTGGGTTCCCCTCCCCTCCAAGTCCATGGAACCTGCCCAGAATAACATAGTTTTGGTAATCTCCACATTTCATAAGTCATCTCCCTGAACAAGATCACCTCTGAGCCTGGATGATGTGACAGATCTGAGTACTGGACAGCTTGGTTTCCTCATGGTATCTTTCCACAGGCTGGAGAACAGTCACTTCTGCACAGAGCTACAGCTCTCTCCAGGAGCCTCAGGGGGTTCCTGCTAACCTATCTCAACTGTTGCTCAGGGCAACATTTAAAAATTATTTTCATAAACAATTATTATGCCAGGTATAGTGGCACACACCTGTAATCCCAGTGACCCAGGAGGCTAAGGCAGGAGGATCACAAATTCAAGGCCAGCCTGGGCAACTTAGTGAGACCTTGTCTCAAAGAAAAATTTTTTTAAAAAAGATCCAGGGATGAGGGCTGGGGAGATAGCTCAGCACAAGGCCTTGAGTTCGATCCCCAGTACCACAAAAATAAATAAATAAATAAATAAGGTCCAGAGATGGAGCTCAATGGTATAGCATCCCTAGGTTCAATTCCTACTACTGAAATAAATAAATAAATAAATAAATTTCTTTAAAAACAATTTATTAAATACTACGATTTTTTTTTTCTTTTTCTTTTTTTTTTTTTTTTTTTTGGGTGCTGGGGATTGAACCTAGGGCCTTGTGCTTACAAGGCAAGCACTCTACCAACTGAGGTATCTCCCCAGTCCCTAAATACTACAATTTTTAATCACAAACTTTTTAAAAAAAGTTTTTTAGTTGTCAATGGATCTTTTATTTTATTTATTTTTATGTGGTGCTGAGTATTGAACCCAGGACCTCACACATGACAGGCAAGCACTCTACCACTGAGCCATAACTCTAGCCCCCGAACTTAAACTATTTTTAGGTCAGTATTTTACATGAAGGACCACTCTGAAGGACCTGCACCTCAGGTTAAGCACACAGTCTCATATCACTGAATTAATCTGAAACCAGCCATTCTGTGGTTCTCAGGAAAGACCATGCAATTCTGGAGGCCTTCGGCACCCTCGGGCTTTACTGCTGTCCGCAATGCCACTGAGCTAGCTCCTGGCAGTTGAAGTTGGGCTGCTCCCAGCATGAGGCAAATGTGTTAAGAAAGGCTTCTCTACCCAGCATCCAGGAAGTACCTCTGAAAACTAAAGTCAGACACGTGCTTCCTCTCCCCAGTCCTCAGAGGGCTCCCTACTCAGTGTACCAAAGCCCCCATCCTCACCAGGGCTTTCTGGGTTAACAAGTTCTAGCCATCTCTTCAGCCTCTAGGCCTTCCCACTGACCCATCCCTTCTCTGGGCTGGTCTCTTCCAGCCCAGTCGTCTAACTCCTTCCAGCCTTTGCCCAGATATTACCTTCTCAATCAGGCAATGCTGGAATTCTTGTAAAAACTGCAGCTTCCCCACAACTCCAGCTCCCCCAACTCACCTCACTTTGCAATACTCATCCCTATCAGCTTTGCTATGTGCACTTGACACATTTATTTTGTCTTCTCTCCCGGGTATTGTCTCTCTCTTTCCTGACCCTTCAGCCCCACTTGGGAATGCATTCTGACAGAGATCAGATCAGGGCTGGACACCTAATGGACACTCAGCAAATGAATTTCAGTCTCCACCTGGAAACCCCAAGAATCAAACGCCTGCAGCTACTGAAGGACTGCTACACAGGACATCTTTTTCTTTCTTTCTTTCTTTTTTTTTTTTTTTTTTTTTGTGGATTGGACAGTGCACCCAGAAATGCTCTACCACTGAGCTACATCCTCAGTCCTATTTATTTATTTATTTATTTATTTATTTATTTATTTATATTTTGAGGGTCTCAAAGTTGCACAGGTTGGCCTTGAACTTGCGATCCTCCAACCTCAGTCTCCCCAGTTACTGGGATCACAGGCATATAAGGATTGAGTCTCTAAAAACATCCAATGCTCTTCCCTAAGAAGAGTATCTGGGTGTCAGAGGTCAGCAGTACATGAAAAAAGATCCTGAGCTGGATTTTCCTTTGGAGGAGACAATCCATTGAATGGGTCTAAGACAGCAATCTGCACTTGACCCTGAAATATGGTTTGGTGGACTGCATTTTTTTTTTTTTAAGTATTTCAAGGAATTGAAAAAAATGTGGGAATTTTTACACAAAACCTAAACTCCAGTTGTTGAAAGATCAGGAGTTCAGGCAGCCCTAGGCTCACTGACCCCACAGTCTATCACCCTGGTGTCCCCTCCTCATGCCTACCAGTCGCAGGTTCTTCACCACCACCTCATTGGCCAGTTCCTGCTCCTTCAACTCCACCTTCAGTGTCCTCATGTCCTTGCGCAGAACACTCTCCTGTGCACGGTGCTCCTTCTGAGCCAGCTTCATGACCACTGTGCCCTCAGTCTTCATCTCCGTCAGGTTGTTCTGGTGCTCATACAGCAGATGCTTCACCTTCTGCTTGTACACCTGTGGGACAGGAAGGCACCACCTGCTCACTTGTACCCTGAAGAACAAAACAGGACACTGCAGCTGATGGGTGAGGTGCACGTCCAGCTAACACAGTGCTGAGAAGGAATGCCAGGTTGCAAGGAGGTCAACCTTCCACATCATGAAGGCTGGGATTCAAACACAGGATCTGCAGGGCTCTCCTGCCACTGGAGGGATGAAGCTTCTTTCCTTCCAAGTGAAGCTGAAGGAGCAGGAGCTCTTTTAAGAAGAAATCACCTTCAGGTTCCCAATATAAAGGGCACCAAGAGTTATGATCCCAAAGCCAGGGGATAAAAGTTCCCACCCCACCACCCAGTCCAGCTGCTATGCTGCTGCAGGTGAATCTAAGCAGGCCAGTCCTACTCACCTTGATCTCCACTTGGTGCCTCTCCTCAGCCTCCTCCATCTCCCGGTCTTTGTTTCGAAGCTCAGCCTTCTTCTCCTCCAGCTGCCTCCGTGTGATCTCCCAGAAGGTATGGATTTTATCTCGCTCCAGCTGGAAGTAGTTACGCTCCTCCCGCTCCCGGTCCAGCTCCTCTCGGATGCGGTTGACATGCTCTTCCACCTGACCAGGCGCACACCCACAGTAGAGGCAGGTAGATGAAGAACAGCAAAGAAGCAAGAGGGAGGGGCCACTTACCAAAATAATAAGAACTAACAGTAAAAGTTAAAACATGATGCTAGGGGGCTCTAGGGACAGGGTACATCAGGTAGATAGCAAAATTCTCTCGAATTCAGCCAATACAAAACAATTCTATCCTTTCAGCAGTTCCTGGGAATTTATACTACAGAAATTTCTAAAATGAAACACAAGAGCTTTTTGCTCAAAGATATTAGCCTCACCATTATTAGAACTACAAATATATTAAAAAGAAAATGAGACAGGACAATTTTAAACAAAAATAATTGGAAAATTAGAGTAAATCAACTAGAAGAAATATTATATGGCAAAAAATATATATGAAAATAATGTAGCAGCATGTAAACATGTTCAGAAAACAATATTAAATGAAAATAACTCACTTTTAAAGGTATAGTATTAAGCAGAAATACACAAAACCAGCAGATGTCTAACAACAGGTTTTGGCCCAGAGTCAAAAGCGAATCAGCAAATAGGTTAAGGAGAAAAGTAGGTTAGACTTACAGCTTTCTTAGGATCTCATTTCCCTTGAGAACTGGTTATCTTTGGGCACAACCCCAAGCCACTTATGGTCAATTTTTCTCTCTCCCAAAACCACATTCCCCACAGGGAAACCATGTTTCTCACTTCAAGAGAACCAACCAGTGGGCTGTGAGGGGAAGACACTGGGCAGGGGTTTGGGTCCCCACAAGGAAGTATGGCATTACAGATTCTGACTACTGCCTCAGGAAAAGTACAAATGTCTTCACATCACAGGTCATTAGCGTCACTCCAAGAAACAGCTGAAACCAGGGTTCCAACCTGCTCTGTTGGGCTCACATGGTGTTAGATTTTGCCATCACTCAATATTTAGATTTCTTGTAAATATCAGATTCCTACCTTTTCTGGAAAAATCAGAAAACAAAGAGCAATGAAGTCCAACGCCCTCATGGCAACCACCAAGTGAAGTGGCTACAGCTGTCCTCTGCAAAGGGGAGGGCACAACTCTCCAGATCACCCTAGTCCCTACCCTACTGCTGAACCCTGCAGGCTTCCTAAGTCTGTGCCTCAAGTGTTCAGTATACATGGCCAGCCTCTTCTCTGCAGACCATTCATGGTTAGGACCACTGCTGCATCAAAGTTCCAACTCTACAAGGATGAGGTATAAACAGGTACAAGAAACAGCTCACAATGCAATGTTCAATCCACTCTCCACCCATCACCCCAGTGACCCTTCCAAAAACACAACTCGATCCCACCACCACTCTACTTAAACTGCCAGTGATTTTCCTGCACTTAAAATACAGCAGTCATCACCACCTCAGCTCACATGACTCTTTGAATCTCCTTCATATTTATTTTTCAATCTTAAAACTATCAAAAGAAAGTAAGGTTTATTAATACTATCACACAGGTCCACACAGAGCCCTTAGATCCCCTGTCAGATGTTCACAGGGTCATCAACACAGAGGACACAGGTCCACTGTGCTTGCCACATGCTATAGCTGTCAGGAGTCTTTTCTGTGAAATTGTCATCACATAATCAGGTTCACTAACCCTTTACATCAAAATAAACAGGTGGCTTAAAATAATTACTACATGTATGATTAACTCAAAATGAACCCAACTATTATGTACAACTACAATGTACCAATAATAGAAAAAATGATAATTACTTCAAAGAAACTATAAAGACTCCACTCCCTCTCCAAACTAAACACAGGCAACAAGAGGCAGTCCTGACACTGTTACTCCTTGTTGGAATTTTTGTCAAAAACAATGAATGAGTAGTAAGACTGAGGAAATGTAATTTTAGGTAAATCATGTCCCTTTCAAAAAGTTTCTTTTTGCTATAATGTTTAATAGTAAATAAAGGAGAATGGCATACATGTATATACTAACAGCTCTGTAAACATCAGATACATAAGAGGGCAAGACTGAAAGATAACGGAATTAAAAAGTTATTATTTCAGAAAAATATTTTCTTCCAAATTCCAACCACTCTATTAGAAAGTTCCTTAATGTGGCTGTATTCCACTTTTAAAAAATATGTAATGCACTTGCATACTGTAAAGATGATGGGAATTATGGACAGAAATGGAAGATCCAGACTGAGGGGAGAGGATTGAATCGGGCAGTGATGAGATGCACACCAAGGTGCCTGGAGTGGCACCCACCCCAGCCAGGACTGGGCAACACAGGCCTGCTCACCTGCTCCTTGCTCATGTCCTCTGGAGCCAGCCCATCGACAACTGGGGTGCCTTTGGCTTTGCCTTTCTTCCCTTTCTTTTTGGGCGCCTTTGGTTGAAGAGAGAATTGGGTAAGTAAAGGACACTCTAATGACTTCCCCTTATTGGCTGGCTCTAAGTTGCTCCCATGAGGCATTTCGGGGGGGGGGGGAGTGAATAACTGTTTGGAACCTCTACCCCTACAGTTCACTCTCATGTCCTCCCCCATAGGAGCATTCAACTGGAACACATCTCTCTGCACTGGGTTTTCCCACCATTAACCACACACAACCCTGTCAACACATTTGGAGAAGCACAAAGGAGACATCTCCCTTTCCAGAAAAGTACATTTTCTCCCTCTAAAAGGAATGGAGGAAGTTATTCCGAATCCATTCACTCCTTCATATATGGTAGACTTCACCAATGTGAATGGAAAATTTACTTAGACTCAGAAAGGACAGCCCCCAATACCACTCTGCCAAAATGTTACCATGTTGCCTATAATGCTTGGTAACCACCACTGAAAGAAACTGTTAAATAAATGTTAAAGAAATGACTCCATAGCAATAACTAATTCTGATACTATAAGGCTTTCATTCTTCCAAATATAAAACTTCTTCAGGGAGTCTGACCAAGAACTATTGATCAAAAGGTACCTACTATGGGTGCTCTGTAAATGGGTCACCAGAAGAACTGGTCATGAGGTCATGTTTCATTTCAACAGCTTTGACAAGGTTGAGAAAGGTAACTTCTACTACACTCATTCACTTCCTGCAGGTCATTCAAGCAGATACAATTTTCCAAGCCCTATTCTCCTACCAGCTCTCTCCTGTCTGTGCTTTCATGTTCTACATGTCTCTGTAACATTAACCAATTTTACAGGGAAGTCTTAGAAAAACAGTAGGAAAAAGGAGCCAGCTGAAGCGGTGAGTACCTGTTGTACCGGAGGTCAAGGCAGGCAGAACACTCAACACATTCCCACAACCTCGTGATGAGTATTTTGTTGTTTTCCCCACAGTTGGTTTTCAAATGATACGCACAGAAACCTTAACTCCTAATGTACTCCTCTCTAAGAATGGCACCGCCTTGGAAGGTCATAAGCCTTGGAGGCAGATTCAGCACCAGTTACCATTTGGGACGTTCGCAGTCAGTAGCAGGAGCTTGGTGGGGCTCCTAAAGTTCTCCCACAGTGAGGTTTCCTCCCCACCAGCTGATACCCATGCTGCTGCCTAAAAACTAGGTTACTGACATCTCTTGTATCACAAAGCGGAAGGTCTCATTTCACGAGAAAGTCGGGTAGGGAGACCTGATGAAGCAGTGAAGTCCCGCCTAGCTTCTCCTAGTAGGCTCTCCAAGGGAACCCCGAGCTGATGACCCTGGCACTCCATGGGCACCGGGCCTTCTGTCAGAGCCCCTGGTGGAGAGGAGCCTCCAGGCACCGTGGTGAGTCCAGAGGTGGGAGGTCCTAAGGTACCCCCGTACCCGACTCTCCTCCATGCGGCCCTGTGTCCCCAGCACCCACAAGAAGTTAAATCATAGGGTCCGAGGATCGGAGAGACCCAGGTTCTCCCTTCTGGACACCCCGCGCACCAGGCCCTAGGTCTCGGCAAGTTCTGAGCCCACCCCAGGGAGCACAGCAACCCGAAGCACCAAGTCTCTCAGCTCCGAGTGCGTGCAGACCCCGGCACCCCGGGCTCTCTCCACCGGGACCCCAAGAGGGCATCCCGCCCTCGACCCCAGGAACCGAGAGCTCCAGACCCGCCGTGCCGGCGCTCCTGAGCGCAGGATCGCCCGCCCAGCGCCAGCCCCCCACCCGCCTCACCATGGTGCCGGCGGACCAGCGCCGCTGGGACCAGCAGCGGAGCGCGCCAGCTCCGCGGAGGCTGCGCCGTCTCCCGGCAACCGAGCGAGATCCCGCGCGAAATCTCGGAGATCCTCGCGAGACTCCTCCTGCCGCCCTGGCGGGAGCGCGTTCCAAATCCAGGTTGCCAGAGACGCGGCAGTGAGCTGGCCTCCGTGCGTCCGCGAGACACCTGACCCCTCGACATCCCTAAACTGGAACCTTTCATTTATCGCTGGTCCTAGCCACTAGAACTCGAGCTCCAGGAAGAGGGAGAACTGTAGTTTCCTTCCGTCCTACAGCGCCTACATGGCAGGTGCTCCGTGAAGATGAGCTGGGGAATGGGCGAATGGCTGAATGAAGCCTCCCATGGCTTTGAGACAGCACCCAAACTAGAAAGTCTGCTCCAGGGACTCACATCTCGCGCGGCTTGGAAGACTCCTCCCACCTGCTACCCTGGAGAGGCTTGAATACGCGGCAGGTTTCCAGAAACCCTCAGGAGGAAGCAGAAATGACAAAGAGAACTAAGTTCCAGTTTAGCTCCAAAGTTTTTTGTTTTTTTTTTTTAGCTCCAAAGTTTTAAAAACAAGTGACCCCTTCCCTCTCATTATTATTAAACCTCCCCTGCCTAAAGAGGCAGCCTGAGTGGCTCCAACCCTTTGGATGCCGTCTCCCAGAGAAGCACTGCAGAAAAGAGAGCAGTCGGTTTCCTTTTCTAACTGCTTGCTCTGAATACTGCTAAGCGTTTTAGAATTTCCAAAGCGAATTTCCAGTCCTTGCAACCACCTATTACATGTACATGATGACCTGTGTCAACCAGAAGGCTGACTTTGTCATAAGCAGGTGTCTGTCTTCATTCGTCAGTGGTTGTTTTGTTTTTGCCTAAGCACTCAACGTTATCTTCTTAAAAAATGATCTTGCAGCCTGGCGTGGTGGCACATGTCTGTCATCCCAGGAGGATCCCAAGTTTAAGGACAGCCTCAGCAACTTAAAGAAAGCTGTTTCAAAAACAAAACAAAATAAAAAGGGCTGGGAAGGTAGCTCAGTGGTAAAAGCACCCCTGGATTCAATCTCCAGGACTGAATGAAGGGAGGGTATTAGATCTTGCAGCAGGTTTTGCTTCACATCTGTTTTTGAAATGAAGATTCCAGAATCTATTCCCCCTAGAAAGTTGTGTTGGGAGCAGTGTATGAGTAATGAAGGAAGGTGCAGGGGGGCTCAGGTATTCCCAGACAGCCAGAAGAGCAGATGCTCCTGTCTGCCCACCCAAACACGTGAATGTTCTTGGAAAGGAGCAGCCACTTGGAAGCCGCATGGATTGACTCACTGAGCTCAGCGCCTCAGCCATGCTGTATTCATAGCAAACCCGGAACCAACACCACTGTGCCAATCTGTATGCCTGATGGGGACCTCCTTCCCAACACTGAGGTGGGGGTAGGGGTCTCCCAAAAGGAGGTTTGGCAGGGTAATTACCATTGTTTAACACTTTCTTAACAGACCCAACACACTAGGTGCTCCGGATAGGGGCTGGGGTTGTGACTCAGTGGTAGTGTACTTGCCTGGCATGCATAAGGCCCTGGGTTCGATCCTCAGCACCACATAAAAATAAAATAAAGGTATTATGTTCACCTACAACTAAAAAATATATTTTTTAAAAAGGGTAAGAATAGGATGGTTCCATCAGGAAGGTTGAGATGAGTGTTCATTTGTCACAAATTGACAGCACAGTTTGATTTTCATTGTGGATAGTTCAGGGAGTCCTGGCCACACCCTGTGCGCCTGACAAGGTCACTGTGATCTGGGCTTTTCATATTGAATCCTGAATTCTGAGTTTTAGAAGAGTCTTTCTTCATATGTATGGCTTCAAAACTTTGATTCAGTATCAAGCTGTGTAGCTTAGAAGCCCAAGCAAATGGCATTTGAGTTTCCTGAAAAATCCAAGAGCAAATGTGAATACATGCAAACTAACTGACCCTTTTTTCTAACATCTGGGTCTTCCTAAAACAACCACTTAGTGATCCAGAAAAACTACCTCAGGCCTAGATGTTGGGATAACATGAATCTATATCTTAGAGGTAAATATTGAAGTAGTTAGAAAGAAAATCATATAATGTATAGAATTTTCTTCAAAACAACCCAGCAGCAGAGGGAGGTGACTGAGAACAGAGAAAACGGGTTATGAGCTAGAAGTTGTCATATCAGGTTGGTGAGCAGGTCACTTGTGCCGCTCTTCCCACTTGTGCATTTGAGAATGTCCTTAATGAAAAGTTAAATAGAAAATAAACACTGACCTCTAGAGCCAAACTGCTTGTCAATGACCAGCTAGGAAGTCTTTGACAAGAACCCCTCTGTATCATTCGTCCCTCAAATGGGATTCACTATCAAATAACAATTTGACATCAATACAGGTGACTTCATAAAAATGCAGTGGTTAATATAGTGACCTCATTTGTTTTGCTCATGAATCTGCAACCAGACCATGACTTAGTGGGACAATTCACTCAGCCCCCACTTGAGGCCAGTTCAAAGGCAGAGTTGGGACCCATGTGAAGGTAGTTGAAGTTGCTATCAGCTGGGACCTCATAGGAACAGCCAGCCAGAACCCAAGAGGTAGCATCCCATTAGACCTGGTTCTAACAGGAGCCTTCCAGGAGAGCAGAACCTTTCTTATGACCCAGGCTCAGAAGTCACCTGACATCACATCTGCCACACACTATTGGTAGGAGAAGTTACAGGTCCTGACAATGTTCAAGCAGAAGTATCTCAATGGAAGTAGAAAATTCTGGAAGAAATACTGCCTTGCCTTATTTTTAGTTGTAGATAGACAATATCTTTATTTTATTTACTTATTTATTTTTATGTGGTGCTGAAGATCGAACCCAGTGCCTCACATGTACTAGGCAAGTGCTCTAACACTGAGCCACAAACCCAATCCCTGCCTTGCCTTTCTTTTTTTTTTTTTTTTTTTTTGTTTTTTTTTTGTTTTTTTTTTTGCGGTGCTGGGAATCGAACCCAGGGCCCTGTGCTTGCAAGGCAAGCACTTTACCAACTGAGCTATCTCCCCAGCCCCCTGCCTTGCCTTTCTTAAAGACATTTTGGATGCCAGGCATGGTGGTGCATACCTATAATCCTAGCAGCTTGTGAGGCTGAGGTAGGAGGATCATGAGTCCAAATCCAGCCTCAGCAATTTAGTGAGGCCCTAAGCAACTTAGTGAGACCCTGTCTTAAAAAATAAAAAGGGCCGGGGATGTGGCTCAGTGGTTTAACCCCTCTGGGTTCAATCGCTAGCACAAAAAAAAAAAAAAAAAAATTTTGGTAAAAGGAAGCCAACTGCCTGGGAGTGGACCATGCCCACCCACTGCCCCCACTTTCCAGGGCTGTCACTGGTCTGTTTATGTCCCCACCCTTTATCCTGTAGCTCAGCTTTGTCCCAGGGGGAGAAGCTCTGCCTCTAGGGGCATCAGGGAGGTCAGCAGTTCATGTTCTAGTGGGCCTGCAATCACTTTAGAGGGTTTTAAATAGCAGATAGTTTAGTTTGTTTGGTAAACTAAAGAAAACAAGTAATTATTAGCCTGTAGGACTGACCTTCATCTAGGGCGAAGGGCTGGCTACCCGGTGTAACCGGGCTGGGAAGCCAGGGCCTGGAGTCTGACTCTGGTTGGCTGAAGCTGTTTGGACAACCCTCCCTAGAGCCCTGTCACTTCATATTCCTTCCTCCGCAGTCATTTCCACTGGGGACAAATTCCTCCTCTTTCCTGATAGTTTTCTTTATTTTATTTTTGTTTTGTAAACTGCCGAGCAAGGGCTCACGCTGGGTCCTTCTCACTTCTAGCCCTGGTTGTGCAACCTTGGGTACATTACCTACCATTGTGTGCTGTTTCTTCACCTGAAAACTCAGGATACCGTCTTCTTGGAATCACTGGGAGAAGTAATGAGACACTGTGCAAAAAGAGGTTGGTACATTATGAGTGCTCAAAGGTCTGCCCACTGCGGACAGGCCGGGTACAGAACCAGCGTTTGGAGATGAGCCTGGACTGAGCCATCTCAGTGCTCTCAGCTCGTCCAGGTCCTGCCCTCCCCCCTTTGCTCCGCCACTAAACCCTCTCGCCCCCTCCCACTCCCAGTGTGGATTCATTGCATTAACCACGATCTGCAACTCCTGGTTTTTCCGGCTCCAGGGTACCCGTGCTGCTTTGACCCCTCCATAAGCCCCTACCACCGCAGCACCATCGGACGCCGCACGTAGTTGGCGCCTCATAAATACCTGGTGAACAAATGGACGGAAGCCAGTGGGGCAGCCGAGTGAGTGCACAGGAGTCCCAGACACCAGGCGGCGGGTGGGAGGCCGCAGTCAGGTCCGGGCGGGGTCCGAAAGGGGTGAGGTCTGCGGGCCAGGGGCGGGGGCGGGGGGGACTGCAGGACCCTTGGCCGACAGAGGGCGCGCGCGGAAAAGGGCGGGGCCGCACCTGTCCAGCCCGGCTGGGGGAGATGGGGAGGGGACCCGGGACCCGCAGCAGCTGCGCGCCCCGCCCCGCGGGCTCCTCCCCGCCGCCGCGGCCCCCAGGCTGCTGCCCCGATGCGCTGCGCCCGGAGCCCGGGCCGAGTCGCCGCTGCAGCTGTTGGGGCGCCCGGGCCGGGTGACGCCACCGCCGCCCGCGCCCCTTCCAGACCCCGCTGTCCGCATGGATCCCCCGGAGGGCGCTGGTCCCGGAGGTAAGTGCGGATCCAGCCCGCGAGCCCCAGCGACTCTTTTCCCGCAGCCAGCCGCAGCCCCTCCCCCGGCCCACCCATCCGCCGCGCGGGGGCCGAAGACCTGCGGTCAGCTCCGGGTTCCCGAGGCGCCCAGCCCCGAGCTGGGGGCGCCTGGGGGAGCCCGGCCGGTCCCCGCGCGGGGCTGGGGGCGCACAGACTGCGTCCCCGCCCCCTTGTCCTCTGCACTCCAGACTCGGGAAGCCCTGCGGGGCGCGCTCCGCGGTGGGTGGCCCAGAGTTTCTTCCTGAGCCCCCTCCCAGCCGAACTGGAATCCTGGGGTGGAGGTAGGGCGTGCGGGGGCCGGAGTTTGGGGTCGGGGTCGATGAGGCGTGGGCGCGCCGCTGCGGGCTCGTCGGCGTCTCGGCTTTGTTCGCCTCAGCCGCTCTTCAGGGGGTCGAGGGACTGGAGGCTGCGAGGGGCGCCGGAGCAAGGCGGGGTCTCGGTGAGGCCGTGGGGGTTGCGCCGGGGCTCCGGAGCTGCAGGGCTGTCGGGTCCGCACAGCCCAGAGGCCACACAGTTGTGGGGGTAGGCTGCCTGGGATGCCCTGTCTTCGCAGTCCCGGTCAGTTCTTAGGAACCCTTGAGGGCTGAGATCCTAGAAAGGTCTTCCTCCCTGGAGTCAAGCCCCAAGCAGGGTCGTGGCTGAAGATCCGAGAGCACTCTCAGAACCTTCCGTTTCACATCCTTTCCAGAAGGGTTTTCAGATCCCTCGGCTGCCTGCCCAGGCCTAACACCTCCTGGATGTCCTGGAGGTCCCATCCCAGGGAGCCAGGAAGTGTCTGGGGGAGAAGCCAGCTGCCACCCCGCCCCCAGCCCGCAGCCACATACAGCGCCTTCCTCTGGCACTTGGAGGGCTGTGCCTAGGAGCTGCTCACAAACGGTGGATCCATCCTCTTGCCACTGTGTCGGGGGGGGGGGGGGGGGTCCTGTCTGAGTCCCCGTCACTCTCTCTAAGCAGGAGACACACCCAGAAGCTAGTGGGTTTGGGTTTTGTTTTGTCATTTGTGGGAGGGTATCATTGCTCTCTTGCTATTGACTGTCCCAGGACGATCAGTCTTCCCAGTAGCAGCGTCCTAGTCACTGAAAGTGGTGAGGTCTGGAATGCAATGGTTTGGGGGACTCGGAGCTAGTTCTGAGCTGACATGTGGCAAGCTGCTAGTGCCCCTGAGCCTCCATTTTCATGGTTGTCAGTGGACTCTTGCCACTTTACCCTGTAGGGCTGTGGGAGGCCTAGGTGAGGTAAGAGGTGAGGCATCTGGGAGAGGAGGGGAGAATTTTTCCTCTCCTCCTCTGGGGAAAGGAAGAACTTCCCAGTGGTTTAAAGGCAGAGAGCAGGCTGATTCTTTAAATGCATCACTTACGACTGAGGCCCCAGGTCCTAGCTCATTCTGCACACAGACACTTCCTTCCAGGTGCCTGTTCTGTGCAGGCAGTGTGCCCACAGGAAGGGCCATGGCCAGGGAACAGACAGGGCTCATGTCACTGATACCATTAGCCCCGTTTCCTTGTCTCACCTGGGCTGGTGAGCTCTACTTCGTGAGACCTCGTGAGGCCTCATGTTGGTGATTATGACTCCTATATCTGAGTTCTTGCTTTTGAAACATTATTTTGGAGCATGTGGAGCACACACAAAAGTAATGAGCCCAGTTAGATAAAGCTCCGTGTGCCATCTCTCAGCCCACACAGCCAGTCTGACTTATCCAGACCACTGCCAGCCTACCTTCAGTAGTATTTGGAAGCAAATCTAGGCCTATTATTTCATCCATACCCATTTAAGAAATTATCTCTAAAACATAAGATTTTTATAAAGTATCATCAAAATATTTTGCACCTGCCAGGCATGGTGGCACACACCTGTAATCCCAGTGACTCAGGAGGCTGAGGTAGAGGATTGCAAGTTCAAGGCCAGCCTGGGCAATTTAGCAAGGCTCTATGCAACTGAGCAAGACACTGTCTCAAGATAAAAAATAAAAAGGACTGAGGAAGTGTGTGCAGGATTGCCAAGTGTACACTCCTTCAGGGGCCCAGCTGGTGCCTTTGGACACCAGGGCTCTATCCCATCCCCACCTCAGTCTGTCTGAGGGTCAGCAGGGAGAAAGAGTGGGGCCATGGCCCTGCCCTTAGGAGGCTATGAATATAGTTGGGGCAGCTCAGCCTTCTTAAGATACTTGAGAGATTCAGGGATGAAGGTGCTGGGGAAACGGGCAGAGGTGGCCCCTACTGCTGACCATCTCTTCCTCTCTAAAGCCACTTTTGCTCTTTGCATTTATTCATTCACTTCATTAATTGACTTGTTCATTCATTCAGTGGTATGTAGAGTGGCAAGGTCCTGGGAGTACGGCAGGGGACATGAGATTTGGGCCAAGATTTCCAGTAACAGAATGTGCTGGAAAATAGGTCAGCAGCAAAGCACAGGTGTCAGCAGTCAACCCTTGGGGAAAACTGGTGGGCATTACTGTGACCCCCAAACTCAAGTTCCCACCCATAGATCGGGGCAGCAGCAATCTCTGCAGGGGGCTGAGAGCTCCCCCCCACACACTGACATGTGTCTGCTGGGCCAAGGACATTGCTGTGACCCCACACATGGGGTCCTTCCTGGAGCATGAGAAACACCCGCATGGCCAGGCACCATAGGTGGCACACACCTGTAATCCCAGCTACTTGGGAGGCTGAGGCAAGAAGATTGCAAGTTCCAGGCCAGCCTCAGCAATTTAGTAATACCCTGTCTCAAAATAAAAAGGACTGGGAGTACAGCTCAGTATTGGAGTGCCTGTCTAGCATGTGAAGGATCTGGGTTCAATCCTCAGCACTGCAACTATTATAACAGCAGCAAGAAAATACCCACTTGCCCTGGCCAGGGTGATTCTAGGGGCTTCCAGCCCATCTAGTCATGGCTTAGCCAGGCTTCCAGCATTCCACCGGGTGCCTGCCTGCCCTTGACTCTGCTTCCTACCCTGGGAAGAACCAAGGACTTTGCCCAAGAGTTCTATTCCTTCTTGCTGACCTGAGTGGCCTTGGGATCATTCATTCACATTTGTTGTGCACCTACTGTGCTCTAGGTCAAGCACAGGTCTTGGGGAATCACAGTGGACTAAACAGGAGCTGCTTTGCCTCACACCTCTCACCTGTCCTGGCCTCCCCTGGGGCTGAGCATGCTGCCTGCCATCATACAACTACAGCACACTGGTGTGTGTCACTTCTCACCCTGGGTTAGCTCATCAACTCCAGCCAAGATCAAACCTTGTTTGTTACTATTGAGGATTGTTTTTTAGTTGAGATATAATCAAATGTCTTAAAATTTACCCTTTGAGGCATGCAATTCAGTGTTTTTGTTATATCTATAAAGTTGTGCAGTCTTCACCACTAAATATTAAAATATTTTCATCACCTCCCCAAAACAACTGTGTTCATTCCCCATTCTCATCCCACAACCCCTGGCAATCACTAATCTACTTTCTATTCTGGACATTTCATACGATGGAACCATTTAATAAGCCACCTTTTGTGACTGGTCTTGCACTCCCTGTAATGTAAAAGTCCACTCGTGTGGTATGTATCATTCCTGATGTTGTTGGGTAGTATTCCATTTATGAATAGCCCACTTGATAAAACATTTAGTTTACCATTCTTCCATCAGTGGACATTGGGTTTCCACTCTGGGGACCATGCTGCTGTGAGCATTCACATCCAAGTCTTTGTGTGGATGTAAGTTCTCATTTCTCTTAGGTAGTACCTAGGAATGAAGACGCTGGTTTTGATGGTGACTCTTGGCTTGATCCGAGAAGCGGGGAGACTATTACCATAGCTGCCACACCACTTTACATGCCAAGATCCATCTTGCCCCTTCCTGGAGGTTCAGGTTTCATCCATCCTGGGCATTTTGACTAGTTTTCTGTTTTCATCATGTTCTTCCAACCAAAAGATTTGTGCACTTGATGGCAAAAGCTGCATCTTTCTACATTTTCCTCCCCACAGGAAGAAAATGGCACAGGCCAGAGGGTCAAGATTTACAGAATAAAGAGCAGATCATGACCAAAGGATCAAAACTAGATAGACTGCAACTTCAAAAGTCCAGGGGGGCGGGGTGTAGCTCAGTGGTTGGTGCCTTTGCCTAGCTGTGTGAGGCCCTGGATTCATCTCCAGCATCACAAAGAAATAAAAAGA
This sequence comes from Sciurus carolinensis, assembly GCF_902686445.1. Taxonomy (NCBI): domain Eukaryota; kingdom Metazoa; phylum Chordata; class Mammalia; order Rodentia; family Sciuridae; genus Sciurus; species Sciurus carolinensis. The sequence continues at coordinate 101,283 of NC_062228.1, forward strand.
AATGGGTACTGCCTGCCCCACACCCAGTCAACTCTAAGATAGCATCAACTGTTAAAATTTGAAAAGATCTTAGGAGTCATTTGAACAGGCTCTACCAGTCACTGTGCCTTGGAGTTTGCTCTTTGGCTGAGGTCCTGCTTGGGGTACCCTATCTCAGCACAAACGAAGGGGAATGAGCATGTGGGGGCTTCTGGGGACAGTGCCAGCAGACTTCTTCCCTTTTGCCTGGACTGTGTCCTCACTGCACCACCATAAAAATGCAGGCAGATGCTGTCTCTCAGCAAGATGCCAGCTGTGAGTAGAGACCTCACTTTTCTCCTCCTTTCAGAACCCTTAGGTAGCTGTCTACATGACCTCCACACAGCCCACCATCTCCCCCTACCCTTGACCACCCTCACCCTGCTCTCCTGATCCCACTTCAGTGCCCCCTGGCTGTGCTTCAGATGAAAGTGACATGCCCTTCAGGACCTTTGCAGTCCAGTGTCAAGTACAGTATGTCTTCCTCCCACCTTCAGACCCCTCTTCTGTGTCTCTGGACAGCTCTCTCTGACCCTTCCCCAAAATGAAAGAAAGTTCCCTTTGCTCCTGTGTACAGCTTGCTTCTCCCATTCATGCCTGTCTCCAGAACAGCATGGGGGCATAGGCAGTCTTTGTTGGATGGATGGATGAATGGACAGATGCAGGCATGCATGCCTTCTTGTCCAGGTGAGGGTCCCACCCAGCAAGAGGTCAGCTGTGAGTGAAGACCCCACTTCTCTCTTCCTTTCAGAACTCTACTTCTCACCTGAGTTGGGAGGGTTCTTTCCACTCTGCTGGCCCTGAACAGGGGTCCCCTGCTCTCAGCTTGCACCATTACTCCAGGATCAGAGGTTGGCCCTCATACTGTGCTTGTGACAGATGTCACCCTGTGCCTGTTTCCTTTTGGCTGTGAGGATGCAGGCAGTTAGTACCATGAGAGGGCGCTGTCTGGCACAAAGCACTAGAAATCCCCGAGCCCAGGTGGGGGCTGTCTCCAAGGCAGCTTTCTACAGAGCTGCTTTTCCTTGATTTCAGGGAAGCCATCAGAAAGGAGGGGGCCATTGTGACAAAAGGGGGCAGAGGTGGAACTGAAGGCCACCTGCAACAGCGTAAGGATACCCCTGGGGTCACATGCCTGGCCCTTAAGCCTGGGGAAGTAGGAGTGTCCTGTGGCTTTCTCAGTTAGGGGCTCCCTACAGCAGAGCCTCCTGGCAAGTCATCCATCCCTCCCAGGCCTCAGTCTCCCCACCTGTACCTCTCAGCTCTAGTTACATGTCTCTCCAGACAGATGGCAGCCCCTTCCTGACCCTCTAGCAACAGCGGAGTCTTGCCCACCACACCAGGGGGTGCAGCTCTGAGCTCTATGAAGCACTGAGGAATTGTGACCACAGGACAGGCCTGTGGTACAGGAATCACACACTTGTATCCTAAGGCAGGGGTCTCCTAAGATGTATTCCCTCCCTTAGTTTCAACTCTATGGACAGTGATTTGGGCCACCGTCCCCTTGCTGACTGGTGAGGGGAGGTGTCAGCTCCCCTGATCAGAGCAAGGTCTAAATCACATCCCTTGTGTGCTCCTGAAGTGGAAGGTGTCCTTGCTGGGTTGGGGGCTAGGACACCAGCAGGTGTAACTTTACCCTCCAAGGACACTTGGAAACCACACACCATATTCCAGATGTCAATGCATGCAGACACAGGATAGCTGTGCCCTTCCAGCTTGACCAGCCCCCAGGCCTGGGATGGGCCATGCAGGGATACAGCCCAAGGGCACCGGGGACAGCAGTTCGGTTGCCCAACACATGGAGTTCCTAGTCAACCAGTCAAGGGGATAGTGGTGGGGCCAGGGGGCTGCATCCCAGGCAAAACTTGACAGGCAACCCATCAGTCTGCCATCAGCTACTGCCAGGTCTCCCTGCCTCCTCCACTCTGCCCAGCTCTCTTTGCCACTGGCAATGGCCTGGAGGAAGGTGGGAACCCCCACCAGCCTGTGCAGGTGGTCCTCACTTTACATCTGTGCCTCCATGTCCTTGGCTCGGCTGGAGATGAGTGTGGGGTGATCAGGTGCACCTAGTGGCATTCACACTGCCAGCCCGTGTCATTATAGAGGACTGGCCAGCCCCTCACAGGCACCTGTCAGTGCTGGGAGCCCCAGCTGAGGCCCCCTCAGGGCAGCCTCATGGAAGCAGCTGCTCCCCAACTGGTCCAGTGTCCACAGTCCTGGCTGAAGGAATACTTCCACTTCTTCACCCAGCACCAGGCCCTCAGAGCAGGTAATTCCTTCACCCAAGTACACATCAAACACCTGCCTGGGTAGGTGTCAGAGGTCAGTCAAGCCCCTCATGAAGGGGCTAGGGCTCCAGGGGACACATTGAGAGGATGAGGGGGGCACTCTGCTCCGCTCTTGGGGAGATGGGGCTGAGGCCAGGCCTAATTCTGGTGAGCAGGCTCTTCTGTGTGGGGAGTGATGGAAGAGGGCACAGGGATGTGGCCAAGGAGGAGCTAGGGGCAGCAGAGGGTTCTGGTATATTCTGAACGAGGAGCTGAGGGGAAGTGTGGGTGGAGCAATGAGTCCAGTGACCAGAAGGTGCAGCTGGTGGTTGCATGGGACCAAGGGGCACAGTCTCCACCCAAGCAGGTCCCTGGGGGCTCCTGTTCCCATCTGACAGGGACTCCTGTTCCCATCTGCAACAAAAAAAAAATTGCACGTATTACATTTTTGAAAAAAACTGCAGAAATAACTTGGAAGAATATTTACCCAATTGTGCAGTGGTTGTTGGTCCAGGACTGCACTTCCTACCTCATTTTGTAACCACCTTTCCATTTTGAATTCAGATATAATCTGGGTTTTTAATAGGAAAAGTAAGTCCACAGAGAAAGAAAGAGCTGACTCAGGAACTGTGAGTGGCCCTTCACCAGACCTGTGAAGCTGACGGGATGTGAATTCCCACTGCAGGAGCTGCTTGGCGCTGGGCCCTGGGGGTGGTCTGGACACCTGCTTTCAAATGTCCCCTCCTCATCCCCAGGGATGAGGCCTGGGTCTAAGAGGAAGGAGCCACCTCCCTGCCCTCTTGTTTGAAGCATCTCCTGGTACCCATGGCCACTGCCAGAGCCTCAAAGTAGGACTTGGTACACCAGGTCCTCATACCCCATCTCCAGGCCCGGTCCCAGGGGCATGGAAGACCCTGCAAGTCTTGATGGAAAAACTCTTTGGGTTGCTTGGTTACAGAGATCATTAAGGAGGTGGAGGCGCCACAGGCTGCCCTGGGTGTCCCAGCTCATGGGACAGAGGACAGCTGCCATACACCTGTGGCCGAGGAGGAGGTGGGCATCCCAATACCAGCACCAGGGCTCCTGCAGGTCACGGAGAGGAGGCGTAAGTATCACTGAGCAGCCCAGTATCCTCTCTGGGGACCCCAGCTCCCCAGGGATCAAAGCAGCCTGGCTGTGGAGGGCAAGGAAACCGTGAGCACAGGTCTGGCGTGCTGAGCCCTACAGAGCTCTCATGGCTCTGGCTCTCCAGTCTGTCATACAGTCTGTAAGGGAAGACCCCAGAGAGCTCTCCAGTCTTGACTGCAGAGCAGACCACCTGGGCCTGGGTTTGCCTCAGTCCTGTCCTCTGCTGGCATTAGAGAGCTCTGGTTCATTCATGGGCCTGTGGAAAGAGGCACTGCACTTTCCCAGGCCCCCTGGGCTCTAAACAGCCTTGTTGGAGACTGTGGGGTGACCATCTTCTTGTACCCCAGAGCCCCTGAGCAGCGTCTCCTCTCTGGAGGTCCATTTTGACCTCTTGGACCTCACTGAACTAACAGACATGTCAGACCAGGAGCTGGCCGAGGTCTTTGCCGACTCTGACGACGAGAACCAGACCAGTGAATCCCCGGCAGGTGAGGCTATGGCAGGTGAGGCCTGCAGGGTGGGGGAAAGCCACTCAGGGTAGGGTGGGGTAACTTCTCCCCAATCCAGCTGGGTGCAGTGGCCACACCTGTAATCCTAGAGTTTGGGAGACTGAAGCAGGAAAACCCCAAGTTTAAGGCTAGCCTGGGTAACCTAGAAAGAGCTGAGGGTGTGGCTCAGTGGTAGAGTGCTTGCCCAGCATGGGCAAGATCCTGCATTCAAGAAAACAGCACGTGGCAACACACGGTCTCACTCCCCTTCGGGAATGAAGGAATTTCCCTCCTGTTACAACTGCCTCTGCTTTACCTTTCAAATGAGGAACAAGAGGCCAAAGCCTGTCATTAAAAGTATTTATTAAATGTAAATTTTAGTGATAGGCCAAGAACAGAGGAGGGGTGGGGTAAATTTGCTAGCCTGGGCTCCTCAGCTCACTGGCAGGAGACCCAGAGGTCCTTCCCTCTGCTCCTCATGAGCAGCACTCCTGGGCATGCCATTCTCCTGTCTCTCCCTGAGCCCTGTCATCAGAGTTCAGGACCCACACCCTACTGGGGACACAAGTGTCCTTCAGTCTGTCCCCAACGGTGAAGGAGGTTGACATGATCTGCACTTCCCTTCCTCAGGCCGTAAGGTGGGAGCAGCAAAGGAGCTGAACACAGTCCTGCTCCCAGACAGGCCCAGGCCACACACTTGCACATACAGCCCGGGCTAAACCTGCACATGCGCGCACATGCCCTGAGGGCCTCGTTAAAACAAACCCACTGAGGATCCTGTCGGCAACCGGCCACACGCATGCTCCCTGGAGGGATGTCAGGAGGGGTGGCCCACGTCTCCCTGGGGAGCTGCAGGCTCCCAGGCATGACAGTGGCACCACGCAGGGGCAGGGTGCTGTCCTTGTGAACACTTCGTTCCAGCTTACTTCCAGGACAAGCCTCCTGCCTGACCCCAGCCAATTCCCACCAGGCTCAGTGTGTCCCAGGCAGTGGCCCTTCCAACCCGTAAGCCCAAAGCTGTGTGCGGGGTCAAGACTGACCTGTGGCTGCTGTGGCTAGGCAGGCAGGAGTGGGGGACTCATACCCCAGCTCACCTGAACCTCCAGCCTGCCTACAGGGTCCCAGGCTGCACTGGGCCCCTGTGGGAGCTTTGGAGAAGCCCCATCAGGGTCACTAGATAATCACACAGGAGGGACCAGAGGTAGGTTCACATAAGCAGGGTAAGGCATGGTCAAGGCTGCAGTGATTCCTGAGGACATCAGAGGAGTCCTGCCCACCTGTCCACATCTCTCTATTCTGTGCACCTGGGACCCCACGCACAGTGGCAAACCTGTGGCTTCCATGTGCGAGGCCCCAGGGGCCCAGGGCAGCACTTGCAGTCACAGTGACTCTGGGCTGCCAGTCACTCCAGCCACATGTGCCCACCTGAGCCTCTGGTCTGTTTTCACCAGGTCTGCACCCACTGCCTAGGGCTGGCTGCCTGCGTTCCCCCTCTTGGACGAAGACAAGGGCTGAGCAGAACCGTGAGAAGCAGCCCCTCAGTGACCCAGAGCGACAGGCTGCCATTGTGGACACGTTTCTCACCGTGGAGGGACCCAAGGAGGACTAGCCATCTCCATCAGCTCCAGAGACACCACAGGCCTGACGCTGGACCACCACCGGGATGGCAAAGCAAGACACTCCAGACCCAGGACACTCTCCGCCCCTCCACCCCGCCCCACAAGCCTTCTGACATCAGGTCAGGGTAGGGTTGCCAGGGCAGGCCTCAGGTCACCCCAGCACAAGCACAGCCCAGTGGCCTTATATCCAGCTGGTTTCCGGGCCCTGGAACAGGGGCCATACCACCTGGAGTCACTGCTTGAGGATGAAGCAAGGAATGAACAATGGTGGCTTAGGCCTTCTGAAAACTTCCGTCTGTAGCAGCAATGCTCTTGTCTATAACAAGATTCCCCAGCAGGCTTGGGTGAGGGGGACCCAAGTCTATGAAAGCCACTCCAAGACCCCCTGGGGTCTCCGATCTCAGCATCTCTTCATGCCACCAAGCTTGGAAGCCACAGGTGGTTTGGCAGTGGCTCCCGGGGCACTATGCCCCCGCAGGCCAAGCACTGGGGGGCTCAGTCCAAAAACTTTCACCCTGATTTCAACCTTGTTCCCTCCATCTGCCCAAGGGAGGCACTGTTGGTACCAGGTCCCCTTCCCCAGGCCCCCCTCTACGACTTGTGCCTGCTTCTCTTGGTCCCTGGGTGTGAAAGCCCAAGGCTGAGGGCCTGGCCCATCTCCTCCCTAGCTCAGAACACCAAATATTGCCAGACTGCCTCAGAACTCAGCAACACCTCCCAGACCAACACCTCCCAACACCTCCCACATCTATTACAAGGGCACCTACTTGTGTCTGTTTTCCACATCCCACTGCCCGGCCCCACCACAGCCTATCAAACACATTCTAGGACTCTGTGACCCTGGGGCCTGTATCCTGGGAACAGTCCAAGGAGGGGCAGGGAGGCAGGGCCAACAGGTCTACCCTCTCTGCTGTGGGGATGTCAGAGGCACCCAGCTCAGCTGCTCCCAAAATTCCTTTTTATGTGCTAAGGGACACAGAATAGGCTTCTGGTCTGAATGTGAATCAAAGACTGGTTTTGAAAAAAAAAAAAAGTTGAAGCGTACTTTTTGTCCCCCAGCCAGCCTGCCTTGCTGTGCTCCACACTGAAGTGTTTCTGGGAAGGAAGACAGGCCCTTGATCTTCATTTTCACAGGTCTCTACTAGAGAGATGCACTGGGCTTCTGCCATGTGCTAGGGACATCCAGGAGGCTCCCACTTCTGATTCCTCACCTCACCTCCCTGAAGGCAAGTCCAGTTCCTGCCTGACCAGGTCTCTGATTTCCAGGTCTCTGGGAAAGAACTGAGCAGCCATCTCTTTCCATCCCATAAAGGTGGCCATGTGCCCCTGGCCACCCCCAACCCCAGGGGCCTCCTCCCCACTTCCCGTCCTTCCTGCTGCAGCCTCTGGGGGGCATGCTGAGTGGGATTAAAGCTTTGTCACCCTCTGAAGGCCTGAGCCAGGCTCTTCCTTCCAAATGCTACAGGGCACACCAGGCCTGCTGTGCGTGAGGGTGCTGGCCGTTCTCCAGCTGCACGAGCTACACTGTGCTCCAGGATGCTTCCTGGACTGCATTTTAAGGACAGTGCCCTGGTTCCTATCCCCTAAGTAAGACAGCAAAAGGAATCCTTTAGGAATAAAAGTTCTGCCCACCCAAGCCCACAAAGGAGGCCCAACCCAGAACAGGCAGGCACTCCCTGGTGATCAGTCTTCCCAGCAGAGCCATGTCCTGAGAGAGTTACAGGGAGGCCACTAGAAGGTCAGGGATGTGGCCAAGCCAGGTCTGACCTGCTTTCTATCTGGCCCATGCATTTGCGTCCTTCCTCAGCACAGAGTTGCCCTTGGGGCTCCCAGAGGGAGGCCTGGACCCTCCCTAGCAGAAAACTCTCGGCCAGGCCTTCTATGTTGTGGACCCAGAAACAGATCAGAGTGAGCATGGTGTGCCCTGGGAAGGGTGAGGCTTCTGGCACTTTCTGACACTTCCCATTCTATCCTCCCCTCCCTCAGGCGGACGGAGACAGGCAGACTGAGGACATGGACCTGGAAGCAGACCCAGGTCAAGCACAGGCCCTAGCTGCTCCCGGTTCTAACCAGGGAAAAGGGTTGCTGGCTCCCATCTCCTACAGGCTCATTCACCTGCTAGTAACAGCACAAGGTTTCTGTGGCAGCACCCACAGGACTATGGGATGACCCCATCAATGTAGGGTGGATGAGAAAACAGTATCTATTCTATTGGTAAGGCATCGCCCCACATAAGACTGTTGGCTAATCATTGAGCATCGTGTCAAAGGCACACAGGGGAGTGACTGCACCAAAAGGTAAGGAGGGTAGAGGAAGGCACCAAGGAGCCAGCCCAATTGTGTTCTGTCAGGAGCAGCTCAGCAGTGGTCAGACAGGGGTGCTGAATGCACAAAGAAGGACTATGGCCCTGGAGGCCCAGCCACAAGAGGCTGTGACATCACGGGCCTCCAGGGTTAAGGGAGCATCCCTTGCCTCCATCAGAGGGAACCCCAAGTGCCTCAGCCCATCTGGGTTTGGTGAAGGCTGTGATATAGGTGGAGCCCAAGATTTAAAAAATTCAACAATGTGCACCTTACAACCTACAAAATTTGAAAGTGCCTGTCCCCAATAGGAATTTCTATTTTTGAGCTGAGGCAAACATAACACATGATTTGGAAAAAATACTAGAAAGTCGGTTTGGTCAGGCTCCAGAGTGTGAGGCAGCAAGTGGACCCACCCTTCTCCCAGATGGGAACCTAAGATGCCTGCAAACAGGCTAAGCCAGGTGCGCCTGCCAGCCATGACAGCTCACACCCACACCTGCGATACAGGAGGAAGCCCACTTCCACCAAGACCCACTCAGTCAGGCCCAGCTCCAACGGCAGGGGGTCCTCACACCCCGGGATCAAGGCATCATGAAAGCCTGGAGCTCATGATCAGTCTTTTTTTTTTATTGAAAAAGATAGAAGAGGGTTAATAGAGGCAGCATCTGCAGAGTTTTCAGGGCCTTACAGATTCTCCCTCAGGGCTGTGTGGAGGCCATGGGGGCTCAGTCCCGATCCTCCCCAAAACATCAACACAAGGGATTTTGGGGAAAGGAGAATCTACACAGCCTGGTCAGTAAGGCATACCAACCCTAGGGCCAGGTGCCAGGCTCTGGCGAGAATCCAAGTCTCCCTTAAGCTCAAGTGGTAATGCCACAGGGGCCCAGACCCCCAGGCATGGCCCTGTGACCCCTGACTTCAACTCAGGCACACACATGGGGTGATGTTTCCTTCTTTGCTACCAAACGACCTACCTACCTGATACCATGGCCACTGCAGACCTAGATGTCCTTTGGTAACTGCTTCACTACTTCCTTTTCTTCACTCTACCTCACCAAACCGTGGGGCATATGTGCTGGACCAGACTCTTCCTCCAAACCACTCTGAGACAACCCACATTCACACCGCCCCATGGACCAGGCTCATTACGACACTGATGGTCTGCTCCACAAGGCCTGGCATCAGGTTCCAAGCGTCCCGATTCTTGGAGGCCACCACACCCAAGGCTCCTTGGGAAGACTCCTGCCCTTCCTTGACTCCACATGGGGCAGAGCCCAGATGTCTCTCCCTCTGACGCAAGCGACCCTAGGAATGAGGTCCAAGGACTGGAGAACCTCCTCTGCCCCTCAGCCACCTCCCATCTGCCAACTCCCCTCCCTCTTCTCTCTGGGCTACGAGCACCTGATCAAAGGTGCCTGTGTGGGGTTGTCACCTCATCTGTCTTCCAGTTACTCTGGCAGCTACTCTGCAAAGGTTCTGGGTAGCAGCAGCTGCCCGAAGGCCCAGCCAGCATGGGTGCAGGTGGCTGCACACAAGCTACGCGGGGCTCTCCTGCAAGTGCTGCTCTGCACCCTGCTCCTCCGGTTCCTGGTTCCAGCCCTTCAGGACTCTCAGGAAGGGCTGTGTCCTCCTCTAGGCTACCAGTGCCCTCCACGAACTCCTCATAGGTGCACTTCTCTGTGAAGGGCCGAGGGCCCAACAGCTCCACCATGTCAGCCTTCTCCAGCACTTCTTTCTCCAGGAGCCGCTTGCCTACCTGGAGATAACAGTCCACCTGTCAGGCTGCCACAAGGGGACTCCCTCCTGTGCCCTGGCCACAGGCCCCCCTCACCTTCTCCACCTGCTCCCAGCACTGAGTTAGTAGCTTCAGGGTACAGTCACAGGCAGAGCCGATTAAGTGCCGGACCTCCTCATCAATGAGCTGGGCGGTGGCCTCACTGTAGGGCTTCTCCACCAGGGCCTCACCTTGCTGAGGGAAGTCAAAGGACACCTGGCCCAGCTTCTCACTCATCCCAAACTGCACAATCTGCAAGTACAAAGGGAGCAGAGGGTGAGCTGCCCCAACACAGACACTAAGAACCACTCTTCAGGACAGCTGCTCTTTACCTGGGCGTAGGCGCTCTGGATGACCTTCCTCAGGTCATCCTGAGCCCCCGTGGTGACCTGCCCAAAGAACAGCTGCTCAGCCACCCTGCCTCCCAGCATTATGCACATGCGGTCAAAGAGCTGCTCCTGCGTGTAGAGGTACTGCTCGTGGGGAAGGTACTGGGCATATCCGAGCCCCTTGCCCGGGGGGATGATGGATACCTGCAAGAGATGGGGCCACAACCTCGTCAGTTCCCAGCAGCACCCCAGTGCAGCCCAGACACACCCTGTCGCAGCTGTGGCCATGGGGCCCCTTGCGGGTTGGAGAAGAGTGTCCTGGACCTGCGCCCCACCACTGACCAGCAGGGTCACCCTGAGAAGTGCACTGGTCCTGCCTAGGCACTCAGCTCAAGAGGTTGCTAAGGAAACCTCCTCTGATAGGAATCAGATCCAAAGCTCAGAAGCAAGCTTCCAGGTAGAAGCTTCTCTGTGGAGTCAGTGGTTAAGGCCTAACCTAGAGCCAACACGTCCTGCTCTGCCTTCTTAACCCTTTTCTCCCCCTGTCCCCACAAGGAATCTGACAGACACTAGACCAGCACATAGCCTGAAAAGTAAAAGCACCACCCCAGGAGTGCTGTGCCCACGTGAACTGGCACCCAGAAGCCACAGGAGCAGGTAACACCCAGGCTCCACAGGCAGACACACCCGGCACAAGAGACCCACCTTCAGCAAGGGGTCTGTGTACTCCAAGAACCAGCCTACCACTGCATGCCCTGCCTTGTGGTAGGCCACAATTGTCTTTTCACTGGGTTGCAAGACCTGAGTCGTCTTCTCGAAGCCTACAAATCACATCCCCATGTGAGTGAGAGGCAGGGGAGAAATGCCCAACACACACCCCACCAGACTGAGGGCCTGGATCTGCTGCCACTCAATTCCCAGGGCGGGTCCCTCCCTCTAGGGCAGAAGGCAGAAAGGCCTGAGCCCCAGCCCATGCTGTGTCCTAGCTCTGGGGGGCATTCCCACCCAACCTCCAAGCCCTGTCCTACTTCCCACTCCTCAAGCACACACTGCTCCAGATAGCAGCTGTGAGCCAATGTGAGTCAGAGGCACCATGTCACTTCTGGGGCATGGCAAGAGGCAACACCCAAGCATGGTGGGACAAGGAGGGTAGTTCCCAAAGACCTCACAGCCCAGCTCTGCAGTGACAGGACAGATAAGCAGACAAGAGCAGTGCGTGCTGAGCTGCATGGGTCATCAGCCCCCAGAACGGTCCTTGAGAAGTTTTCGGTTTTGCTTTGCACTACTTAGTATATATTACCCATCCCCCCTGCCCGCAAAAAAAAGATCAAGGGAAGACAGCTCAAGGATGCCCCAGCTGGCTGACTTGGCTCTCAGCATGGAACAGGATCATAAGGATGGGCTACTGTTACCTCCGTAATCTCTGTTTCTAGGAATGGCACCAGCGAGAGCCAGACCAGCCCGTGCAGCATCTGGCAACTCCTGGTCTGATGGACCGATGAGACCCTGACCCACTGTTGACTCTAGCTACCACCTGCCTGGTCCAGCTGAGTCCTGAGCTGCCCCACACTGCAGGAGGCTGTCTCACTCAAACTGAAAAAGAGATGCTGACACTCACTCCTCATCAGTGCTGTCCCAGGAGAGCTCCCACAGGCTTTCCCAAGACATGCCCTTGGTTCTGGTTCCCTCCCCTCCCTTCAGGAAGGACTTGCTCTGCCTTCCACATCCAAGACTGGCCCCCAGAACAGCAGGAAAGTTGCTGGGAGATCCACAGTCCCAAATTTTGGCTTAGAAAACTACCCATGTCCCCATAAACAAAAGTGAGGTTGGGCTGGGGAGGGCCTGCCAGGAACACAGCTGGAAATGCCTCTCCTCCCCACGAGCTGCTGGGCTCACCTCCAATGACCCTCTCAAGGGCCTGCTCAAAGTGCTTCTCCTGGACAAAAGCACTCAGGTGGCAGGCGGCAATCAGGGCTGCTTCATTGCACACATTAGAGATATCAGCACCTGACCAGGAAGAAGGGACGGTTAGTGCTCCTGACTGCTACAGTTCTACCCAGGTCAGGTTGTTAAAGGTAGAGGCTAGCATTAAACTTTAGCAAAAAACTTAAAGGAAATGGGAATCACTTCATCATTCACCATTATTTTTAGCCAAATTTCCTCGTTACACAACTTCGTTGAGAAATAATTCACACCATAGAAGTATGTATTTTAAGCATACATGTCACTAGGTTTTAGTAAACTCATCAAATTGTGCAACTAGGGCACTGCCCATCACCAGAGACACCCCATGCCTGTTCACACTTAATCCTACACGCACTCAGCCACCCACTGACGGGTTTTCGTCTCTGCAGATCTGGCATTTGAGGCACTTTCTATCACTGGGGTCATACCAGACGCGGCTCTTCTGGGCACACTGTATTGATCTGTCTATGCTGTAGCACATACGGGCACTTCACTTCTTTACAGACGAAAGCGACCTTTCCTATGCTCTCCTTCATCTGCTGAGCCACGACTGGATACCACAGTGGCTCTGCTTTTTGGCTGTCACAAACAATGATGCTCTTGGCTCTTAAATGTATGTTTTATCCATTTTGTTTTTCAATTCAATGTGAGGTAGGGGTCCAAAACATCCTTTTGCCTGTGGAGATCCAGTCATCCCAGCACTTCGGTTGAAGAGACTAGTCTTGCCCCCACAAAACGCTCTTGGCACCTGTCAAAAAGCAGCTGACCACAGATGTGCAGGTGGGTTTCCATCTGGACTTTGAACTCCACTCCAGTGGTCTTTGTCTATCCTGTGCCAGGAACACACTGTTGTTTGCTACACTTCTATAAAAAGTTCCGAATAGGGCAGTGTGAATCCCACTTTGTCCTTTTACAAGATGGTTTGGCCATTTGGGGCCCCCGAAAATTCCACTTCAATTTCAACTTCTGTCCTCTATACCTTCTCCCCCCACCCTGTGCATTATTGTCACAGATGATGTCTTTTTTTTTTTTTTGTCAGTTTTTATTCATAATCATAAACTTAATTCTGCAATCAAGCAAGACTTGGGAGGGAAATAAGGAAAATACAGAACTCAAAGAACTGCAGCGAGAGCACAAAGATTATGGGATATTTCAAGCAGATGGGGTGGAGGGGTGCTCTCCGAGCTGCAGAAGGAATGGTCTGGTGCTAAGATAGACACAAGTATCAGAGTTGTCAATACTTGGCAATGGTGGTCTTCTTGCTGGTCTTGCCACTGCTGGACCCAAAGCGCTGCACGGCTTCCACACTATTCACACACTTTCCCCTTCCCAAAGACCACAGGCTTGCCATCCAACCACTCAGTCTTGGAGTGCAGATGAAAACTTGGGAACCATCTGTGTTTGGCCCAGCACTTGCCATACACAAGATGACAGGGCCTATACGCTTCAGGATGAAGTTCTCATCATCAAACTTCTCCTCACGGATGGACATGCCACCAGCGCCATTATGCTGTGTGAAGTCACCACCCTGGCACATAATTCTGTGAAAGCAAGAAGCCTTATAACCAAATCCTTTCTTGCCAGTACTCAGAGCATGAAAATTTTCTGCTGTCTTTAGAACTTTTCCTGCAAATAGCTCAAAGGAGACACAGCCCAAGGGCTCGCCGTGAAAGGTGATGTTGAAGAACACAGTAGAGTTGACCATGGCTCTTGAAAGTCACAGATTACATCTTCATACACTGTGTGCTCTTTAGTATACACCTATAACAAGTCTCACGCACTTGTTTTTTAAATGCTTTAGAAAAGTTATGAACCAAAATCATAATGTACTGGCCATAATTATTCACCTACGTCATTTCCTTTGCTAGTGCCATTTCTTCACGACTTCAAGTTATTGTCGGTGTTGACCTGAAGCCTCCTCCGGCACTTCTCATAGGGCAGGTCTACTAGTAAAAAATTCCCTCGCTGTTTTTAAAATCTATAACAAAACAGTTTCTCCTTCATTCATTTTTTTTTTTTTTTTTTTTTGGGTGCTGGGGATTGAACCCAGGGCCTATAAGGCAAGCACTCTACCAACTGAGCTATCTCCCTAGCCCCCATTCATTTTTTTTTAATTATTAAAATCTTTTTTATTTTTAGTCTGCATTTTGATTCACTATACACAAATGAGTTACAACTTTTCATTTCTAAGGTTGTACACAATGTAGATTCACACCATTCATGTAATCTATACATATATATAGGGTAATACTGTTCCATTCTACTATCTTTCTGTCCCCCACCCCCTCCCACTCCATTTTCCTCTATAGCATCCAAAGTTCCTTCATTCTTCTCTCCCCCACCCCAGGAACCCCCCTTGTTATATACTGTCATGCACTCATCAGAGAAAACATTTGGCCTTTGGTTTTTGGGGCTTGGCCTATTTCACTTAGCATGATATTTTCCAACTTCATCCATTTACCAGCAAATGCTATAATTTTATTCTTCTTTATAGCTGAGTAATATTCCATTGTGTATATATACCATAGTTTCTTTATCCATTCGTCAACTGAACGGTATCTAGGTTGGTTCCATAATCTAGCTATTGTGAATTGAGCTGCTATGAACATTGATGTGGCTGCATCACTGTAGTATGCTGATTTTAAGTCCTTTGGGTATAGGCCAAAGAGTGGGATAGCTGGGTCAAATGGTGGATCCATTTCAAGCTTTCTGAGGAATCTCCATACTGCTTTCCAAAGTGACTGTACCAATTTGCAACTCCACCAGCAATGTATGAGTGTGCCTTTTTCCCCACATCCAAGCCAACACTTATCATCGCTGTGTTCTTGATAATAGCCATTCTAATTGTAGCTAGATGAAATCTTAGGGTGGTTTTAATTTGCATTTCTCTGATACTGGGGATGCTGAGCACTTTTTCATATATTTGTTGATCACTTGTACATCTTCTTCTGTGAAGTGTCTACCCAGTTCCTTAGCCCATTTATTGACTGGGTTCTTTGTACTTTGGGTGTAAAGTTTTTTAAGTTCTTTATAAACTTTGGAGATGAGTGCTCTGTCTGAAGTGTGTGTACAAAAGATTTTCTCCTACTCTGTAGGCTCTCTTTTCACATTATTGATTGTTTCCTGTGCCGAGAAAAAACTTTTAGTTTGAGTCTATCCCATTTATCAATTCTTGCTTTTATTTCTTGCGCTATGGGGGTCTTGTTAAGGAAGTCTGGTCCTAAGCCGTGATGGAGATTCGGCCCTACTTTTTCTTCTATTTGGTGAAGGGTCTCGGGCCTAATTCCTAAAGCCTTGATCCATTTTGAGCTGAGTTTTGTACAGGGTGAGAGATAGGGGTTTAATTTCATTTTACTGCATATGGATTTCCAGTTTTGCCAGCACCATTTGTTAAGAGGCTATTTTTTCTCCATTTTAAGTTTTTGGCACCCTTGTCTAGTATGAGGATAACTGTACTTATGTGGGTATGTCTCTGTCTTCTATCCTGTACCATTGGTCTACCTGTCTATTTTGGTTGCCAATGCCATGCTGTTTTTGTTACTATTGCTCTAGAGTAGAGTTTAAGGTCTCTTTCATTCTTGACAGTTTCAGCAGATATAGAATTCTCAGCTGATGGATTTTTAAGTTGTAGATGGACACAAAACATTAATTTTATTTATGTATTTTTATGTGGTGCTGAGGATGGAACCCAGTGCCTCACATGTGCTAGGCAAGCACTCCACCACAGAGCCACAGCCCCAGCCCTCCCTTGGATCTTTTTGGATGGGTGGATTACAATGTGTCTTTCTGGATCTCTTTTCAATCTATTCATGCTTCTGAGTTCAGAGTTTCTCGGATGTGCAGGTTCATGCCTCATCCAGTTTAGGAAGTTCTGAACCATTATTCCTCTGAACACTCCCTGCCTCGCGCCCCAGCCTGTCCTGGAACTCCTGCATGCGTGCTGGTCCCTGTAGTGGCCACCACAGGCCCTTAGGCTCCGCTTTTCACTTTTTCCTCTCTGCTCTACGGAGCAGATAACTTCCTTCGACCTAGCTCCAACTTCTCTGGTTCTCCTCTGTCTGCTCAAATATGATGGGGCACCAAAGCTTGCAAAGGGCTGCTCACAGGGATGACCAGGGCAGGAAAACCCTTGGAAAGGTCTCCACTCATGCCTGGGGTTCACAGCACTCTGGAAGGGAAACAAGTATGCTACCACAAAAGACTGGGTTTTTGCTAAAGAAACACAAAGTAACCACCCCGTCCAGGAATTCTAGCCCAAGACCAAAGTGGGATGTGTCTTCACATCAGTGAGTCTTCCTCAGATTTTGTTTTTGTTTCTTACTAAGTCTAAATAGAATCAAAAAGAAATTCAAGTGGGCACCAACAAATTTGGGGATAAGAAGATCTCTAAGGCTTTTGGAATGTCTCAACAGGTTCAAAGTTACAGACAAGAGTGGGCACTTGCCAGAACCAAATATGAAGGCACAGAAAATACCTGCCAACAGTTGAGCGTACCTGGTCCCTGCCAGGGTGCACACTTCAGACCAGCAACACTCACCAGTGAATCCTGGAGTGAGTGCTGCCAGTTTCCTTGCCAAGGCATCCTTCCTGAGGCTCTTGTCCAGTCTGAGAGGACGCAGGTGGACCTTGAAGATAGAGGACCTGCCTTTGATGTCAGGGGGGCCTAGTGAAGAAAAAGGGAGACACACACAAGCTCTGTGGTCGCTGGGCCTTTAGAGCGGGGTCCCCAACAGTTACCTCCCACAACTGCAAGGCCAGCCAGGAGAGCTCTCTGCCACTGCCATCTGACAGAGCCAGGGTGCAATGGTAGGACAGGTCAAAGTCACTGAGGTCACTGTGTTCTGCATGTCGGTGAGACACCCTAACTGCCTTGACCAATATTAAATCCAGTTCCAGAGCCATGTAACCAACCAACAGCAAGGAAAATAAGCACTGCCTGGGCAGCAGGCACCCACAGAGAACTAGTGTCCCAGTGGGAAAGTGTTGGGGAAGACGAAGATGGTGGGTTGTCAGGGTGAAGGGCAAGGGGTAACTCTTGTCTTCTAAACAATCTTTTTTCATAATATGGTACAAAAACAAAAGCTGGAGAATACAAATCTACTACATGATGCCCACCTACAAGCACTGCAGTGACTTTCTGACAGAATTAGGACCCAGCAGAAACACATGGTACTAGAGCATTTCCATGTTTTCAAAATGTTGTATTACTTAAGGATCCCCATTGAAATTGTTTCCAAATATGCAGTGAACGATCTACCCCAACTTTTAACCCCAGGCTGAGGACCAATCCCAAGTACCTAAGCAACTCACCAAGGTAAATCTGGCGGTCAAACCGGCCGGGTCGCGTCAGGGCTGGATCAAGGATGTCAGGGCGGTTGGTGCCAGCCAGTACCACCACATTGGTGGTAGAGTTGAACCCTGGACAGAGAACCAGGTGAGCCAGAGGAAGGCCCAGGCCAGCATGTCTCCAACCCCATGCTGCTTCCCTTTGCACACTCCACACCCCACTGTGAGGGCCGTCAGGCAGGCAGGAGACCCTGCCCAGTTGGCTGGCCTGACCTGAGTGAGGGCCCCACCTGAGTGAGGGCCTTAGCTGATTCCTGGGTAGCATCACTTGCAAAGGCTTCTCACCCTGACTCCTGGCACTCTGCCTGCTCCTGTGTCAGCTGTGTGCCTCTCTGTCAGCAGGAAGCCAGACATGCCTCAGCTATATGAAGCCCCACAGCCCACCTCGGGACTGCGGGAAGTCCCCCACCTGGACTCTCCTTGGGACTCATTCCTGGTTCCCCACGCCCAACCCTACGTGATGCTCAGCAGGATAGCACAGGACCACAGGGACAAGGGGATGCAGAGAACAGGGATGTCAACCAAAGAAAAGGGCACTGATGATGGGGAGTCGTCCACCCTCTCCTCCCCATGGTCCTCTCCAGACCAGCCCTCCAGAAGAGGGCACATTTGCTGCTGGACACTGAAGACCTCAGAAGCAATTCTGGCCTACAGAGAAAAGCAGGCACCCAGCCCTGACTGATGTCCTCAGAGAGGGCCATCTGGGCCAAAAGTTAGTCCCCAGGGGGGAATGCAACTCTGGGAACAGGCCCCCACCCCCCACACACGCGCAAACAGTTCCCTACGCCCAAACTACAACAATGTGGTCTATGCAGAACGCCCACCCTCCTCCACAGCAACCTGTGCCAGGCAGAGGGTGACATGACCAGCACCCAGTGAAACCCTAGAGCTGAGTCCCTCATGGGCTCCCTGGTCAACAGCACTTCAACATGCTGTCATTCTGGAGGGCTCTGGAAGTTGTGTCTGGCCTCCTTTAGACCTGCCCTATGCATCTTCCCCCTTGGTTGGCACTGGGTTGTGGTTTTTTGTTTTTTGGTTTTTTTTTTCCCTTTTTTGGTACTAGGGATTGAACTCGAATGCACTTAACCACTAAGTCATATCTCCAGTCCTTTTTAAATCTGAGACAGAATCTCTCTAAATTGCTGAGGTTGGCTTTGAACTCACAATCCTCCTGCCTCAGCCTCCCAAGCTCCTGGGATTACAGGGCTGGCCAATACACCTGGCCCTTTTGGTTGGTTTTGCTATGCATACTTTCACTGTGATGAAACAGTTTTGACTTTAACTGCAGACTCAGTTTGTGACTGAAAAAAATCAAGTAAGGGGCAGTCTTACAGACCCAACATGACCCCTTCAACCCTTTGAAGCCAAAGATCCAATGAAAGCTTTTCCAAAAGAAAAAAAAAAAAAAAAAAAAAGACATAACCTGAGCAGTGACCACCCTATAACCCAAACTGCTGAGGCACGAGAATCACAAATTTGAGGCCAGCCTGGGCAACTTACTGAGATCCTGGCTCAAAATAAAAAATAAAAAGGGCTGAGGATGTAGCTCAGTAGTAGAGTACCCCAGTTCTGCAACAAAACAAAACAGAAGAAATAGAAAAATTCACTGGGGATGTAGCTTAGTTGGTAAAGTGCTTGCCTAGCAAGCATAAGGCCCTGGGTTCAATCCCCAGCACCGCAAAAAAGAAAAACCTGGCATACATGCCTAGTTTCCCGTGAAGGCACATCCAGCTAGCCAGGGAGACAAGACTCAGAAGAGGAGGAGCATGGACATTTCTGCTCCATCCTGGGTGTGACCGACATTCATCTGCTTAGTCCTCCCTAGCTAATTTCTCTTCTTCCGGAGGAATGCAACTGCCTCACTCTACCCCTGCACAGTGGGGGCGCTGCATGGATCAAACATGGCTATCTCCACCATCTGTGCCTGAGAGCAGCCTTCCTTAAAACAGATGTATCAGGGATTCTCTTCCACAGAGGGCCCTTACAGAAACAAGAGGCTGGAGGAGGGCCGCCTGGCCTCCTGCTGCAGGGTCCACTCACCATCCATCTCCACGAGCATCTGGTTTAGCATGTTCTCCTGCTCGCTCTGGCCTCCAAGGTGCCCACGGCCTCGCTTCCTGCCAATTGCATCGATCTCATCAATGAATAAAATACAAGGGGCGTTTTTTCGGGCCATTGCAAACATGTCCCCAACCTGGAATGGGAACAGGAATTCAGAGTCTATATTATTACTTGGGAAGAAAGTACATCCTCGACCCTGTTCTTGATGCGCCTCACAGGTGGGGTGTATTCAGTTCGTTGCCAGGGTTGCACACGCTCTGTTGCTATACAAAGTGACCAGTCCTCGTCAAGAAGTGCACGGGCACCTTCTGAAGCTAACCACCCTTCTGCCTACCCTTGCTGGTCCAACGCCGACAAACATTTCCAGGAACTCAGACCCATTCACGGTGATAAAGGGCACACTGGCTTCCCCTGCAGTCGCTTTGGCAAGAAGTGTTTTGCCAGTACCGGGTGGACCTGTGAGCATGGCTCCCTGCAACAAAAAGGGACACGTGGCTCTCAAAGGGAACAGATGGCATATGAGCCCCATTTCCCACTTAGTCTGATGAGAAATTTGTAACATGGAACATGAAAGCTTGCACAACCCAACTCAGAAGAGTGGGTTCCTTCAGCAGGAAGAGCTCTAGGTGCAGACCTGCTGGGTCAAAGGCCTTAATGCTTACTGTGTGGTCAAACTGCTCTCATGCCCACACAGGAATGAACCACAGCCAAAAGCTGGTTGAAATTGTTCCTACAGAGAGTCCTATCTAGCCATGCGGCCTTGATGGTCTCAAGGGCACAGTATTAAAGATACTTCTCCAGGTGTTCAGGCTGAACATCTTTGTGTTCAATGTGCTTGCTTGCTATGACTTGCCCTTTTCTACACTAGCTTAAACTTTAAAATTAATTCACACCAGGTGCAGTGGCACACCTGTAATCCCAGCAACTCAGCTGAGGCAGAGGGAATCACAAGTTCAAGGCCAACCTCAACAACTTAAGAAGAGCTTATCTCAACATCAAAATGATATGGCTCAGTGGTAGAGTACCCTGGGTTTGATCCCCAGTACTGGAATCAAAACAAAACACCGGCGGGCTGGGGAGATAGCTCAGTCAGTAGAGTGCTTCCTTGCCTTGCACGCACAAGGCCCTGGGTTCAATCCCCAGCACCGCAAAAAAAAAAAAAAAAAAAAAAAACAATTCACAGTCCTGTAGCACAACTCCACTTTCATTTTATGGATTATAGTTATGTCTGAAAACTGATAGGAGATTTACAGAATGGGGATAAACTGCTCCATTTCTAGTCAAGAATGCTGGGTTGCAGCAGGGTGCAGCAGAATTTTGAAGCTAAGGCAGGAGGGATCACAAGTTCAAAGCCAGCCTCAGCAACTTAACAAGATCCTAAGCAACTTAGTGAGACCCTGTTTTACAATAAAAAATAAAAAGGGCTGGGGATGTGGCTCAGTGGTAAACTGCCCCTGGGTTCAACCCCTATTAGCAGAAACAAGAATGCTGGGTTGCTACTAGATCTTTACTGTTTCACTTTTTTTGTTTTTTTTTTTGTGGTACTGGGGACTGAACCCAGGGATCCTCTACCACAACCCTAGCCCATTTTTATTTTGAGACAAGGTGCCCAGGGTGCTCTTGAACTTGTGATCCTCCTGCCTTAGCCTCCTGAGTCACTGGATTACAGGTGTGTGTCACCACATCCAGCTGTTAAACTTCACTACAAGATGTGGAGACCCGGGCCCACCAAATGTAGTCACACGGCACTCCTTTTCCATGGCACAGATATGGATGGTCTTTACCCCATGGAACATGACACAGTCTCATGACACATTCTGCTAGTGTAAGAACATTCTAGTGGCAGGACACATCCACAGCATGCCATGTTCTATTCGTGTGCTCAGTATATACACCTGTTGGAAGTGTAGTCAACTCTTCATGACGGTCTCCCAGCAGGAGGCAGTGATAATTTGGGGAAATAGCCCACAACGTAGCTCACAGGCTGACAGAGGGTTCCTCTCACAGGAGACCAGCCCGGCTGAGGAAGGCAGACCAATACTTGGAGTGAAAGGCCTCTCTTGGCACCTGACTCCTTTACCCACTCCTTTCAATAGACATATTTTCCCCAGTAAATCCAACACCCGAAACAAACTATATAAAGTAATTGTGAGACACATCCACTCCAGAGGCATGACAACTGGGTGGCTGCTTGGTAAAGCTCCACCAGGAAGCAGAGGGCAACCACTCTACACCTGCCACACCAACATGCTTTCCAGCCTTGACACACACCAACTGTAAAACAGACACGTCCAGTGCCCTGGGTGCACACACACCAACTGGAAAACAGACACGTCCAGTGCCCTGGGTGGACACACACCAACTGTAAAACAGACACGTCCAGTGTCCTGGGTGGACACACACCAACTGTAAAACAGACACGTCCAGTGTCCTCGGTGGACACACACCAACTGTAAAACAGACACGTCCAGTGTCCTGGGTGGACACACACCAACTGTAAAACAGACACGTCCAGTGTCCTGGTTGGACACACCAACTGTAAAACAGACACGTCCAGTGTCCTGGGTGGACACACACCAACTGTAAAACAGACACGTCCAGTGTCCTGGGTGGACACACACCAACTGTAAAACAGACACGTCCAGTGTCCTGGTTGGACACACACCAACTGTAAAACAGACACGTGCAGTGTCCTGGTTGGACACACACCAACTGTAAAACAGACACGTGCAGTGTCCTGGGTGGACACACACCAACTGTAAAACAGACACGTCCAGTGTCCTGGGTGGACACACACCAACTGTAAAACAGACACGTCCAGTGTCCTGGGTGGACACACACCAACTGTAAAACAGACACGTGTAGTGTCCTGGGTGGACACACACCAACTGTAAAACAGACACGTGCAGTGTCCTGGTTGGACACACACCAACTGTAAAACAGACACGTCCAGTGTCCTGGGTGGACACACACCAACTGTAAAACAGACACGTGCAGTGTCCTGGGTGGACACACACCAACTGTAAAACAGACACGTCCAGTGTCCTGGGTGGACACACACCAACTGTAAAACAGACACGTGCAGTGTCCTGGGTGGACACACACCAACTGTAAAACAGACAGGTCCAGTGTCCTGGGTGGACACACACCAACTGTAAAACAGACACGTCCAGTGTCCTGGGTGGACACACACCAACTGTAAAACAGACACGTCCAGTGTCCTGGGTGGACACACACCAACTGTAAAACAGACACGTCCAGTGTCCTGGGTGGACACACACCAACTGTAAAACAGACACGTCCAGTGTCCTGGTTGGACACACCAACTGTAAAACAGACACGTGTAGTGTCCTGGGTGGACACACACCAACTGTAAAACAGACACGTCCAGTGTCCTGGGTGGACACACACCAACTGTAAAACAGACACGTGTAGTGTCCTGGTTGGACACACCAACTGTAAAACAGACACGTCCAGTGTCCTGGGTGGACACACACCAACTGTAAAACAGACACGTGTAGTGTCCTGGTTGGACACACACCAACTGTAAAACAGACACGTCCAGTGTCCTGGGTGGACACACACCAACTGTAAAACAGACACATCCAGTGTCCTGGTTGGACACACACCAACTGTAAAACAGACACGTGTAGTGTCCTGGTTGGACACACACCAACTGTAAAACAGACACGTCCAGTGTCCTCGGTGGACACACACCAACTGTAAAACAGACACATCCAGTGTCCTGGGTGGACACACACCAACTGTAAAACAGACACGTCCAGTGTCCTGGTTGGACACACACCAACTGTAAAACAGACACGTCCAGTGCCCTGGGTGGACACACACCAACTGTAAAACAGACACGTGCAGTGTCCTGGTTGGACACACCAACTGTAAAACAGACACGTTCAGTGTCCTGGGTGGACACACACCAACTGTAAAACAGACACGTGCAGTGTCCTGGGTGGACACACACCAACTGTAAAACAGACACGTCCAGTGTCCTGGGTGGACACACACCAACTGTAAAACAGACACGTCCAGTGTCCTGGGTGGACACACACCAACTATAAAACAGACACGTGCAGTGTCCTGGTTGGACACACACCAACTGTAAAACAGACACGTCCAGTGTCCTGGGTGGACACACACCAACTGTAAAAAAGACACGTGCAGGGTCCTGGTTGGACACACCAACTGTAAAACAGACACGTCCAGTGTCCTGGTTGGACACACACCAACTGTAAAACAGACACGTCCAGTGTCCTGGTTGGACACACCAACTGTAAAACAGACACGTCCAGTGTCCTGGGTGGACACACACCAACTGTAAAACAGACACGTCCAGTGTCCTGGGTGGACACACACCAACTGTAAAACAGACACGTCCAGTGTCCTGGGTGGACACACACCAACTGTAAAACAGACACGTCCAGTGTCCTGGTTGGACACACCAACTGTAAAACAGACACGTCCAGTGTCCTGGTTGGACACACACCAACTGTAAAACAGACACGTGCAGTGTCCTGGGTGGACACACACCAACTGTAAAACAGACACGTCCAGTGTCCTGGGTGGACACACACCAACTGTAAAACAGACACGTCCAGTGTCCTGGGTGGACACACACCAACTGTAAAACAGACACGTGTAGTGTCCTGGTTGGACACACACCAACTGTAAAACAGACACGTCCAGTGTCCTGGGTGGACACACACCAACTGTAAAACAGACACGTGCAGTGTCCTGGGTGGACACACACCAACTGTAAAACAGACACGTGCAGTGTCCTGGGTGGACACACACCAACTGTAAAACAGACACGTCCAGTGTCCTGGGTGGACACACACCAACTGTAAAACAGACACGTGCAGTGTCCTGGGTGGACACACACCAACTGTAAAACAGACACGTCCAGTGTCCTGGGTGGACACACACCAACTGTAAAACAGACACGTCCAGTGTCCTGGTTGGACACACACCAACTGTAAAACAGACACGTCCAGTGTCCTGGGTGGACACACACCAACTGTAAAACAGACACGTGCAGTGTCCTGGGTGGACACACACCAACTGTAAAACAGACACGTCCAGTGTCCTGGTTGGACACACCAACTGTAAAACAGACACGTCCAGTGTCCTGGTTGGACACACACCAACTGTAAAACAGACACGTCCAGTGTCCTGGGTGGACACACACCAACTGTAAAACAGACACGTGCAGTGTCCTGGGTGGACACACACCAACTGTAAAACAGACACGTGCAGTGTCCTGGTTGGACACACACCAACTGTAAAACAGACACGTCCAGTGTCCTGGGTGGACACACACCAACTGTAAAACAGACACGTGCAGTGTCCTGGGTGGACACACACCAACTGTAAAACAGACACGTCCAGTGTCCTGGGTGGACACACCAACTGTAAAACAGACACGTCCAGTGTCCTGGTTGGACACACACCAACTGTAAAACAGACACGTCCAGTGTCCTGGTTGGACACACCAACTGTAAAACAGACACGTCCAGTGTCCTGGGTGGACACACACCAACTGTAAAACAGACACGTCCAGTGTCCTGGGTGGACACACACCAACTGTAAAACAGACACGTCCAGTGTCCTGGTTGGACACACCAACTGTAAAACAGACACGTGCAGTGTCCTGGTTGGACACACCAACTGTAAAACAGACACGTCCAGTGTCCTGGGTGGACACACACCAACTGTAAAACAGACACGTGCAGTGTCCTGGGTGGACACACACCAACTGTAAAACAGACACGTGCAGTGTCCTGGTTGGACACACCAACTGTAAAACAGACACGTCCAGTGTCCTGGTTGGACACACACCAACTGTAAAACAGACACGTGCAGTGTCCTGGGTGGACACACACCAACTGTAAAACAGACACGTGTAGTGTCCTGGTTGGACACACACCAACTGTAAAACAGACACGTCCAGTGTCCTGGGTGGACACACACCAACTGTAAAACAGACACATCCAGTGTCCTGGTTGGACACACACCAACTGTAAAACAGACACGTGTAGTGTCCTGGTTGGACACACACCAACTGTAAAACAGACACGTCCAGTGTCCTCGGTGGACACACACCAACTGTAAAACAGACACATCCAGTGTCCTGGGTGGACACACACCAACTGTAAAACAGACACGTGCAGTGTCCTGGGTGGACACACACCAACTGTAAAACAGACACGTGCAGTGTCCTGGTTGGACACACCAACTGTAAAACAGACACGTGTAGTGTCCTGGTTGGACACACCAACTGTAAAACAGACACGTCCAGTGTCCTGGGTGGACACACACCAACTGTAAAACAGACACGTGCAGTGTCCTGGGTGGACACACACCAACTGTAAAACAGACACGTGTAGTGTCCTGGTTGGACACACCAACTGTAAAACAGACACGTCCAGTGTCCTGGGTGGACACACACCAACTGTAAAACAGACACGTCCAGTGTCCTGGGTGGACACACACCAACTGTAAAACAGACACGTCCAGTGTCCTGGTTGGACACAACAACTGTAAAACAGACACGTCCAGTGTCCTGGGTGGACACACACCAACTGTAAAACAGACACGTGCAGTGTCCTGGGTGGACACACACCAACTGTAAAACAGACACGTGTAGTGTCCTGGTTGGACACACCAACTGTAAAACAGACACGTCCAGTGTCCTGGGTGGACACACACCAACTGTAAAACAGACACGTCCAGTGTCCTGGTTGGACACACCAACTGTAAAACAGACACGTCCAGTGTCCTGGGTGGACACACACCAACTGTAAAACAGACACGTCCAGTGTCCTGGGTGGACACACACCAACTGTAAAACAGACACGTCCAGTGTCCTGGGTGGACACACACCAACTGTAAAACAGACACGTCCAGTGTCCTGGTTGGACACACCAACTGTAAAACAGACACGTCCAGTGTCCTGGTTGGACACACACCAACTGTAAAACAGACACGTGCAGTGTCCTGGGTGGACACACACCAACTGTAAAACAGACACGTCCAGTGTCCTGGGTGGACACACACCAACTGTAAAACAGACACGTCCAGTGTCCTGGGTGGACACACACCAACTGTAAAACAGACACGTGTAGTGTCCTGGTTGGACACACACCAACTGTAAAACAGACACGTCCAGTGTCCTGGGTGGACACACACCAACTGTAAAACAGACACGTGCAGTGTCCTGGGTGGACACACACCAACTGTAAAACAGACACGTGCAGTGTCCTGGGTGGACACACACCAACTGTAAAACAGACACGTCCAGTGTCCTGGGTGGACACACACCAACTGTAAAACAGACACGTGCAGTGTCCTGGGTGGACACACACCAACTGTAAAACAGACACGTGTAGTGTCCTGGGTGGACACACACCAACTGTAAAATAGACACGTCCAGTGCCCTGGTTGGACACACACCAACTGTAAAACAGACACGTGCAGTGTCCTGGTTGGACACACACCAACTGTAAAACAGACACGTCCAGTGTCCTGGTTGGACACACACCAACTGTAAAACAGACACGTCCAGTGTCCTGGTTGGACACACACCAACTGTAAAACAGACACGTGCAGTGTCCTGGGTGGACACACACCAACTGTAAAACAGACACGTGTAGTGTCCTGGTTGGACACACACCAACTGTAAAACAGACACGTGCAGTGTCCTGGGTGGACACACACCAATTGTAAAACAGACACGTCCAGTGTCCTGGTTGGAAACACACCAACTGTAAAACAGACACGTGCAGTGTCCTGGGTGGACACACACCAACTGTAAAACAGACACGTCCAGTGTCCTGGTTGGACACACACCAACTGTAAAACAGACACGTCCAGTGTCCTGGGTGGACACATACCAACTGTAAAACAGACACGTCCAGTGTCCTGGTTGGACACACCAACTGTAAAACAGACACGTCCACTGTCCTGGGTGGACACACACCAACTGTAAAACAGACACGTCCACTGTCCTGGGTGGACACACACCAACTGTAAAACAGACACGTGTAGTGTCCTGGTTGGACACACACCAACTGTAAAACAGACACGTCCAGTGTCCTGGGTGGACACACACCAACTGTAAAACAGACACGTCCAGTGTCCTGGGTGGACACACACCAACTGTAAAACAGACACGTCCAGTGTCCTGGTTGGACACACACCAACTGTAAAACAGACACGTCCAGTGTCCTGGTTGGACACACCAACTGTAAAACAGACACGTCCAGTGTCCTGGTTGGACACACACCAACTGTAAAACAGACACGTCCAGTGTCCTGGGTGGACACACCAACTGTAAAACAGACACGTCCAGTGTCCTGGGTGGACACACACCAACTGTAAAACAGACACGTGTAGTGTCCTGGGTGGACACACACCAACTGTAAAACAGACACGTGCAGTACCTGGGTGGACACACACCAACTGTAAAACAGACACGTCCAGTGCCCTGGTTGGACACACACCAACTGTAAAACAGACACGTGCAGTGTCCTGGTTGGACACACACCAACTGTAAAACAGACACGTGCAGTGTCCTGGGTGGACACACACCAACTGTAAAACAGACACGTCCAGTGTCCTGGTTGGACACACCAACTGTAAAACAGACACGTCCACTGTCCTGGGTGGACACACACCAACTGTAAAACAGACACGTGCAGTGTCCTGGGTGGACACACACCAACTGTAAAACAGACACGTCCAGTGTCCTGGTTGGACACACACCAACTGTAAAACAGACACGTCCAGTGTCCTGGGTGGACACACACCAACTGTAAAACAGACACGTCCAGTGTCCTGGTTGGACACACCAACTGTAAAACAGACACGTCCAGTGTCCTGGGTGGACACACACCAACTGTAAAACAGACACGTCCAGTGTCCTGGTTGGACACACACCAACTGTAAAACAGACACGTCCAGTGTCCTGGGTGGACACACACCAACTGTAAAACAGACACGTCCAGTGTCCTGGGTGGACACACACCAACTGTAAAACAGACACGTCCAGTGTCCTGGGTGGACACACACCAACTGTAAAACAGACACGTCCAGTGTCCTGGTTGGACACACCAACTGTAAAACAGACACGTGCAGTGTCCTGGTTGGAACCCCTGGTTCACATGGTTGCTGACCTTTTTGTATGTTAATCACAACAAACTGTCCAGTGGTGCCCAATTTGTAGGGAGGAGCTGGAGGAACAAAAAGCTACTACAAGGGTCTGAGTGTCATCTAAGCACCACCTCTACCAGGAATTTCTAGCCTGGTTCAGAAAGCAGAGATGACTTGAAGGTCCTGTGACTATACAGGATACAAATCTTGCTGGGAAAAGAATTCAAGTCTTCTGTCAGGTCCTAAAAGGGTCCATGACCACACAAAGGCACCAGCAGACAGATTGGCCCTCCATACACCCAACAATCAACCTCGCCAGGACTACTTCCTCTTAAGACACCCAGGCCGACACCAGCACCCCCGGATGCACCACTCTCTGGCTGCACACCCACACATTGTGCTGTGCCACAGGCCTTCCAAGAGGCAGCTGTATCTGACCCCAAACCTGTCCACAGGGGCTGTACTTGTTTTAACTTTATAACTTGATATTACATAAACTAACAAAATAGGAGTGAAAAAGTTTCTTCAAAAACTAAGGTGAGGGGCTGGGGTTGTGGCTCAGTAGTGGAGCACATGTCTAGCATGTGTGAGGCAATGGGTTCAATTTTCAGCACCACATATAAATAAATGAATAAAACAAAGGTCTATCAACTACTAAAAATATATATATATAAATATTTTTTAAAAAGCTAAGGTGAAAGCTCTGAATAATTAAATAAAAATTGTATTATAAAATGTTGTCAAGTTGCACAGATAAGAGAACTATGACAGAATGTCATGAAAACATACAGACTCTGTCTCAGACTGCTCCTAAATCCTTGTTTTTTTTTTTTTTTTGTTTTTTTTTTGCGGTGCTGGGGATTGAACCCAGGGCCTTGTGCTTGCTAAGCAAGCACTCTACCAACTGAGCTATCTCCCCAGCCCTAAATCCTTGCTTTAAGTGAGAAAAAAGGCACTTTCAGAAAATATGTGGTTCATCCAGGCACAGTGGCACACATCTGTGATCCCAGCTACTTGGGAGGCTGAGACAGGAGAATCAGAAATTCAAGGCCAGCCTAAACAACTTAGCGAGGCCCTAAGCAACTTAGCAAGACCCTATATAAAAAAATTTATGGCCATTTTGAGACAACAGCCAGGCCCCATAGGACCCCTGGCCAGACTGAGCCCCATCTCCAGGATCCCTCAGCCCAACCGATCATCCCTGCCTCTGGGGCCCTCACATAGACTTACTGCTCCCTGCCGCCAGGACCCCCAGACCAACTGACTGCGCCCTATCACCGGGACCCCAGACTGACTGACTGTACCCTGTAGGGGATGCACCCTAATGGCGGCTGCACCCTCATGACAACCTCTTCCTCATAGGTGGCACTGCCTGTCCACCAACAGTTTACCCGGACTTCTTTGTACTGCCACTCTCCCCTGGAAACTGAAAAATGTGTTCTTACCCAGCAACTCCCTGATTGGCCTGCTCATCTCCACCCCCTACTGTCTGGGATTGGTTAGCAGCAGATCCGTGAACGTGATCAGCTCGTGCCTGCCATGTACTCCTATGAGACTCTCTCCCTCGTGAATTCCCCGTGCCTTGCTGACCTTTAAGCTGATTGGTTCCCTCCCAGCCCCCACCCCACATAAAAGCTGTGTAACTCCCTCAATAAATGAGTTCCTGCTGTGCTTCCTGGGCTGATAGACCTCCTGGCTCTGGTGGGTTTATATTGCCGCTGACACTCGGCCCTGTATTCTCCTCAGGCGGGCCCTGAGGAGATACATCGGACTTTGTTGCTCGACAGGGAGCAACAGCACCCGGCCTCCAGGATCCCTGCCTGACCGACCACACCCCGCCTCCAGGACCTCCAGCTGACCACGGCCACACCCTGAGCTGCAGCTCCCCATTTGCCAACACATTTGGAAGCCAGAGCGGCCATTTTGGATAATCCTGCAAGCCATAGCTCTGATCTCTAGGTGGGGCAAATCCCATCCTGAGACGCCTGCTGGAAATTTGAAGCTCATTGTCAGGTACCTCTCATGCATCAGGCTACTGAACACTGGGAGGTTTCATTACTATATGACTGTTATACTGTAGATTTTTTTTCTCCTTATTGAACAATTTTAAGTTTTTATTTCTTTACTTTTCTTGCTCTCTTTTCCTTTTGTTTACCTGTTCCCTCAGTCTCTTTCTCCCTTTTTTGCATGCTAACATCCAATTTCTTTTGATTACACTCTCACCCTTTCTATTATCTAGAACTTCTGTATATTCTTTTCTTATCCCATTAACAGCCACATTCTACATCCCTCTGCATCCTCTTTGTCCTCCATCAGAAAATACAGACCTTATTGCAAATCTGTTTGTTTTACTGAAGATAATATTTGAACTCATTCTGTTTATTATGACAATATTGTTATTGTCCTCTTAGGGGCTATTTGGTCTAGGATTGCATAGTGTCTGAATTGGGCACTGCTAATATTGATCTCCCCTTAAAGAAAAGTTTTGGAAACCTATAGGGCCATTATAAGCCTATAGGGGGAAATCTGCAATACCCCAGATCTGTATTGCTAGAGGGGAAGATACATGAACAACATGAAAAAACAAGGGAATAAAATGATCCAAACATATCTAGATTCTATATTAATAGAATCCAATGACAGTATGTTAGAAGAAATGTCAGAAAAGGACTTCAGATTATACATGATTCGCGAAGCAAAGGATGAGATAAGAGAGCAAATGCAGGCAATGAATGATAATACCAATAAGCTGAAAGAACAACCGCAGGAAGCAAAAGATCATTTCAACAAAGAGATAGAGATTCTCAAAAAAAAACAAACAAACAGAAATCCTTGAAATGAAGGAAGCAATAAACCAAATAAAAAACTCGATGGAAAGCATCACCAAAAGACTAGACCACTTGGAAGACAGAACCTCAGACAATGAAGACAAAATATTTAATCTTTTTTTTTTTTTTTTTTTTTTTTTTTTTTTTTTTTTTTCCTTGACTGATGACTTAGTTTTATTCTAGCAACTTTTCTTCTCTTGGAACACATCTGTACCAGCATAATATTGTACAGTTATTGAAGACACCAGTAGCCAAAGTCATGCAGCAATATACTATATCCACTTTTTTAACGGTGTAAGTCATTCAGAGGAATCAAGCATTAAATGCTATATGTCATGGTTTATTAATCAACATTTTGTATGATTTAAGCAGTTAAAATTGATTTAAAAAGAAAATTTTGATATTCTTACAAATAATGTTAAACTTGAAAGATGACAAATGCAGATTACTTAAACCATCAATTAATAAAAGAAAAAGTATGATGTTATAAACAGTTCAATGATTTCCAAAATTCCAAAACTTACAAGAGTTGGATTGAAAATGCTGAAATGAATTCACAGAGATATATAAGTCTGGCCTTTTCTACCAGGGTGGAAATGCAGATTGATCTGTTTTCTATCTACCAGATGCAATTTAGATCTATAGACAGGTATTAGGTATCGTTATCTTTTACCTTCAGCTTATAAACTTGTAAAACAACTCAAAGGTTAGAGCCCTGTTAGAATGAGATAAGCATGAAATATAAGCAAGATGCCTGCTTTTCTGTGGGGGTCCTCTGCCACATCCTGCATGGATGAGAAAAGTGTAAACTGACAGAGTTGGATATTGACTGTACGCCACTCAATTACCCAAAAAACTTATCTACTCAATAAACACTCAATAAATGAGAGGGGTCATGACAAATCTGACCATACCAGCTCTTGGCTTTTATAACAACTCGACCAACTCTCCTTTATTTATAATACACAGGCAAAGGGGACAAGGACTGGAAGGAGCTTCTTCTGTGTTGAACAGGATAGAGTGGAGTTATGGGAGCCATTCTCTTAAGGGGGAATATTCCAGAAGGGCACAGGAACCACTCCCATGCAGCACTACATGCTTCCTGGGAGTTCCTAGAAAACAGGCATCTGTGTCCCATGGCTCAACCTAGCCTGATTCTGATGAAGGATGATTTCCCACATTTCCCCTTTTTTAATATGTTGAAATTCAAATGATGGGCAGTTATGTTAAGGCTCCAGATCTTGGTTCTGAGATCTGCTCCAAGGTTCCAGGTCTTGGTTCTGAGAAATTTTCGGAGGTCCTGGCTCTTGGTTCTGAGAGTATTCCAACCTGGAAATGTTGATACCGCTTTTTACCCGGTGACGAGTCCTGCTTCCTCAGGTGTTGAAGTATAACGCCGGAGAAGCACGCCGAGGCAAATGTAGAGTGGAAAATACAGCTTTATTAAAGAAAAGGAAAAGCAGACTTCTCCCGGGTGGAAGAAGGGGACCCAAAGGCGGAATCCCAATATTTAATCTTGAAAATAAAGTTGTCCAAACAGAGAAGATGGTAAGAAATCATGAACAGAATCTCCAAGAACTATGAGACATCATGAAAAGACCAAATTTAAGAATTATTGGGATTGAGGAAGGCACAGAGATACAAATCAAAGGAATGAACAACCTATTCAATGAAATAATATCAGAAAATTTCCAAACCTGAAGATTGAAATGGAAAATCAAATACAAGAGGCTTACACAACACCAAATGTACAAAATCACAACAGATCCACACCAAGGCACATTGTAATGAAAATGCCTAACATTCAAAATAAAGATAGAATTTTGAAGACTGAGAGAAAAGCATCAGATTACATATAGGGGGAGACCAACATGGATAGCAGCTGACTTCTCAACCCAGACTCTAAAAGCTAGAAAGGACTGGAACAACATATTTCAAGCTCTGAAAGAACATGGTTGCCAACCAAGAATCCCATACCCAGCAAAACTAACCTTCAGATTTGAAGATAAAATAAAATCCTTCCATGATAAACAAAAGTTAAAAGAATTTACAAATAGAAAGCCTGTGCTACAGAATGTTCTCAACAAAATATTCCATGAGGAGGAAATGAAAAACAACAATGGAGGTCAGCAAAAGGAGGAACTACCTTAGAGAAAAACCACTCAAAGGAGAAACCAAGCCAAGTTAAAAACCAAAAATAAGCCCAAATGACTGGGAATATGAATCATATCTCAATAATAACCCTGAATGTTAATGGCCTAAACTCATCAATCAAAAGACATAGACTGGCAGAATGGACCAATATGCTGTCTGCAAGAGACTCACCTCATAGAAAAAGACATTCACAGACTAAAGGTGAAAGGATGGGAAAAAACCTACCACGCACACGGACTCAGTAAAAAAGCAGGGGTTTCCATCCTTATATCAGAAAAGTGGACTTCAAGCCAAAGTTAGTCAGAAGAGATAAAGAAGGACATTTCATACTGCTTAAGGGAACCATAAACCAAGAAGACATAACGATAGTAAATATTTATGTCCCAAACAATGGTGCATCCCTGTACATCAAACAAATCCTTCTCAATCCCAGGAATCAAATAGACCACAACACAATAATTCTGGGTGACTTTAACACACCACTGTCACCACTGGATAGAACTTACAAACAAAAACCAATAACACAGAACTCAATAACACAATCAATGACCTAGACTTAATAGACATATATAGAATATTCCATTCATCAATGAGTGAATTCACTTTCTTCTCAGCAGCACATGGAACCTTCTCGAAAATAGACCATATGTTATGCCACAAAGCAGCCCTTAGGAAATGCAAAAAAATAGAGATACTGCCTTGTGTTCTATCAGATCATAATGGAATGAGAGTAGAAATCAATGACAAAATAAAGAACAGGAATTACTCCAACACCTGGAGACTAAATAATATGCTATTGAATGAAACATGGATAACAGAAAACATCAAGGAGGAGATAAAAAAATTCTTAGAGGTCAATGAGAACGACGCTACAACATATCAAAATCTCTGGGACACTATGAAAGTGGTACTAAGAGGAAAATTCATTGCATGGAGCTCATTCAAGAAAAGAATGAAAAGTCAACAACTAAATGACCTAACATTACAGCTCAAAGCCCTAGAAAAAGAAGAACAGAATAACAGCAAAAGCAGTAGAAGACAGGAAATAACTAAAATCAGAGCTGAAATCAATGAAATTGAAACAAAAGAAACAATTCAAAAAATTTGACAAAACAAAAAGTTAGTTCTTTGAAAAAGTAAACAAAATGGACAAACCCTTAGCCACACTAGCAAAGAGAAGGAAAGAGAAAAATCGAATTACTAAAATCCGTGATGAAAAAGGAAATATCACGACAGACACCACTGAGATACATAACATAAAGGGAAGCTACTTCGAAAATCTGTATTCCAACAAAATAGAAACTACCGAAGACATTGACAAATTTCTAGAGACATATGCTCCTCCCAAACTGAACCAGGAGGACATACACAATTTAAACAGATCAATATCAAGCAATGAAATAGAAGAAGCCATTAAAAACCTACCATCCAAGAAAAGCCCAGGACCAGACGGATTCTCAGCCGAGTTCTACAAGACCTTCAAAGAAGAACTCATTCCAATACTTCTCAAAGTATTCCAGGAAATAGAAAAGGAGGGAACCCTACCAAACTCATTCTATGAAGCTAATATCACCCTCATACCCAAACCAGGAAAAGACGCATCAAGGAAAGAAAATTTTAGACCAATATCCTTGATGAATATAGATGCAAAGATCCTTAACAAAATATTAGCAAACCGAATCCAAAAACATATTAAGAAAATTGTGCACCACGATCAAGTGGGGTTCATCCCTGGAATGCAAGGATGGTTTAACATCTGTAAATCAATAAACGTAATCCATCATGTCAATAGACTTAAGGATAAGAATCACATGGTTATTTCAATTGATGCAGAAAAAGCGTTCAACAAAATACAACACCCCTTCATGCTCAAAACACTAGAAAAAATAGGGATAGTAGGAACATACCTGAACATTGTTAAGGCTATTTTTGCTAAGCCCATGGCCAACATCATTCTTAGTGGAGAAAAACCATTCCCTTTAAAAATGGGAACAAGACAGGGATGTCCTCTTTCACCACTTCTATTCAACATTGTCCTCAAAACTCTAGCCAGAGCAATTAGGCAGACCAAAGAAATTAAAGGGATACGAATAGGAAAAGAGGACTTAAGCTGTCACTATTTGCTGATGACATGATTCTATATTTAGAGGATCCATAAACCTCCTCCAGAAAACTTCTAGACCTCATCAATGAATTCAGCAAAATAGCAGGCTATAAAATCAACACGCATAAATCTAAAGCATTTTTATATGCAAGTGACGAAACAACTGAAAGGGAAATGAGGAAAACAACTCCATTTGCAATAGCCTCAAAAAAAATAAAATACTTGGGAATCAATCTAACCAAAGAGGTAAAAGATCTCTACAATGAAAACTACAAAACATTGAAGAAAGAAATTAAGGAAGACCTTAGAAAATGGAAGGATCTGCCATGTTCTTGGATAGGCAGAATTAATATTGTCAAAATGGCCATACTACCAAAAGTGCTATACAGATTCAATGCAATTCCAATTAAAGTCCCAATGACGTACCTTACAGAAATAGAGCAAGCAATCATGAAATTCATCTGGAAGAATAAGAAACCCAGAATAGCTAAAGCAATCCTTAGCAGGAAGAATGAAACAGGGGGTATCGCAATACCAGAACTTCAACTATACTACAAAGCAATAGTAACAAAACCAGCATGGTATTGGCACCAAAATAGACAGGTAGATCAATGGTACAGAATAGAGGACACAGTCACAAACCCAAATAAATACAATTTTCTCATACTAGACAAAGGTACCAAAAATATGCAATGGAGAAAAGATAGCCTCTTCAACAAATGGTGCTGGGAAAACTGGAAATCCATATGCAACAGAATGAAACTAAACCCCTATTTCTCACCCTGCACAAAAATCAACTCACAATGGATCAAGGACCTTGAAATCAGACCAGAGACCCTGCATCTTATAGAGAAAAAGTAGGTCCAAATCTTCACCTTGTTGGCTTAGGATCAGACTTCCTTAACAGGACTCCCACAGCACAAGAAATAAAAGCAAGAATCAATAACTGGGATAGATTCAAACTAAATAGCTTTCTCTCAGCAAAGGAAACTATCAGCAATGCGAAGAGAGAGCCTACAGAGTGAGAGAATATCTTTGCCACTCATACTTCAGATAGAGCACTAATTTCCAGAATATATAAAGAACTCAAAAAACTCTACACCAAGAATACAAATAACCCAATCAACAAATGGGCTAAGGATATGAACAGACACTTCACAGAAGAAGATCTAAAAGCAATCAACAAACAAGTGAAAAAGTGTTCACCATCTTTAGTAATAAGAGAAATGCAAATCAAAACTACACTAAGATTCCATCTCACCCCAATTAGAATGGCGATTATCAAGAATACAAGCAACAATAGGTGTTGGAGAGGATGTGGGGAAAAAGGTACACTCATACATTGCTGGTGGGGCTGCAAATTAGTGCAGCCACTCTGGAAAGCAGTGTGGAGATTCCTTAGAAAACTTGGAATGGACCCACCATTTGACCCAGCTATCCCACTCCTCGGCCTATACCCAAAGGACTTAAAATCAGCATACTACAGAGATACAGTCACATCAATGTTCATAGCTGCTCAATTCACAATAGGCAGATTATGGAACCAACCTAGATGTCCTTCAGCTGATGAATGGATATATTACTCAGCTATAAAGAATAATAAAACTATGGCATTTGCAGGCAAATGGATGAAATTGGAGAAGAATATCATGCTAAGTGAGATAAGCCAATTTCAAAAAACCAAAGGACGAATGATCTTGCTGTTAAGTGGGTGATGACACATAATGGGGGGTGGGAGGGGGGGCAAGAATGGAGGAAGGAGGGACTGTATAGAGGGAAAAGAGGGGTGAGAGGGGTGGGGGGAAGGAAAAAATAACAGAATGAATCAAACATCATTACCCTATGTAAATGTATGAATATGCAAATGGTATGCTGTTACTCCATGTGCAAACAGAAACAACATGTATCCCATTTGTTTACAATAAAAATAAATTTTAAAAAATTTATAAAAAGGACTGAGAATGTGGCTCAATGGGTAAGCACCCCTGAGTTCAATCCCTGGTAACAAAAAGAAAGAAAGAAAGAAAATATGTGGTTCATGCAGGACAATTCAACAAAGAATTTGGGGGTACTGCAGAGGATCAAACTCAGGGGCACTTAACCACTGAGCCACATTCCCAACCCATTTTATATTTTATATTATATTTAGAGACTGGGTCTAAGTTGCTTAGGGCCTCAGTAAGTTGCTATGGCTGGCTTTTTTTTTTTTATCATAAACAAGTGGGGTACATCTTGTTTCTCTGTTTGTACATGAAGTAGAGGCACACCATTTGTGTAATCATACACTTACATAGGGTAATGGTGTTTGATTCATTCTGTTATTTTTTCCTTCCCCCCTACCCCTTCCACCCCTCTTTTCCCTCTATACAGTCCCTCCTTCCTCCAGTCTTGCCTCCCTCCCACCCCCCACTATGTACAATCATCCACTTATCAGCGAGATCATTTGTCCTTTGTTTTTTGAGATTGGCTTATCTCACTGTGGCTGGCTTTGAACTCAGAATCCTCATGCCTCAGCTTCCTGAGCTACTGGGATTACAAGCATGTGCCACCACAACCAGCTTAACAAAGGATTTTGATCATTGGAGCTAAACTCAAAGCAGTGACTAGAATCTAATAAAGATCAGTAAAGGAATGTACACTTGTGTTTTAAATTAATAAAAAAAACACACATACTTTAAATAGGTATTATTCCTGTGTCCATTTCATATACCTAATGTTATAGAATTTTAGGATTTGTGGTCTCAAGTCTGACATAGAAGAGGATTTTTACTGTGCTATTCTACAAATTATTTTCATTCTCTATTGTAATTAATAAAATATAAACTCAGGGAAAAAAATCATTTGATAATCGTTCTCTGAACCACAGCAATCTCTGGCTTTGACGTGGAACTCAGCATGACTGTTTTCTGAAATCAATACCTTTGGAATTTTGGCTCCTAAGTCCTGATACTGCTTGGGGTTCTTCAGGAAATTCACGAACTCCATGACTTCCAGTTTGGCCTCCTCACAACCAGCCACATCTGCAAACCGCACATCGACCCTGTGCTTCAGGATCTTGGCTGTCATCACGCCAACACTGAAGAGGCCCCCTCCTCGTCCACTGCACCTGGCCCCCACTGGCCCCCTTCTCACAGCACAGAGCAGGATTCCAATCAGGAGAAGAGTGGACATCAGGCTTCGCAGGACAGAGCTGGGAACCAAGGAGACCACTTATTAGTCAGCAGCATCGCCTTCGGCAGGAAGAGGAGCACACTCCTGAACTTGCTGTACAAAGGGCAGTTTCTTCCTGCAGAGCGTCAAGCTCCGGGTACAGATGTGGCCTTCGCAGTCCTGATGGTGCTGCCTGCCCTGACCCACGTCTCCCTCAGAAGAAGCTGCAGCCCCATGCAGCTCCTCACAGGTGAGGCCCACATGATACCTGCTCCTCTGTTTTATCTTTTCAGCTAAAGAGGGAGAGCACCCATACTCTCTAGAAGCCTGAGGCCACCCCCCACCCAAGTGGCTCTTGTCACTTTCAGTCAGTAGAATACACCCTCAACTCCAAGAAGATAGACCCACATACAACCAATAGTCCTGGCAACTCAGGAAGTGAAAACGAAAACCCAGTTAGCCACAGGCAGCACCCCAAGTGACACTTATGAGCTCCAGCAGGAGACTGAGGCACTGTAGGCCTCGCCACCAGAACTTGCAAATCACCTCCACAGACCTATCTGCCTTGCTGCCAGGGTGCAAATGTCCTCTCCCAAACTCATGTTGAAACTTTACTGCCACTGTCATAGTACTAAGCAGGAAGGCCTTCGAGAGGTGACTGATGTTGAGGGCAGGGCCCTCATCAAGGGATTATGGTCACCACAAGAGAAGTAGGTCAGTTCTAGGGGATGGGTCAGTCATAAAAAAGGCAAAGTTCAGTCCTGCCCCTTCCTGGCCTCCCACCCTCTCATCCTCTCTCCCTGGTACATTATAATACAGCAAAAAGACCCTCACCAGACATGGCTCTTCAGCCTTGAACTATCAGACTCCAGACTGTAAGACACATTTCTTTTCTTTACAAATTACCCATTCTCTCGTCTTCTGTCACAGCAGCAGAAAATGGTAAGACCTTTCTCATTCCCACCGCAATCCCGACGCTGCCCTGTCTAGAAGTAAAGAAATCAACTAAGCCACTACCACACTGACTCTTTACGCCCTCCTGGTCCTGAGCTCGAACTCCCCCCACTCGGTTTTCAAGTTGGAGGAAGGGCCACAAAGACAGGACAATGATGTTCCTATGCAGTAAATATGACAGCAGGACAATACTTCGGTTCTGTCCCAGAACACACAGGAGGATCTGAGATGGGTCTGCCCTCAAGTCCACAAGCACATCGTGAACACACTGTGCGGTGGAACACAGATTCAGAGCACAAGCTGACTGATGCAAGAGCTGTGGTAAGCAAGCCTATCCAAGTGCCGGTGAGCAGAGACCTCTCACCTGGACTTCTGACTCCTCCTGAGCCAGCAGGAGTCAGGGTGCAGGGATGGCAGCAGCCTCAAAGAGCTCTTGCAGGGTTCTGTTGCACAGCCAGATCTTCAAAGGCCTCCCCAGAGCTTCAGGGAATCTGTGCCACAGTGATATGCGACAATACCTAGCATCTTTGTCTTATGCTTCCCATCCAACACTTTTTTAAGGTTGCCTAGCTAAATATTTATTTGCTTCAATTTTCTTCTCATTAAGACCTAAGCTGGAACCATGGCATATGCCTGTAGCCCCAGCTAATTAGGAGGCTAAGGCAGGAAGATCTCCTGAGCCCAGGAGTTTGAGACCTGCCTGGATAACACAGCGAGACTCCATCTCAAACAAGTAAATAAAAATTTAAAAAATTAAAACAGACCTAATAAATATATATGCTTTTACTACAGACATTGTAAGGATCAGCAGACACTATGACATACGTGGGGGGAAAAATTCCAAATGGATTAAACACAATTTGTGTTTAGAATCAGAGGCCCGAGAGTGGAGTGCCTCATGTCCACCTCACCCC
This sequence comes from Sciurus carolinensis, assembly GCF_902686445.1. Lineage (NCBI taxonomy): Eukaryota > Metazoa > Chordata > Mammalia > Rodentia > Sciuridae > Sciurus > Sciurus carolinensis. The sequence continues at coordinate 141,850 of NC_062228.1, forward strand.
TGCCACTCACCCGTCACTCTCAGTGGTGTAGATCACAGCAGCCTGGTCAGCTGGCTCAATCCCCAGCTCCCACTGAGCAGATTCCAGGTTTCGCTCAAAGGTGTCAACACTGCCGATGTTAAACCATACATACTTCTGCAGAGACCAAGAGCAAGTTCAGGTTGCACCCCTGGGTCCCACTGAGACTCACCTTGACACACACACACACCTGTCCATGGCCTGCACTCTCATTTACCAACTTCTCTTCCACCTAAGCCTCTTCTCCTAGCCCCTATCTCCACAAATGGACGAACCCCACACTGTGGTGAGCTCCAATTATAACTACATAAGCAGCAGGCGCTCCCTCAGTTCTGGCCCCACAAAAATCACAGGCTTTAAGTTCTAGACAAAATTCCACGATGGCTGCCCGAGTTTGCCTTTGTCTTACTGTCTTTGTCTTTTTATTCTTCTCTCCTCCCAAACCTTGTCAAGAGGTTCTCACATGTTACTTAGCAAAACTGAACCCTGGTTACAGTCTCCTAAGAGCTCCTATCCTGCCTGAAGACATGACTATGAGTACAGGTCAATGAGATAAGCCATTACATCAATGGGGATTGCTGGTCGACAGGGGAGGCATCTTACTAAAAAAATTAAAAACCATACTTTATGTCATGGGGGGAGGGGAGCCATGTGTGGGGCACCCGGCCTGAAACCAACCCTCACCTCAGAAGACATTCCAGGGGCAGGGATGACACGCACGAACTGTTTGTTCACGACCTCCAGCCGGTCCACCTGAGAAAAAGAACCAGACGACTAAGGCCAAGCAGGACAGTCAGGCAGACCCTGGACAGTGCAGCCCAGGCCCATCTGCACCCACACACACACTCACAGCTCAATTCAAGTTTTGTTTTCCTGAATTCATTTCCATTTTAATCAACAGGAAACAATTCCTACAATCTGGTATACCTGAGCACTCTCATGCCAGACTGGCTTAAAAACCAAAAGAAATACGACTAGGTCTTACACGAGAGTACAGCAAAGTCTTAAACACAGAGCTGATTCAGACAAACCCTGCCAGCTGGCTGCAGGCAGCACAGGGATGCAGTGCCAAGGAAGGTGAAAGTGCAGTCTGCAGCTCCCAGCTGCTGCCACCACCACACAACCACACCGCAGGCTAGCCTGCCCCTCAGAGAGGCAACTCAGAAGAGCGACTTGACTTGTCTCCTTACAGCAAGGACAGTGTCATCACTGCTCCAGAAGCGAAGACGTAGGGCCGCGCCCTCTCCCACCACAATAACACAACGCATCACTGTCACATCAGACACTTGGAAAAGACCTCGCGGAAGTGCTGAAAGCTGTCCAGCCCATGCACAGGAAGGCTTCCTGGGCTCACCACACCTGTCTCACCCTCACAGCCACACCTACAGGTAGCAGATCCGCAGGCAAGGAAGGGCTAACAGCAGCTCCGCCCCTTACTATTGTAGGGACAGTTCCCGAGGGTCCCTCTGAAGATAGGCATGGGCTCTGTGGTCAGACACAAAGGCTGTGGCCACAGACCTTGACGGGGAAACAGGCATTTCCTAGAGACATCATCACACAGAAGTTTAGCTCTTAATAATGCATCATTCAGTCAGCACTCTTCTGAGGGCAACTGAGGGAAGGCACTTGTTCTTACACTGAAGCCTGAGCAGTACTGCACCCAACCTCAGCATTCCAGGAGACAAACACACACGAGAGGCTCTGCTGGTGCCACATGCTCCTCTGCAGATAACAAGCCAAAGCCCACTGTCAACAGCTGGCTAGCAGGCAGCAGAAAGTAAGGGGAAAGGAAAAAACCGGAATCAGGGATGAGAACAAAAGTCAAAGATCAGTGGAAAAACAGAACTAAGTTTAGAAGACAAAGCTAAAAAAAAGACAAAGTTAGGTCATGATGTACAGCAGTATCCACACAGCCATAAAGTGGGCCTGACACTGTTCTGCTGGGTTAGCTCCTGGAAAAACAAAACTGAGTCCTGCAGGACATCCACCAGCAGGAATGACTTTCAATGTGGCCTCCTCAGGCACCACCCATCTCCGGCAAGGGCAAACCACCACAGCACCTTTCCAGATAGACATAAGTTCCCTCACCAGACCTCTGGCCAGGTAATACTGTACAAAGTGCTTCCAGGTGATCTCTTTTCCAGGATCTCGAAAATAGAAGTAGAAAAATCCCACAGATACACCTGCACCCAAAACAGCCAGGTTTTGGAAATCCTTGTCATCCCAGGGGAACTCGCCCTGTAGAAGAAAAAATAACACATCTTACAATTAAACACAGGGTTTCTTTTTTTTTTTTTTGGGGTGGTGGGGATCGAACCCAGGGCCTTATGCTTACAAGGCAAGCACTCTACCAACTGAGCTATCTCCCCAGCCCCCTAAACACAGGGTTTCTTTCCTTTGATTGTATGCTCGTTTTTCACGAATCTGATTGTATGTGCCAGAAGTCAGACCTAGGACCTGGCTTAGTTAAGCCAGAGCCCTAACCCTGAGCTGTCACAAAAAAGGCAACTTCTCTCTTCATATGTTGAAGTCATCTAATCCTGCCCTCCTACGGTACCCAAGGGAGCCCAGGTATGTGGAGAAGCCCAGTTGCTGCTCTCAGCAGGAAAGACCTTCACATAGTGCACAGCAGATAAAAACTGCTGCTCACCAGAGGCCCCAGGAAAAGCAGGAAACCTACCAAGAGCTCTGCCTCTGCAGCATCACACAGCAGGGTCTCTTACCTGCAACTCTGAAGGTGCAGACAGAAATTGGCACTATGTGTGTGTGTATAAAATTATAAAATTTATATAAATTTAAATTTATAAAATTATATAATTTATTTTTTATAAAATTATATAAATTTACATATATATAGTTGTAGGTGGACACAATACCTTTATTTTCTTATTTTTATGTGGTGTTGAGCACCCTCACGTGTGCTAGGTAAACACGCTACCACCAAGCCACAACTCCAGCCCAGAAATCGGCATATTTTAAAAAGTTAAATCTCTGTGTGAGTCCCTCCAAAACTCAAGTTGGAACTCAACCCCCAAGGTGACGACAGTAAGAGGCAGGGACTTGGTGACAACACCACAAGGGGTCCACCCTCATGGATGGGATTAGTGCTCTTATTAAAGGGCCAGAGGGAAGCCTGTCCCTTCTTCCATGTGAAGACACAGTACTGGCCCCACTAAAGGCAGTCACGTTCAAGGTACTTCCATCTGGAAGCTGAGAGCAAGGCCTCACCAGACAATGGACCTGCCAGCACCTTGACCTTGCACTTCCCAGCTTCCATAATTGTGAAGAATAATTTTCAAACCATTTAAAAACTATCCAGTCTAAGGTATTTTGTTATGGCAGGAAAAGACGGAGACAAGTGTGATGCAGCCTCAGCTGTGCAGCAACAGCACCCCCTGAAGAAGTGACAGGTGTCTGGTTCTGGCACACTGAGATGCACAAACCTTCTGCATCCGTTTCCACCAGGAAAAGCCATCCTGCTTCCCTCCTCTCTTGCTTCCCTCTCCTCCAGGCCCAGCATTCTTTGGTTCATCAGTTTCTAGGAAAAAACAAAGTCTGACTTCAGAAAAAAATTTTATATACTTTTTCATAGAAAGAGGACTCAGAGAACAGAAAAACATTTTCCAACATAAAATTTTAATTACCCTGGTGTCTTTCAGAAACAAACAGGAAAAGGAAGATGCCAGGAGTTACTGCTGAGAAGTAGCTTCAGATACATCTAAAATCCCTCCAGTTTCCCCTTGCTGGCTTCAGAGTTGAGCTTCAATGACAAATCTTTTTTAGCTAATAACACCCATGGCTGTAATTAAGGGAGAGAAAGGAAGAAAGACAAGCAAGAGGCAGGCTGGCATAGGCAATCCCTGTTCAAGAGAATCAGAAGACATGCCACCATCTCTCAGGCAGAGTTCACCTCTGCTCAGAAAAACCTGGTCCCACAGGTACACCTGTGACTGCAGACAACATTAGGAAGTAGAGTTCTATGAGCCCCTCCTACAACAATCATACAAGTTTCAGGACAAAACAAGCCAGGACATAGGCCCCTTCCATATACACTGCCACACCAACAATCCAAAACAATTCCATGCAAGACTAGAGAAGGCCAGGATGACCACAGGAAGGACAAAGAATTATGAGGGAGTAAAAATTCATACAAATTTTAAGGACAAAACACAAGTTTTCAAAGAAATGTTCTGTTCATAGCAAAGCATGTTGACACACCTCCCAGGATGCTTCTACCTGTTTCTTCCTACTTAATGCTCACTGGTGCCTAAGCAGGACACTTTGCAGGAGAAACACATTTGACAAATACTGACTACACTGATCCCAAAACTCAATCCACATCATGAAATCATGATGTAATTTAAAAGATGATTTCAGGGTGCAGAGCGATGAAGAACAAGAAACAGGTGAAAATGTCAAGCTCACCCACACAGGCTGTGGACAAATGTGCTCCAAGCATTCTCATCTGCACAGCCTCTGTTTTACCTCCAGGAAAGCAGGTTCACCTACTTGTCATGTCCCAAGGCACACTCAATCATCAGTGAAGCTTCAAAAATACTCAGATGTAAAACTCAACATTTTGGTTTATCAAAATGACCCTTTTTACCTTTTTTTGGCACTGTTGATTTTTCTGAGTCTGTGTTTCTTCCACTCCTCTTAAAGAATTTCTCAAACACTTAGAGACAAAATGAAAAAAAGTCACACTCAGAAAAGCAACACTACAGTCAAATCGGGACAGAGAAAGTAAGAGATGAGCCAGTTATCTTCAACCTTGCTTCTCACTTAACCCACTCAACACACAGCCCCGGGTCCTGACACTGGGATAAGAACTGAAGAGCCCCTGCCAGATCTCTAGGTGCTTTTGAGAGCACTAAGCCCGGGACCACAGCCTGCTCTTCAGAGCAAGTCTCTAAGGGATGAATGTGCTCCAAGATGACTACGGCCTACATATCACCCATTTTACTTTTTAATATGAGGCTTGGCTGGTCCTGCAGAAACAAAGGTTTGCACCTACGCCTTCCAAAAGATTCACCAAGCACCTTCCTTCTGAAAGAGTTTTTTTCCAGTCTCGCTGATAGCAGAACAGTTAAGGCATGAAGACAATGTAGTATGGCTCAATATACAAACTAGAAAAGGTGGCAATGGGGATCTCTAGTTGTCATGCCCCCTGCCCCCTGGTTTATCACTGAGGGAGGAGACACTCTGAAGAAGCTTCACTGGTTCCTGTAAACCTCACACTGCTAATACAGCAAAGACTGGCAGATACCTTTGGGTGGTTCTGAACACAGCCACCAGGAAAATGGCGCCAGTCTCCCCTGCACAGTTGGCTACTGAAAGCTGACCCCTTGGAGGCACTGAAAAAGGAGAAAGAATTAGCAGATGACCTGCCTCTGCAACACAGTGTAGCATTTTCTCACAGTGGTTCCAAGAGACAGGAGTGGGTTCAGATAGTTTGCTGCCCTTCTCTCTTTTTTTGGTACCAGGGACTGAACTCAGGGGCTCTTGGCCACTGATCCACACCCCCAGTCCTGTTTTGCATTTTATTTAGATATAGGGTCTCACTGGGTTGCTTAGTGCCTTGCTGTTGCTGAGGCTGGCTTTGTACTCGAGAGCCTCCTGTCTCAGCCTCCTAAGTCACTGGGATCATAGGCCTGCACTACCGCACCCAGCGAAAAATTCATTCTGAAGACAGAACAGAAAACCATCCCATGGAATCCTTCTTTTACTGTGGTCTGAAAACCATAATTTTCCAGGATTAAAAATCAAAAACTGTACTAGTGTATTAGAACAGAATTCAATGTGGTTGCTGTCCACTGGGGCAAAACTGTGATGGCAAAACCAGACCTGGTTGTGAAATGAAATTACAAAAAACGTTATGGCATAAGACCAACCTGGGGAAGAGGTCAGTTCCGCTCCCCTCTCTCATTCTTTCTCCAGGAAGCCTAATTTACCATGGGTCCCTACCTTATGCATTGTCAGTAACTGCCCTAAGAGTCTGACTACCTCCTCCTGAAAAGTAACACATTCCTGTGAGGAGATTTTCTTCTTATCTGTTCTGTGAGCATGCTTTATGTTAAAGACCCTGCACAAGGCGTTCAGTCGCATAGATTAGGAAATTTTTTTTAAAAGAGGAAAAACCCCAGTGATAGAATGGGTCTAAGATGACGTCAAATAGCCTAAAAATATTGTGAGAAACTGAGGCTCAGGACTCAGAATTTTCCCAGAGTTTTTGTTTTCCTCTGGGAAGACAGTGTAAAATAAAGTTCTGCTCCTCTCCGAATGCTGCTTGTTGCTTCTCGTCCAGTCTGTTTCCCGCAACAAAGCAACTTTAACACATGGAACGCTGCTTACGCGTCCTCTGCTGTACGGTGCGGTCACACCAGTACGATGGACAGGAGTACGAAGCTCAGCGCAAGCCCTCGGGGGCCCGGGCCGTCCCGAGCTGGACGGAGAACCCCGCGGCCCTTTACGACACCCTCAGTGCCCCACCGCGTCTGGCTAGCAGGGCGACTCTGCGGACGCAGCGGGGGTGGCACTGCGCCGGGCCGCGAAGGACGCCAGGCTGGCGGTGCGGGCCAGGCCCGCGCAGTGCCTCCCGGCCCGCTCCGCAGCACGCAGCGGCGACGTGGGAACCCGGGCGCCCGCGGCCGGCGCAGCATGATGGCGTCACGGCGGCGCGCGCCAGCGCGGCCCCCGCCCCGCCGCCTGGCACCGGCGGGCAGCGCCTGCCTGCTCACCTGCTGAGTGGTGCCGAGGGCCCTCGCGCCAAGCCCAGCCCTCCCGCCGCCGCCGCCGCATCGCCACAGCGCCGAGAGCCGCCCGGCCGCTGCCAGACTGCGGGCCGCCGACAGCCGGTGAGACATCGCCCACCTGCGACCTCGCGCCGCCGGGGCGCGCGCAGACGCCGCGCAGACGCAGAGGGGTCGTGGCGCGCCGCCGCCCGAGGCTCCAGAGCTCAGGCGGGCTCGCGCGTGCGCAGCGGGGCGCGGTGCAGGCGCTGGCTTCCTCGCTGGCGTCCGCCCCGCCGCCCCGCGTTGCCCCGCATCCGAGCCGAGGGCAGACCCGGCACCAACCAAGACCCCGGTTTCCCGGGTCCTCCGCGGGAATCGGCGCACAGAGGCGGACGCCGGCCCCACCCGCGCACGGCTGCTGCAGGGCTACGACGCGCCTACCCAGCGGAGGACCGGCCTTGGTGCCTGTCTCGCCGCGTGGTCCCTTCGTGGACTTGGGTTGGTCGGTTAGGTGGTGGTTCTGTGGAACTGCAGAAGCCACGCCACTTTCTATGCGCCTGCCGCCGTGCTGACCAGGAATTCGGACTGACATAGAGAGGCCCGTGTGGGCGCTTGCCACAAGGGAGTGAACCAGACTGTTTCTGGGCGGTGGGTGTGGGCGGGCCTGGACCTCTTCGCAACCATGTTTTCTCTTTCCCAGGTTCTGCAAGGGAGTGTAGGGTAACCAGAGCCTCCTTGTAAGGCACTGAAACTGCTGCGGTTTCATTATATGTGGGAAGCAGAAATGTCTAGGAAAAGGCCTAATGCCAAAAGGAGCAGAAAGCAGTTACCTTTGACATCAAATCAGAAGTGTTAAAACGATTCACTGTTGGTGAAAAAGCTCAGTCAAGTCGTGAAAGCCTTAGGCATTGCTGCCTCTGCAATAGTGAGATAATAAAAAGTCAAGGCAAGTTCACAAATAACTATTCCCTCGACAGCCTCTCACTCGCCATGGGAAGTGCCATAATGGAGAACATGGAGCGGTTATTGATCGGCTCCAAGATCAGGGCCCACGAAATGTGCCCCCTAAGTGTCACCATCATTGAGAAGGCAGCTAAGAATTTGTTTGATGTCTTAAAGCAACAACAAGGGGGGAACTCTCTAACAGAAAACTAGTGACGCATGGCTTATGAGAGTCAAAAGAGTGCCACTGTCTGTCCATATGTGCTGGAAAACACCATCAAAGTGAATACAGCCTCCAGCAAGTTTTGTTTTTCAGTACTGGGGCTTGAACCCAGGGGTGCTTAACCACTGAACCACATCCCCAGTCCTATTTTTTGTTTGTTTGTTTTTAAGTTTAGAGACAGGGCCTCACTGAGTTGCTTAGCACCTCGCTTTTGTTGAGACTGGCTTTGAACTTGCAATCCTCCTGCCTCAACCTCCTGAGTTGCTGGGATTACAGCTGTGGGCCACTGTGCCCTAGCAAGTTTGTGATGTAGATGAGATAGGGCTATATTGGAAGAAAATGTCTGAAAGAACGTTTATTTCAATGGAAGAAAAAGCTGACCCTGGGTTAAAATGGATGCCACTGCTTGGTGGAAATGCAGCTGGGGACAGGTGAAGCCCTTGCTGGTGTACCACTCAAAAACCCCCAAGGCTCTGAAGGGGTACTCAAAGCCCAATTTGCCTTTGATCTGGCACTCAAACAAAAAGACTTGGGTCACCAGGAGCATCTTCAATGGTTTACATACTTTTTTTGCCCTGCCATTGAAAAGTTCAGTGCCCAGAATATTCTCACCAACAAAGCATTGCTCATTCTAGACAATGTGCCATACCACCCAGTAAATTTGAGTGATCTTTCTGATAATGTAAGAGTAGTATATCTTCATGACAGTATAGCTGACTCAGCCTTCAAAGCTCATTACCTGAGAAGTACTTTTGAGTACTTTCTAGAAGCAACAGATGGTGAGGATACAGCTATGATCCGAGAGTTTTGGTGAAATGACATCATGGATGCTGTACCAGCATTGCAGTAGCTTGGGAGGAGATCAAGCCAGCAATAATGAACAGTGTGTGGAAGATTTGACCAGAGTGTGTTCATTCCCAGAGTTTTTCTCGAACAGATACAGTTGCACACCTTCCATAAAATATTGTGACCCTTGCCAAGGATGTAGCCAGTTGCATTGGTCCAGTTGCTGTGGTCCATGAAGATCACTTAAATGAGGAACTGATGAAGCTGGAACAGGAGGAGGCAGCAGGGCAGAAAGTGGATGGAGAAGCTCCACCCTCCCTGCATCAACTGGCCACAGAATTGTCGGCAGCCTTTTCACATTTTCCCTGTTCTTTTTTTTTTTTTTTTTTTTTTTAAGTTGTCAACGGATCTTGTATTTTATTTATTTATACGTGGCGCTCACACATGCCAGGCAAGTACTCTACCACTGAGCCACAACTCCAGCCTCTGCAACGTTTTCACATTTTGAAGCTGGCCTGCAGGTTCTTACCAATAACAACTCTAATTATAAGTGAAAACTGAAAATGTCAAGAACAATCAATGATGCAATAACCTGCTACCAGGAATTGTATGAGAACCAGCAGGTTCTTTATCGAAATAAAGCCAGAAGCACAAAAATATTTCAATGATGAGATACAGATAGACCTCTCTGCTTCCAGATGTTTAATATCCCTGGAAACCATGATGCTGGTATTTCCTTTTCCTTCTAGATGGACACAATACCTTTATTTTATTTATTTTTATGAGGTGCTGAGGATCAAACCCAGGCCCTCACACATGCTAGGCAAATGATCTACCATTGACCTACAACCCCAGACCAGGTAGGTATTTCCTTTTTGACACTTGAAAATATTAGATTTTATCATTAAATTTATTTACATCTGTGAAAACATTTTTTTTATTTACATCAGGAAAACTTCTTTTTTAAAGAGAAAACTTGCAAGCCTTTTCAGACATTAGAGCACAAGACCAAGGCTCCATAATTAAAGCAGTGTGGCATTCAGACTTACGGAGAGGAATGGAGGGTTCAGACATGGATGCAGATAGATTTTGCAAAAGATCGTTCAATACAACCAGATGGCCATTTGGAGAAAGATAAAATTAGAGCCATACCTCACAAAATAAGCTCGAAATAGACAAGGAATCTGAAGGGAAATGTGAAACCATGCAAGCATGCATGAGTGAATTCCTCTTCTTTTTTAGAAACAGGGTCTAGCTGTTACCCGGCTGGTCCTGAACTTCTGGGCTCAAATGACCCTTCTGCCTCAAGTCTGCTAAGCCTGGAACTCTAGGTGCACACCACCACTCCCAGCAGTGGATGCCTTTTAACCTGGGTGTAGGGAAAGATTTTCCGTGACTTGAAGTCCAGATTAAATGAAAGAAAACATTAATCAATTTGGCTATATAAAAGTATAAGCAAATAAAATATTTCCATGGGAAAGCAAATAAGGTCAAAAGGTACTGAGAAACTGAAAGGAAATGGCTGCAAGATATTTTTACAAATAATGGGCTAATATCCCTAACATGCAAAGAATTCATAAAGATTGGAAGGGAAAATACCAAAAATCCAATAGAAAATTGGACAAAAGACATAATTCATAAATAAATTAGATCCTGAAATAGGAAAAGAAGTTCAATCACACTTGTAATTAGAGAAATGCAAATTAAAACTACACATTGTTTCTCATTACCTTCTTGCACATATCAGAAAGTTTGAGCCAGGCATGAGCATGGGCCCATAGTCCCATCTATTCAGGAGACTGATGCAGGAAGATTGTGAGTTCAAGGCCACCGATGGCAGCTTAGTAAGACCTTGTCTCTTATTTAAAAAAAAAGGGGGGGGCTGGGGCGATAGCTCAGTCAGTAGAGTGCTTGCCTTGTAAGCACAAGGCCCTGGGTTCAATCTCCAGCACCCCCCAAAAAAAAAAAAAAAGGCACGTGAGGACACAGGAAACAGGTTGAAAGGCTCCCACTGGCCTAATCTAGGACACTTAAGCATCAAAAGACTGCAGTAAAGGATCGTAACCCAACGAGTAAAGTAGAAACTTGTGTACATAAACAGAAGGGGAGATAGAGCTCTTCCATATAATAGTCAACTAATAAATGTAGATAGGATGGCAAATATCCAGTCATCAATTGGCAGTGGCATCATCAGAATTGAGTTAGGCAGGAACCATCAGTGGATGCTAAAATCGGTGGAAGTTTGGATATCTATATAAACTCAAAGTATGTCCCCACAGAATACTTACAAAAGGATACTTATGACAAAAGGATAAATAGTAACCTCATAATGTAAAAACCTGGCAGACACTACTTTAGCCAGGTCTCCAGCAATGGGACAAACGTACATTGTGTGCCTCCAGGTCACAACAAGGGCACAGCATCACTGCTGTGGAATACAAAACTCAAATATGTGAGACTAACCCAAACTGGGGTAAGGGAATCTTCTTCAAAATAGTCAGTCTGGAGGCTGGGGAATGTAGCTTAATAGAACATTTTGCCTAGCATGTGTGAGGTCCCTAGGTGTGATTACCAACAACCACTACCAAAAATTGTCTGCATGCACTTTTCAAAAATGTCAGTGTTTGGTCAGATTAAAGAAGGCTAAAGAGACTTGGCAACTGAATGTAATGTGAGAGTTGGGAGGAAAGGAGGTTGACTATAAAACATTTAGAAAACTTGCAAAATCTGAATAAGATTTGCTATAGGTTTTATAGTACTGTGCCAGTGTTAATTTCCTTGGATAGTTGCACAGTGGCCATGAAAGGCAGTGTCCCCGTGGGAGAGGGCACACAGACATATGCACAGAAAAGGAAGAGTCTAGAAGCAAGCTGTTTGCAGTTTGATGTCCAGTGGTTCAGAGCAGAATGTGTAAAAGAAGAAGATAAAGCACATGGGGCCAGATGTTAACATTTAGAGAATCCAGGAGATGGAGAAATGGGGAAATTTTTATAACTTTATAACTTTCCTGTAAATCTCAATTTACCAAAATGAAAACATTAAAAGAAAAAAGGCATAACCTGAAAGGGGGGAAATTTCACCCTCCATCTCATGTCCCAACTTTAGCTACTTAGTTGTTTGAGGCACAGTCAGCACCCCAGTCCACAATTGCCTTGGAAGGCGCTTCCTCTCACCCTTCTGGGGATGCTCCAATAGAAGGAAAGAAGCAGATATGCTCTTGGGCTTCTCTGGGGCACAGAGTTGCAGCACAGTAGTCCATCTGGATGCAGTTGCATATGCACAATGTGTAAAGACACCTTCTAAAGCAGAGTCCTGATATGTTATGGATCATAGCCCCTTTGAGCTCCTAGTCAAAACTGTAGATCACATCTCTGCAGAAGAATGCCCACCTAGAGTTTTGAATCTAATTTAGAAGGGGATTTGTGGACCCCATGAACACCATCCATTAATAATCCCTATTTAAGGACAAGGGGAATGGCCTTGAGCTGCTGTGAGGGTCCTTGTATTGGGTCTGGTTTGTGAAGATGGATGATGTTCCAGGAGCCAGAATGGGACTCTGGCTGAACCTGTCATGATTACATGATGGGCCAGTATTGCACAACTTATTGAGCCAGTCCTTCTAAGGACTTCAGAGAGACGCTTCTTTTTTACCAAGCATTTTCTACATGGAAGGCACAATGCTGAATGCTTCCTGGAGATTTGTGTGGTCGAGGAGGCTGAGATAAATCATGCAAGCTCTGCACACACCACCAGAGCAGGCTTAGACCTTGAGCTGTCTGACACCAACTTAAGCACTTCTTCCACCCTATCAGTTACTTCATCCCAAACCAGATACAGTTAGCCTACTAGATGGGGAAGGCCATGAGGTTTCCTTCCCCTACTGTTGGCTTTTATGTCAACTAACTCTGCTCTGTCCCAGATTCACCACAGACACCAGAGTCTAGACAACACATTTAATGAGACAGAGATGGTGGCATTGCTGTGACTGGGCCTTCCTCAGGCCACCCTGGCTCCATGCTGTGGGTCCCTTTGGGTGTGGTCTTCTGTAAGATGCTGGCCATGCAAATCAGCTTCTGGCTGTGGTTCTTCCTACCATGCTGTGACTGGTAGAAGGTCCCACACGTGATTCTACTTAAAGACTGTCATCCAGAAAGGGCAGGTAGAGAAGAGGTGTTGGGGGACAAGGTATAGAGGTGAGTTAAAGAATGCTAGTTGTGGGAGGAATGAGGAATACCTAAAAAGGGGATCAAATGCTTTGTCCAACAAATGCCAGTCTATGAGTGTGTTCTATGAACATAATGATTTGTAACTGGAATATCATGATGCTGACTACACAGGAGATTCAGGAATGACCAACATCCATATGACAGCAATGTGATGCAGTGGTGAGAGACGTGCAGATTTAGGGGTGTAGGAAAAGGGCACTTGGCCTTTGATCCCCCTGTTCAATCCCAAAGAGAAAGGGGAAGCAGGATAGGGAACCACCACTGACCCGACCTCATGTCACAGTCCTTAAAGGATTTCAACATGTCCCCTTGTCACTGTTCCACCCTGAGGTAGGTCTATACCACTCTCCCCATTTTCCAGATGGGGAAACTGAGGCAAAACACAGAAAGCGTCTGCCTAAAGCCACCTGGCGGCACAGAGGGATAGGGAAGATGCTGTGTTCATCCCCCCAGAATGGACCAGCAAGCTGGGCTACATCCTGCTGGCTGAAGTGTCTCTTGGGTTTAGTCATAGTTGATGGATGGTCATCACCTGTCCTCTGCCCACCCACCTGTGTATATCCACAGCCAAGCACAGTCCAGGGTGGGGAAGAAAGGGACAGACAAAAGCAATCCCTGCTGTCCAGAGACAGATGACTAGGATGCCATGTCCTGACATCCCATCCTGCAACCTCCCATCCTAGGACCTGTAAAGTGCAAACGCCAAGGCTGGATGTGGCCTTCCCACTAAGAGCCTTGGGTCCTGTCCACCTTCCAGGTCTGGGCATTCACGCATGGACTCTAGACCTGCTTGGCACTTCCTCTAGCAAATATTCCCATTTTTCAGGTCGCAGGCCCCCAAACAAAAACTTGCCAGTGAGTCATCTCTGGAGCTTTCTGGAGTTAGTCAATCTGGAGCTTTCCAGATTGGCAGCAGAACACAGCTCCAGGGAAAAATGTGGTCCCAAGAAATGCCACACAGTCCTACTGTAACCAACTCTTTTGACTGACCTGGAACCTCCCCCAGAGATCCAGTTCCTGCTACACACCTGGAGGCCAGGACACCCTCTGTGGTCTGGACCCACCACTATTCATCTCAGAGCACCAGGATAAGGTGGGCTGGGCCAGAGCAAGAGCAGCAGCAAGTTTACCCAATAGAGAAAAACCCCATGGCAGAAAGTCTCCCTTACCATAGCAAGGAGAGCAGGGACCCACTGGACTGAACTGCCTATGGATGACTTAGAAGAACCTCAGGAGGTGGGGCAGCCCATGGACAGAACTGTGAAGAGCCCCAGCCAGGGATGATCAGAAGTTCCCAAAGAGGCAAGGGACCAGAAGGATTGGTCTTCTAGCATCTGCCAGAGCAGATGAAACAGGCCTGATGCTGGGTGTCCACAGTCAGCATGCTCAGGTCTCACTGGTCACTCCTCTGGATCCCTCTGGGGATCTTTGCCTGACCAGTTGCAGAGTGGCCTGGATGGAAGCAGGGAGGGGCATCTCCAGGATCCAAAAGCCTTGACCCTAGGGGATTGGGGAATGCTATGCCATGGGGGAAGTAAGAGTTTCTTCCCTATTCCCCTGGGAAGTCATACCCTGTCCAAGGAGTCTTATAGTGGAGGTGGAGGGTAGGGGCTACATTGTGACCCCTCACAGCAGCACACCAAGTTAACAGCCAGGTGCACATGCCCCAAGTCCCAGTAAGCACCTGGAGATCATCAGTCCTGGTGGGCACTGCTCACCCGCTTCTGGCCCAGCAGGAGTGAAGACATCCAGAGGATGCACCCAAGGGTCTTCAGGGCAGAAACAGAACCCTGACTTTGGCAATGCCAGTGGGGTGGGTGCCAGATGAGGAGGTGGGGTGCCTGGTGCTCTAGGCATCCACGTCTGGATCAGGGTCCTGGAAGAGTGACTGCTTCCTCAAGTTGAGCCGGGCACACTTGGGGCATGTGGTTGAGTTGTCATAGTAGCAGTCCCTGGGGGCAGAAAGACAGGCTGGGACTCTGCATGTAAAATCATTCCATGGAACCCTCACAGCTTCCTAAGTTAGCTTCCATTAACCCTCTACAAACATAGAAACAGGCTCCCAGACGTCAGTACCACAGGGCAGAAGCAGGGTCTGCATCCAAGTGTGACTGACCTTGAGACCCGTGCACGTGCCTCTGCTGAGAGTCCTCACACCGCCCAACACCGCAGGCTCCAGCTGGAGGGGCTCAGCCAGACAGTTACGCTCAGGCTTCATGCTCTTAGCTTCCTGACTGTCTCCACCTGTTCTGCCACTGTGGAGCCTCTACCCATGGTTCCCAAACTGTGCATCAAGGCATGCCAGGGCTCTGCAGAGAGTGTGGGGCTCTGCAGGCTCATTTAAACTTTTGAAAAGAACACAACATTATTTGACATCTGTCAGACACCAACATCTGTCAACATTAGCTTTTGCTACAACCCCTTTTGTGACAACCTAGCTTTTCAGAACTGGGATGTCATCAGTTGCTATGATAAACAGCACATGTCCCGCAAAAATCAATGTGGGGGCTGGGGTTGTGGCTCAGTTTTAGAGCACTTGCTAGCATGCCTGAGGCACTGGGTTTGATCCTCAGCACCACATAAAAATAAATAAGATAAAGATATTGTGTCCATCTACACTAAAAAAAAAAAAATTTTTTTTAAAGTGTGGGCAGAACATGGAGAGTTTTGTCCCACCCGACTCCAGGGTCCAGCACATCAATAATAAGAAATGATACTTGTTGAAGAACAAAATTCAAAATGCTTCTCTTCTAATTTATGTGTATTATATTTCCAAACAGCCACTAAATCTTCAGGACATAAATCCTTATAACCTGTTTGGACATAGGTATTTGGTTGACAAGTGTCAGGTTGTTTTTTGTTCTTAAGTAGCTGAGGCACTAAGGATTCCAGGAACTAAAGCCTGGGAACCTCTGATGGTACTGACCCTGGGAGAGTGACCACCACTGGTGCAGCAGGGAAGCAGTGTGGACGCTGTGAGCAGGGCAGGTCACTCTGGGCTGCACAGCAGTCCCTTCTCAGCACTATAGGAATTTATCCCTGACGGGATTTCTAATGTAGTCAGACATTAGGATCTAACTACATATCTCAGGTTCAGCCAAGGCCCAAAGGTCCGTTTCCCTCTGTCTCAGGGACAGCAGTGCCAGCTCACATAGACCAGCTGCAGCTGAGCCTCAGCACCCAGTCTGAGGGTAGGGTCCCAGCCACACCCACCTGTGGAAGACGGCTGAGCAGTCGGCACACACAGATGTGTGACTGTCAAATGGGAACAGCACATCGCCCTCTCTGCAGAGCTCACACACGAAGCCCTTGGCCTGGCACCGCTGGTGGGAAGGGGAAACAATGTGGGAACTGGGGGTAGGCAGGTAGGTGCCAGCTCCAGCCATGCATACATTGGACCCAGCTGCTTCTCCTGCCAATCCCAGCTTTTGAGCCTGCAGGGTCAAAGAGCAGCTCCATGGTCCCTCTGGACCAGACCCCAACCATGGAGGGGCTAGGGAGGCCCACCTCACAGTCCAGCTTGATGTGTTTGGCGAAGAGTGTGTGGATCTCGGTGAGCGAGCAGCCCAGGCGGCCCATGTGCACATCCAGCAGATCCTGGATGGAGTACATCTCGTCGTTCTCCACAAAGTGCTGCCGGTCCTGGAGCTGTGAGCCAGAAGCTGTGACCCCCAAGCACAGAGCAAGGGCCCTTCCACTCCACCCAGGACCACTTCCATTGTCAGGGTTCAGGGTGCTTGAGGAAGTTACCTATGTATGGGCCCAAGAGCAGAGTCCAGGACCCTGGGCACGCCTAAGAGGGACACAGGGCCAAGGCCACATTTCTAGATCTATATGCCCCTACTCTTCTCACCCCTGTGATGCTTCCTTCAGCCACAATGACTGCCCACTGCTCCCCTCTCCCCAGGCCTTCCCACTTCAGCCGCACCTCTTCCTGGACTCCCTTCTTGACACCCGGCCCCACACTCCCTGTTCCCTTCCCTGCTTTCTCTTGTCCTCTGTGCTTATCTCTGACACTCGATTTATTTTTCTTACATTCCTCACACTCTCCAAGGGTGCAAAAATCATCTGCCTGCTTTATTCACTATTCTCAGAATCTAGACCAGGGTCTGTGAATGTTTATTGAACAATAAACTGTTGAGTTTAAAACTTGTGTTTCTCAGGGCTGGGGTTGTGGTTCAGTGGTGGAGCACTTGCCTAGCATGTGTAGAGGTACTGGGTTCAATTCTCAGCACCAGGTATAAATAAATAAATAAAATAAAGGTCAATCAACATCTAAAAATATTAAAAAAAAAAAAAAAAAGACAAACTTGTGTTTCTCCAGCAGAAGGGCCAGGTCCACCTCCATGGAGACTCACATGAAGGCTGCAGGCAGTCTCACTCATCTGAGTTTCCAGGAGAACATCTTTGTGAGTAGACACCTGATGGCTTATTATAGACCTGGTGTTTCTGGTACAGTCTGGGAGACCCAAACTGCTAAAAGCTAAACATACACAACTACCAAGTTATCTGAGAAGTTCTGATCATGAGGTGTCCCCACCACCCTGGTTCTTTGGGGCCAGTCTCTCTGATAGTCTGACCTGCAGTAGCAGACGAGCTTCCATGGCCTCCTTGCAAGTGATGAAGTATGGCTTCATGAGCAGAATGTCCTGGCGCAGCTTCTGTGAACAAGGGAGCAGGTGAGCTCCTCAGCCAAGGCACAGGGGGAGGCATATAAGGCACAGTATGGGTGCAAAGATCCAGAAAGGTGGTCATGGCTCCTCACCATGGCCTTGTCTGCAAGGCAGAGGGACTGGCCCTATGCTGGTTTTATGGGGTCATGCCCCTCAGGTGGCCTCAACTTATTCTCTGGGTGGCAGCAAGATGATCAGGGAATGGGGAGGTACCCTTGGGTCCCCCAGGATGGTCCCATATCTGAGAGTTCCAGCCACACTCACGTCAGGATCCTGGGGTTCATTTACCATCACCCATAGAATCCTCTGCTTGCTCCGCTTATCCCAGCTCCGCAGACATGCAGTGTGCCTACAGGGCAGCACTGGCCCACATCCCACACTGAACCAAGATTCCAGTTAGGTCCCACGTCCCTCAACAGCCTCTGTGGCCTCGGCAACTCAACCCGCTCTGCTTGGTCCTCTCCCCTGAGACATGGAAACTGACCCTTTCCCACACCTTGCCTGAGACAACACTGTCACCTCCCACCTGGACACAGCTTCAGTTTGCCCTCAGTCCTGGCTCTCCCTCCTGGCTGGAGGAGGGAGCCACTTATAGCTGCAGAACACTTGAAAGTAGCTGGTCTCTACTAAGTGTACAACACACATGAGCATTCTAAGATGTGGCACACACCAAGGGTACAATAGCTCAATAATCTTGCATATTGGGCTGGGGAGATAGCTCAGCTGTTAGAGTGCTCGCCTCACAAGCACAAGGCCCTGGGTTCGATCCCCAGCACCACAAAAAAAAAAAAAAAAAAAAAAAAAAAAAAAAAAAAATCTTGCATATTGACTGCACATTTAAATTACCTTTTAGACGCACTAGGTTAAATAAAACATATTAGTAATCTTATCTTCACCTGTTTCTTTTTACCTTTTTAATAAGGCTACTAGAAATTTTTAAATTGCTTCCATGCCTGGCATCAGATTGCTTCAGAACAGTTTCATCACCATCAATCTGCAGGACAGTCAAGAGGGCCTGCTGAACCTAAGCCAGCATTACCTCTCCTCTGCACACACCTTCTGTGGCTGCCCCCGCCCCCGGCCCCAGGGGACTAGAAAACAGGATCCATTAGACACAGCGTCCTACCGCCCCCAGCCTCACCCGGATCTCCACCAGCTCCTCCACGTAGTTGAACAGCAGAGGGTTGATCTCCCGGAGTCGGAGCACCGGCCGGGACACCATCAGCGCCAGGTAGCGCATGCTGCAGCGAGACACCTGCGGGGTGGTGGAGTGACTGCACCAGCCAGGCCCTGCCCACATCTGCCTGCTGGACGTGGAATGTGCCCACCCCCTTGCCTGCCCATTGGCTCCCCCCAACCCCATGGCCCCTGCCCTCAACCCCCACCTTGCGGGGCTCGAAGTCCCAGTTGTGCACCACTCGTGCGGGGATGACAGCCAGGTCATTCCAGTGGCAGTGGCCGCAGTAGTACTGGCCTGTGTAGTCGCACTGCCGGGCCTCGCTGGGCACGCCCCCTGTGAGGTCAGCCATCCAAGGTCACTGTGGCAGCCAGGGCCTGGCCTCACCGGCCCACAGCCCACAGGAAAGAGCTGTGAGGCTGAGGGGCTCATGCCCTCAGTGGCTCACCAGTAGGACAGAGCAGGAGGATCTACTCTGGGACTGCCCGTGGGACCCCAAGAATGAATGGAGGTAAGTCTCAAGACAATCTGCAGTGTGGCTCTCCTGCAGTTCTCCTAGTCCCTGCCTGCATGGGCTTCCTGTGACAGAGGGTCACAGAGCTGAGTTTTGGTCCTGGCCCTGCAGAGATCTGGGCAAGTCAGGAAATAGCTAGAACCTCAGCCTGCTTTACTCGGAAATGCAAAAATGCCAGGCACTTCCCAAAGACGGGGAGCAGGGACTGATCCCCAGACCTTTACTTAACCCTTCCCACTGCCCATCCTGGAACAGCGCCTGTTCTCCCTGCCGCCACTCACGTAATGAGATGGGCACCCGGCACTCAGCACAGCGGTAATCCTGGCTGTCCAGCCCAGTCTCGGGGCAGATGTTCAGCTCGTACTCAGCCTGGTGGCTAACTTTGGAGCTCACGCAGGGCTTGGAGATGAGGCTCAAGCACTTGCTGTGGCAACGGTAGTAACACCCTGGGTGGGGACAACCAGGTCTCTTAGAAGTGGAGAGGAAAGTCCTGTAGCCCAGGCTGACCTTCAGCATGACCACTCTGCATCCAGCACAGTTCCACTCCAGGGTCCAGATCAAGCCAAGAGCTTCCTGTGGTACTGCCGCAGGCCTCGGCACCTCAAAGATCCTCTTGGCCCTCTGAGCCTCCTCTCTCAACTCCAGATGCACATATCCTGGGGCCAAGCTGCCACTCCCACCCATCAAACCCAAGCTGTGCAAATGGAATTTTTACTCCTGTGTTCCACCATCCTCGACTTCCCTCTCAGATTTCAGCAACTCCACCCATCCACCTTGAGTCATGCTGACTCACTCCCCTTATCTTCTCCTTGGCACTTCCAGGCCCTTAACTAGCACTGGTCTCAGCCACTTCTCACTCCATCACACCCATCAGAGCGCCACCGATATCCTCCCCCTTCCACTCACCTCCCCTTCCAGCTCTGCCCCCCTCCTTCCACCCATGCTCAACTCAGCAGCCAGAGTCCAAGGCAATTCAGCACCCAGATGGCTCTGCAGAAAAGCCTACTTCCACCACACCTCGCCACAGATATGATGCTCCAGCCATTGCTCTCTGCTCCTCCTTGAAGACATTTCAACAATGGGGCCTTTGCACAAATGGCTTCCTTAACCAGAACAGTCCTCCCTGGTTATACCTGTGGCTTGCTCCCTGACCTCCAAGCATTTGCTTAAATGTCATGTGGGCACCCTAAAGTGGTACCCACTCTACCCACAACACATCCTATTCCCTTTCCCTTTTTTATTTACTACCATGACATTTACTAGTCTGATTTCTCAACCAAGGGAATCTTCTGCAATGATGGAAATGTTCTCTCTGAACTATCCAGTGTGATAGCCACCAGCCTCAGGTAACTACTGAGCACTTGCAATGTAGACAGTATAGCTGATTCATTCATATTTAAATTTGATAGCCATGTATAGTTAGTGACCACCATACTGGACAGCATGGATTGGATGCAAGGCCAGTGAAGGCAGGGCTTTGTCTCTACCATTCCTTGCATCTCCAGTACACAGTAGGTCTTAGTCCATTATTTACACTATATAGAATCTACCTGAACGTGACCCACATCTGGGAGCAGAGCTTTGGACTTCTCTGCCCTACCCTGGGGACCTAGACTGCTTATCCACCAGGAGTGGGTCTCAGTCTTGGCCCACCTGTGCAGGTGTACCAGGTCTGAATGAGCCCCCAGATGATGGTGTTGCATTTGTCACAGGTTTGCTTGACACTCTTGCTCTTCTCCTTGTAGAAGCGGTGCTCAAGAAGGACCCGAATGTTGGGCTCATCCTCATTGGGGTCCTGCAGAGAAAGAGCCAGGGAAGGGTCACTGGTGAGCTGGTTTCAGTTCCTTTCCTTCACTCTAGCCCCTCCTCTTATTTCTTCCAGGCACTGCTTATAGCAGTGTGAGTTTCCCTTAGCAATAGAAAGATTGTCAGTCAGGGGCAGACCACTGATCACCACTCCCTTTCCCAGGATCCCTTGCAGCCACTTGCCACCTGGCTCTGCCCTATGAGCAGGAATGATGTACTCTCCTTTTGCTGTCTGGGTGCAAACCAAAACGATGTGGTGTGGAGACATTTTGGACTTCCCCAGGGACTGGCAGAGCAATGAAAAAGAATCATCAGGGTCTTCAACACCATTATCTGTCACATGGACCCCAGACCACCTGTGGGATTTTTCATGAGGAAAATTACATACCGATCTCCTTTAAACCACTGAATTTTGGGATGTATGTGTTGCCACAGCCTTACTGGTTTCCTAATGAATACTCCACTTCAGATCCCCAGGGGATCCTAAATCAGCACAGGGCACACAATGGCAACCAAGCCAAACAACACAGTTGCACTGCAGGTGGACACCTGTGGCTTTTGGACTCAGATCCATTGCCTCCTTCTGTTCTCCTGCCAGGAAAGCACTCCTCCTAGACTAGATAATGTGACTGAAAGCAGTATTGCCCCCACTCATTTGCTTCAATGGGACACGTGATCAGAGCTGGTACACTGTGGTGATTGTTTCGAGGGTGGGCATGTAGCAGGACTAGGCAACCACTAATCAGGAGTGACAGGAGGGCCCAAGACTGACTTTTGCCTTAACCACTAGCAAAGGGAAGCTTTTAGACTGGGGGTTTGTCTCAGTGGTAGAGCACTTGCCTAACATGCAGGAGGCACTGGTTCCACCCCCAGAACTGCCAAAAAGAAAAGAAAGGGAAGCTTTCATCTGCACAGGGTTGCTGAGCTGGTGCAAAGACGGGCTGCTGTTGCTGGGCTCATCTCTGCCATCTCCTCTGACTACCTGAGGAGGGATCAAACATGGAAAGCAGAACAAGAGAGGACAGGATTCCTGAGGACCTTTTAGTTAACAAGAAAATACTTTCTTCTTTTTGGTTTAAGCTTCTTAAGGTCAGGTTTCTGTCCCATGCAACCAAGAGCATTTAGACTAAGAGGAAAATAGCCTGCACACAGGATAAGGGCCTTTATATCTCAGACCCTCAGAGACCAAAAAGACCCACCACCTGGGAGGGAGCTGGAGGCTGCCCTGATTCTCCTGCTTCCCACAGTTCTGGCCATGGCTCTCGGCTCCCTGTGTTCAGCAGGTGAGCACCAACCTTTAGCTCCTGGAGTTTCAGCCGGAGGTGGATGAGCCTCACCACCGCATCCTTCTGCTTCTCTGACTGCTCAGGCAGCTCCAGAATCACCTGCTTGCATTCCTCTATCGCCTGCTGCAGTTGCTGAACATCGGAGGCCAGGAACAGACCCTGCCAGGTTGGGGAGCAGTCAGATGGCCACTCCTCAGACTCTCCCTATTGAGGCCAGACTGGTCCTCAGGGACAGTTAGGCACAGAGCAAACCTCAAGTCCCTCCCCTAGATGAGGACTTGCTCAAGGCCCAAGAGAATCAGCAGCACAATCAGGATGCATCCCACATTGCCTGCCCCCACTGGACTAGTCTACCATAGACCTCTGAAGACTAGCAATTCAGGGTGCTTTTCAAATGACAACTCCCAAGAGCTGGAATGGCTGCTCAGAGGTACAGGACATGTGTTAACGTGCTGGAAGCAGAATTTGGTTCCCAGCCCAGCCCCCCCCACACACACTTCCTTTTTTCAGAATTGTGTGTGTGTGTGTGTGTGTGTGTGTGTGTGTGTAGGGAGTTTTGTTTTGTTTTGTTTTGTTTTGGGTTTGGGTTTTTTTTTTTTTTTTTCTTTTTTTTTTTTGGACTGTGGGTTGAACCCAGGGGTGCTTTACCACTGAGTCACATCCCCAGTCCTGGTTTGTTGTTGTGTTTTCTTGATATAGGGTCTCACTAAGTTGCTGAGACAGTTGGTCTCAAACTTGCAATTCTCCTGCCTCAGACTTCCAATTTGCTAGAATTACAAGCATGCACCACTGTGCCCAGCTGTTTCACTTACTTTAAAAGAGTTTCCCCTTAGAGGAAAGCTGGGGAAATGACACTTGCTGTCATGAAGGAGAGGAAATGGCCACTTGGCTCAATTCCCAAGCCCAGACTGATACCAACAAGGGAATGGAGGTACCCACCACCCCAGAGCAGCACTTCCACTGCTTTCTCCACACACAGACCCAGGGACTCAGGGACTCGCCAAGCCCCAGACCCAGAACACACCACAGGGAGGCAGGTCCTGGAGCTGAGAAGTTTGGGCTGATGCTCAGGAGCCTTCCTCATCTACCAGTATGCTGGGCTCTAAGAAAACCAGGCAAAGAGAAGATGGTACCCTCCCCTTCTCCTTGGAGAGTCTATGGCCAAAAGGAAGTATTCAGAAATGTTACGATAAAGACAAAAACATATAAGAGATATGTGTCTGCACCAGCAACATTTTAAGGTCACATACAAAATGAAATATGAATTAGAATTGGGGGACTTCTGGCTAAATCTTTTTATTTAAGTTACATTCTATTTTACTGTGTTTCTCTCAAATAAAAGTTGGAGATGGCTTGCATAAAACTAAAGGCTTTCAAATTTTAAAATCATTCCAGCTCTCCCACATACAATTTTCCTTCAAAATAACTCTTTTGTAGAACCTAGTGTAGAACAAGCAAAAGGGATCCTGCAGCATTGAGTGGCAGGGGAGGCAGGGAGGGCTTCCTTCTTTCCCTCATCTACCCTCACTTTGCTGCATATCTACAAGACCCCTGAGGACCCCCAAAGGAAATCAACCCTCACACTTGCTGCATTAAGAACCTGGGGTGGGAGCTTAGAGGAGTGTGGAAGCCCCAGGTTCCCAAGGCTCCAAACCCAGGCTGTCTCCACCTGCTCTCAAACAGGCTCAGGTCTGAGCTCCAGGAGACTTGGCTGAGGTGGGAGCTACCAGGTGGTTTTCTGGGGAGAGAAGACCACACCCCTCACACCTCGTGGCCCAGCCCCTCTCCCCTTCAGACCCAAACCTCACCACGGGGCGAGAGAAGTGGTCCTCAGACAGGCCAAGATCCATCACTCGTTCAGAGCAGCGGAACTCGGGCTCCCCGGGGGGCAGCTCAGGCAGGATCTCTGGAAGAAGAGAGGATGGGTGTGGAGGGTGGTAGGAAAGAAAAGTCAGTCTGCTCTCTCATGCTCCCCACCTGCAGGGAGGAAGCTGGGACTGCTGGAGCAGGGAAAGGGGACTCAGGGAGACCCAGGAAGGGAGGCATTGGGGAGCTGGGCCCTGCTCAGTTCTGCACATCTGTATGGTCTAATTAAAAAAGATGAGGTGGAATGGTACTTTACAGTGCTAAAAAGAGACCCACAAGATAGCATTATAGAAACATCTCAGTTTTTACAACAGATACCTCATGTATAAGTATGTGAACCCTGGCACTGGCTCAGCACAGCCAAAAGAGCAACTGAAATTTCTGAAAAAAAAGGAAGGTGTGTGTGTGTGTGTGTGTGTGTGTGTGTGTGTGTGTGTGTGGTGTATCCACTGGACAGTTACACCACAAAATCTATGACCCTGGCATGGACTCCAGGCCACCTCTGCAGTTGCTGGATTCAGACCATCCTGAGCCCCTGATGAGCAGGGACCTCTGGACGGATGCTCCACATGCTAATTGCCCCCCCCAGATCTTGGCTCTGAGTTGGCTCCATAATGTTCTTCGAGCTGCACTGTGTGCTTGGTCTGGATTCAACAGTGGCGTTCCAGACACAGATCCCTGCCCTCAAGTGCTCATTCTGGCAGGGAGGCAGAAGTGAACCACAGAGCAGGTAGAAAGACTGTGCCCCTGGGGACCTGCTGTAGGAGAAGGCCAGCATGCTGGAGAGGGCAGTGGGAGGACAGCATCAGAAGGCCCAGAGTCCCCCAGCACCCACCTTCAGATGCAGCATCTGGGGCCTCCTCACTAGGTTGCCGTTCATGCTGCCTTGGCCCAAGCTGCTTGTTGAAGGGGTTGAGGTGGGCCTGCCGGAACCGGGCCAGCTTCTCATCATATTCCATAGCATCCCACCTGTGGTGGCCCAGGCAGGGCTAGGGTGAGTACGCAGGTCCCAGCCTCACCATGCACCATTTCCATTCCCCAAGCCCCCTGCCTCTTTCAGGAGCCATCCCCACACCACAGCCTCCATCCTCAGCCTCTCCCCAAACCACATTAGCCGCCCCCATCCAGGTCCTATTGGCAGTGTCCCCTGGGGGAAGTCCACAGTGAAAAGGCCTCTTCCATGTCCATCATGTATATGACTTATCCAAGGGTGCCCAGTCAGATGGTCTGGAACCCAAGGTCTTCCCTCATAGCACAGGGGGTCCTAGGCCCCAGACGCTATAGGGCTCCAGCCCTAGGGTCACCCAGTAGGCCTAACTGGCCTCACTCAGCACCAGTCCCGCCATGCCCTTGCTGTTGGCCTATTTCCATGAGACACGTCTCCTGGAGCTGGATCCTCCATCCCGACCTAAGGAGCTCCTTTCTCACCACAACCCCAGAACTGCAGCCTCTGTCAGAGTGCTCAGTGTGGGATACCCCACAGCCAGTGCCAGGGCCCATCACACTTTTCTGGTGACTGGCAGGACTCACCTTCCCCCAGCTCCAGGATGCATGTTCTAGGAGTGCTAAGTCTCCATGACTGCCTCTAGGTTCTAGGCTCTGCTGGCACCTGTCAGGCCTGGTTCCTATCCTACTGATGAATGCATGACCTGGGACATTCCCACAACTCTGTGCCTTGGCCTCCAAGGTAACAGGCAGGAAGTGCCTAGACTATTACCTGGTAGAAGTCAAGGATCCATAACTTCTTTTCCCTCTCAGGGCTCAGCAAACTAAGGACACACAGGGCTGATGGCTCAAGGTAGGAAGGAAGGGCTTTGGTTGGGCAGGAACACAGGCAATCAAATGTAGCTGCCCATTTAATTAGCTGGGTTGCATTCCACAGTCCCTCTGCCTCTGTTCCCTCCACAGTCTCCCTCTGCCTCGATTCCATCAACCACAAGTCAGTCCCTGTCCAGGTGAAATTGGTTCATAGATATTGAACATAAAATAAGCTCTTGGTAAGATTTACTATTGTAGGCCAGGTACAGAGACACACACAGTTCAGAAGGCTGAGGCAGGAGGATTCCAAGTTCAAGGCCAGTCTGAGCAACTTAGCAAGGTCCTACACAACTTAATGAGACCCTGTCTCAAGAAACAAAAAAGGACTTGGGATGTGGCTCAGTGGTAAAGCACCCCGGCATTAAATCCATGGTACAAAGAAAGAAAGAAAGAAAAAAAAAAAAAAAAAGATTTAGTATTATAGGAAGTCAGAAAGATATTTTTTTTTAAAGCCATGTGGTAGGTGCATGGATGCTGTTATGCTTCTTCCATACTTGTTACAGTCTCGAGTATGTAAGACAATCCTGTGACTCCTCCCCTGCTCCTTCGCCCAAAAGAAGTGGAAGGGAACTGAGTCTAGAAGGAAAGGCCCTGCCCTGGGTCACAGTGTCACCTCACTGGAAGCTAAATAGACCCACCCCTGTCCCATGCTGGGCCCTACAGCAGAGTCAGAAGCTCCACACCACCTGTGGGACCTGTCCTGCCTGTTATGCCTCTGGTGTGGAGTGTGGGTTGGGCAGCTAGAATTTCAGTCCGATAGGAGTCAGCACCTGCTCACAGGCTGCTCCTGGGTCAAAACAGGAGGAACAGAAGAGGATGCAGGTGCTGTGGCTCCAGCCCGGCCTTTTACTTATTACCTGACGACTGTGGATGGCTCACACTGGGCACCAGAGTCAGAGGCAGCCACCTGATGCCCAGAGAACAGCCACAGAGCAGGAGAGGTTATGTACTCCCAGTATTCACTGACCCCTTCATTCTGAGTGGTTGAGTCCTCATTCTTGGCTTGTCACATGATTTCCCAGTCTCCCCTATAGCTAGACATGGTAATGTGACTATGTTCTGACCAATAGGATATAAGTAGAAGGATCACACAAGACTTCTGGGAACTGTTCTTAAAGGGAGGGCTGCCCCTCTTCAGAGCCCTTCCTTCCTCTTTCTGTCTGGGATGCAGACGTACTGGGTGGAGCTGGAGCAACTACCTTGGGCAGGGACATAGAAGCCACAATGTAGATGACCGAATAACAAGATTTCAGGAGACTCCATCTGAGCCCTGAGCACTCACTGCTAAATTTCTTTCAAGTGAGACAGAATTAAACTTCTGCTCATACCACTGCTATTGGGAGGTAGGGTTCTGTCTCTTGCAGACAAAACAGATCCTGACTGATCACTGTAGTTACCACTTAGTTTTAAGATGAGGAAGCCCAATTTAAACCCCAGCTCTGCCAGTACCTTCACTGCATGATTTGGGTAAATGCCTACATATTTCTCTATTTCCAACTTGTCATGTCTCAAATGGGGGTCACAATAGTACCATGAAGGCTATTGTAAATATTGATTAATACAAAGTTCTGAGAGTGCTGGCCAGCACATAGTAAGTATGTGATATACATCACTACAACTTGTTACTATCATTGTTACCATTATTGTTGAGAATGACATCTCTGACTTAAATTCTGTCTCTCCCAGTGATGAGCTACAGGACTCCATTTTCTTGCCTATAGTCAAGGGGAACACCTTCCTCCTCAAGTGGATGAGAGATTAAATACATGTGTAGACATTAAAACCAGTAGCCCAGAGTTGCTGCTAAGCAAACCATCGCTGTCATAACATGATAATCAGCCCGATAGAAAGGAGTTGGAGTGGAGGGTACAGGAGCCACCCCAAGGAACTCTCCCTGCAAAGCTTGGCCTGAGACTTTAGGTAAACTCTGGCAGGAACACCTTTACAGTTCCCAACAGCTGTCCTGGGGCAGCAATCTCCATAGGAAATAGCATCTTTTATTCAACTCCCAAGTAGCAGTATCACCCCCAGGCCTGGCACAGAGGCAGTGGAGTCATTTGACCTCTCAGTGCTAGTTTCTCTCCTGACTGGTCAGGGAATCGTGTTTCCCTGTCTGCTGAGGGCAGATAAATGATGTTCCAGCACATGGTTGCAGAGTGCAACTGCTGACTTTGAGAAGACAGCCATCAAACCATCCCCCTCATGATCACCCCACAGAACTCTGCGCCCATTATTTTGGCTTGGGTTTAGAAAGGGACAGGCAAGAAAGGGGAGACAGAGAGGAAAGAAACCTACTGCTCACCCTCTGCCCTCTAGAGACCTCCCCTCTCCTGGTGGGAGCTGACTGCCAACTCAGCAATAAAGGAAACCTCAGAGTGTAGCCAGAGGAGTTCTTGGGGCAGAGGGACACTGAGCTCAGGATGTCTTCATGACACATGCATCAGGCCCCCCAGGTCCTGCTCACCTGGCTACCATTCCAACTGCCATCTGGAGGCCTTGAGAGTTCACCCAGAGGGGGACAAGGCGCATCCCATCTGTACCTGGAACAAGGCCTGCCAGGACCCAGGTGTGCCCAAGGACAGGGTTATCATTCCTTTGAGGACTATCCACCAGTGAAGCTGGCTACAGAGACAAACCTCCCCGGAGCCCTGACCATCACCTTCATCCACCACCCGAATGCACCCTGGGGATGCTCAGGTTCTCATAAGGACCCGTCTGCCACCACGCCCACCCATTTCGTAGATAAGAAACCCGAGGCTCAAAGCAGCCCAGTGTCCCCAATGGAAGCACCGTGATGCGGGTTCCTGGGCCTCACGGGTCCCACACTGCCTGTGACGATCAACTGGCTGTAAGGGACCCTCCATCTAGGTCCTAAACTCTGCCGCAGGGAAGTGCCAGGCGCACCCGGCCAGAGGGGAGGGCAGTCGGGGCCGAGGGGCCGAACCCTGCCGCGGGCGCGCGGGGGCCTCCCGCCGGCCCTGCGCTCTGGCGTCCGCGTCTGAAGCCGGGCTCTGGGAGGCCCCGCCAGGCGGGCCGTGTGCGCCCGCGGCCCGAGCGCTCTCGCCCCCTCCCCGCCGCCCGGGCCCGCCGCCCCGCGCTCACCCGACCGCCGCCGCCGCCGCTACATTGTAACCCGTCGCGCCGCCGCCGCTACATTGTGTCCGGCCGGGTCGTGCGCTGCTGCCGCCTCCGGCCCGGAGGCTCATGACAGCGGGTCCCCAAGGCGCGCGCCCTCCCCGGGCGCCCGGCGGCCTCCACGTCCCGCCCCGGGAAGTGGGCGACACGTCAGTCTTCTGTTCACCGTGGTAACGCTGCATTTCCTAGATTCCCTTTAATCGCAAAAGCCCTGGTTAAAGTCCGAGCCACATCGTTAAAAAAGAAAAGTAGTCCCAGTCACCCTGGGAGGATTAGGAACTGGCAGACCACATTGCAAGACCGGTCTGAGGCCCGGGACCCCTAGTGGTTGAGGAAAAGCAAGAACCGCCCGTGCAGGCCCAGACGCTGCGCTGGGCCCTGGTCTTCACTGCCGGTCAGGCAGATAACTGCACTCATCCACCCATCCTCCCAAGGCCATGCTTGACCCAGTGAGCCTGGCGCTGTTCAGAGCAGCAGGGGGAGGCAGCCTGCGTCGCAGGGCCTGGAGTTATTACTGCTTTCTGGTTGTTTGTAGGCAGAAGCAGGGCTGCTCTGTCCCACAGTCCTGCCCCCAGCTCGGGGATAAGCTTCTTTATTTGATGCTCCTTACCCCTGAAGGGAGGAACTGAGACAGATGAAGACAGATGCAGGGCAGCTGTGGGTTGTGGTGCCCCTCAGTTTCCCTGTGGAAAGCCTCTGGACATGGCCACCTTGCTCAAAGATGGCACCATAATGGCAGAGCCCATAACTGCAGGAACCACAGACTATCTCATTTAACCCTATTCAAGCCTAGAGGCAGGTGGTCTACAGGTGAGGGGGTTCCACCAACTTTACAAATCGTCAATAAGGAATGGAGCAAGATTTCAACCCAGCCCCTCGGGGGTGACTTTGGACATTGTGCTCCTCCCCTCCAGATCTGTTCAGACTGGAGGGTGAATTCACTGAGCTGGGATTCTGAGGCTGCTGGTCTGATTGTCCCTCCATGGTTCCTGTCCTATAGATTCTTTTCCACCTGGTCTTTCTTCCTACTTCTCTCCTGCCAGTCCTTATGGCCCTTCTGGCAGCCCCAGGCTGGGCGACAACAAAGGGGAGTGAACAGAGAGACCTTCAGGATACCCTTTCCTGCTCACCACCCCCACCAGATCTGCTTCTGGACACTGGAGTGCTCTGACTCTGCCCTGGTCCTTTTACCCCTTCTGTGCTTGCTCCCTCCCTTTCTGAACGCCTTCCGGAAGATGACCCCAGGAAACAACTCTGCCAACAGCTCCACAATGATGACCCCTCACTCACTTCCCCGCAACTCGGATGTTGACGTCCAATACTCTTCTTGACATCACCACTGAAATGTCCGATGAACCATTCAAACTCAGCATGTCTCAGTGGGCACTCAGTCTCTTCAAACTTGTGCTACCCTTGATGTCACCTGCACCTGCCCCAACACCTTTCCTACCATCAGCCCATCAGCTGATCTCTGGGGAGAATGAAGTCTGCCCCAGGCTCCACCTCAGGGCTCCCTTGCCAGTCTCCCTCCTCTCTTCCCAACAGGCCAGGCTTCGCCCTCAGCTCTTCCTTCCCGGACTCCTCCACTGCTCCCCCCTAGATTAGCAGTGGTGATCCTTCCCTCGCACTCATCACTGTCTGATGCCTCTCACATGTATGTTTTCATCTATTATTTGTCCCTTCCACGACCACCAGAAGCTAGGAGCTGCAGGCAAGTATTCTGTTGTCTTCCTTCACTGCTCCTAGTCCTAAACCAGTGCCGGGACACAGCGTGCTAGTTACATGGACTAAAGAAGGGTTGAATGCCCAGGCAAGGCCAGCGCTGAGAGGAAGATGGTGCACTCTGGGGGCAGTCCATTGCACGACCATGTGTTGGTACCGGCTAGTGACCTGAGTCAGTGTTTGTGCAAGTAGTGGCTGCTGGTCCAGCTCCAAGGAGAGACAAGGTGACCCCATAACTGACTTGTAGTTTAAGGTCTGCTTCTCTCTAACTAGTGTATGTCATGACCATGTCTCCACTCATTCAACAGCACATTTATTGAGTACCAACTATATGCCATGTTCTGACAGCACCAAGATACAGTGCTGAGAAGATAGACAAGATCCCAGTGTCCAGGATGTCAGAGAGACAATAAGCAAAGAAGCAGACTAATCAGAGCTGTGATGAGCACCAAGAAGGCTGATGAGGTGGCGCCTGGGCTCAGGGGCCCCAGGGGTAAGCAGGAGAGAAGCATCCAGAAGGGAAACCTCAAGTGCAGAGCCCTTGAGGAACTGACAGCCTGATGTGCCTGTGGAACCAAAAGCAGGTCCTGCAGCTAGAGTTTGGGCCAAGAGCAGGCAAGAGGACAGGCTTGAGATGGAGGGACTGTGAGTCAGCTATAGACATGCTGGCTCTGACTTGTGGGATGGAAGCCTCTGAAAATTCATTATCTCTTCTTTATTGAGATACAATTGACATAATAAACTGCACATTGTAAGTGTGCAATTGGATACATTTTGACATAAATGTACACTGAGAAATAATGACCATAATTAAGATAGCAAACCTGCCTATTGTCTTTAAGTGTTCCTTGTGCCCTTTCCTAGTCCCTTTTCTGCCCATCACCAGACAACCACTGATCTGCTTTCTGTCACTATACTGCATTTTCTAGAATCTCCTAGAAATACTATTCATATAATATGTACTCTTTTTTGTGTGACTTCTTTCACTCAGCAGTTACTTTGAGATTCATTCATTTTGTGCAGGTAGCAGTTGTTAACTCTTTCTATTGCTATTGATTAACATCTGGGCTGTTTCCAGTGTTCGATATTACAAACAAAATGACTATAAACATTGTGTGCAAGTCCTTTTGTGGACTTTCTATGCCTTTATTTCTCCTAGGCAAAATACTCAGCAGCAGAATGGGTGGATCACATGGTGTGTGTTTAATTTTCTAAGAAACTTAAAATTTCTCTCATGGTGTTTGTGCCATTTCATATTTTTACTGGCAGGGTTTGAGCATCCTGTGACCCCTCAGAGTCCTTAACATCACTTTGGTCATTGTCTCTCCTGGTGGATTCTGATAAAGTGGCATGATTGATTTCAGTGCTTTGGACTGAATCCAGGTTCACACTACCACTGAGCTAAACCCCCAATCCTTTTCATTTTATTTTTCATTTTGAGACAGAGTCTCACTAAGTTGCCCAGGCTGGCTTCTAATGGGATTCTTCTGCTTTAACTTCCCAAGTAGCTGTGAGCATAGCTCACACCACATCACCTCACTACAATTTCATTTTCAAAAAATCACCGTGAAGCCCAGTGTGGCCACACCTGTAATCCCAGATACTCGGTTGACTGTGGATCACAAGGATCACAAGTTTGAGGTCAGCCTCAGCAACTTTAGCAAAGTCCTAGCAACTTCCCTGTCTCAAAATGAAGAAAGGTCTGGGGATGTGGTTCAATAGTAAAGCACCCCTGGGCTCAATTCTCAGGACAAAATTTTTTTAAAAAATCCCTCTGATGCTGGTTGGTGGAGGATGGCTCAGCACAGGCAGAAAGAGATATTTCACGAAGTCCTGGCATCTTCTTTCCAAGAGCCATGTGGTCCCAAACCTATGACCCCCATCTGTCCCACTTCCCTCCCCTAATTCCTGCTTCTGTTCTCAGAACCCCTCTTCCTCTTTCCAGTTATGTCTGCTGGCTCTCCCCCACCTACCCCTCTCTAAAACTACCCTCTGCAGATGAAGACTTCCCCTGGTGCTCCACCCTACCCTGCAGTCAAGGGTACAGCAGCAAGCCAGGGTCGGGATGCAAGAAAGGCCTGGACATTTACTCTCCCTCTTTCTGAGACATGCTGACCAGTTTCCAGTGATAGATCTGAGCATGACCTTGGGGAGTTTAGTGTTTTCTCTTTTTGTTGGTCTTTGTTTTCTGACACTCATGCTGCTCCTAAGAATGGAAAGGGGTCAGCATTAGGGCTGTGGGTTTTCCATGGGGAATAGTCCCTGGCCACCAACTGAAGGAGGGAGAGCACTAGAATAATGCTAGGTGAACTCTTGGGAGAGGCAATGATGTCTGAGAGGCCAGCAGTTGCCAGTTTCCCTCCCTGCCCCTCTCCTATTCCCATCACACCGCCTACACCAAACACTGGTGCTTGTGGGTCTGAAGGTTGGGTAAAGGGGGAAGAAGTGATTGGCCTCAAAATCAGAACAATAAAGGCACAGATGACTCAAGGAGTACTGTTCACCTGGGCTACAGGAGTAAAGTTGCGGTTCTTATTGGTACAGGTGCTCTGGAGGGAAACTTGATGCTAGGCCACTGTTAGCACAGAGGGCAGGCACACAGCCTTCCGCAGGACTCAGGGTCTTCTCTCTGAAATTCATATAAAGATAAAACTGAGTCCTGGGGTAGGAGAACTTGCTAGGAGGTGTCAGGAGGTCAAAAAGAGGCAGCTAGGTCTAGGAAAGTACAGTGCACAATTTACTGGGGGGTTTACTCACAGAAGCCATGGTCCTGGGTGGTCCTGTTGGACGGCAGTAGGATAAAGCTCCACCTACCACTCTGAGGGCTTGTCTATTTACAGTGTATCAGGAACTCTGGGGACAGACCAGGGTTGCTCAGGGTGATGGTGGATGGTTGGGAAGGTTCAGGGAGATGTATGCATAGAGCCCTGGAGGAGTGCCTGGCAAGGAGAAAGCTCTGTGGAAAGGTGGTTATTCTTTATCTTAGAAGTAGGTTTAGCAAAGTGGAACTGGTCAAAGGTATTTCAGTTGTGGGTGCAGGAGAAAGATGCCTGCCTGCCTTTCCAGCATCTTTGAGGTACCTGTTCTCCCAGACGGCAAGGATGTGCAACTCCAGGGGCACTATTCACTCATCCAATTATGACAACCCTGGAGTTGTGCAATGTGGCAACTCCGTGAGTCCCTTTCAGTCACCTATCTGAACTGTGGTGGGTGGGGACTGAAGAAAAGCAATACTACAGTGCTCACCACCCCCCATCCCCTCTTTGCCAGCTCTCTTGCTGAAAGCACAGGAAAGAGAATACAAAAAGAAAAAAGAAAACGGAGGCAGAACTTAACGGGCCAGCGATGCTGTAATACGGAGGGGCATACTTTTGAGGGGAAAATGGCAGCAGGCCACCACGAGGGTCTGGGTTTTACAGGGTTTAGCAGGGTCAGGTCATGGGAGGAGTTTTGGTGGCCATCTCGTTTAGGGTGCAGCAGGAGGAATAGTAAGGGAAGTTCCCTGGGCCTATTGTCCACACCGTTCACTCACAGTGACCAGGAATGAGCTGTCTGTGTGCTAGACTGTCCCAAGTGCCACTGTGCTCCACTCAGCAGGACATAGCCCGCTGTGCTGGGGGCAGACTGTGTAGCAGGACAGAGCTGTGTCAGGGCAGAGCTGTGCAGGAGGGTGCCTCAACTTAGTTCATCTCAGAAAAGAAAAGGGACGAAAATTACAGGAGGTGATTGTGGAGAGGCTAAACTCCTGCATAGTCTCAACAGGCCTGCCCCAAACAGAGCCACATAATCCAACTGAACCTAAAAACAGGCCAGCTTTCTGGAGCGTCACCATAGTGGTCATGCATGTGACAAGGAAGTCCCTTCTGCTTTGACTCTGAAAAGCCAGCAGGAATTCTCTTGCTCCTTTCCGCACAAAGCGCCGCCCCCACCCCCCGCCCTGGTCCATCGCTATATAGCAGCTGTTATGGTCTGCAAACGAGGGGTTTCCCAAAAGCTCCTATGCTAATGCAGGAGATGATATGAATAGATCACAAACCAGTAACCTGAGCAGTAACCTTAATCCATTCGATGGATTAGCAATTTGAGTGGACTCCTGGGTGATAGGTGGGGCATGACTGGAGGACTGAATGCCTTGCCACTGCCTCCTGCTCTGCTTCTGCTGCCTGGCTGCCATGCGATGACCATCTTTCCTCTGCTAGGTCTTTCCACCATGATGTTCTGTCTCATTTCAGGTCCAGAGCTATGGAGTTGATCCATCATGGACTGAACCCCTGAAACCATGAGCTAAAATAAACTTTTCCTCCTCTGAGTTGTTCTTCTTGGGCATTTTGTTCACAGGGAGGAAAAGTTGACTAACAGAGCAGCCCACCCCAAAACTAGTGGCATCAAATAGAAGCCCTTTTATTATGGTCACCATGATATACATTGCCCAGGTGGGGACCCCAAGTGTGGAACTCCATGCACGTTCTCTTTGGGGTTTTTGTTGTTTTGTTTTTGCAGCTATTCTTACAAAAGGCCATTCTGGGTTCTAGAGGAGGGGTTTAGACTCTGACTCTAGGTGAGAGTGGCAAGGCCACGGTGCCACAGAGCCTGTGGTGTGGAAGACATTCTGTGGCCTTCTTTGGAAGATGCAACCTGTCAGGGGCAGAACATCTTCACCTTCAGACAGAGCTTCCTGCATTCCAGTGCTAGGAGGTTATGCAGGAGAGGAGGCAGCAGGGAGAGGCCAAGAAGGGAAGCCAGAGGGGCAGAGGAGGACAGAGACTGTGGGTCCCAGAGCTGCAGCAAGTGACCCCTAGGTAGAATGCCACCCTCTGTCTCTGCAGCATTGTGTCCCATGACCACCCAGCCTCTGCCTGTGCATGCCCAATCTGGTGACCTGCCATCAGTGATCTGCCACCCTGGAGGAACATCAAGGAAAGTGGTATGAACAGAACAGATGTAACAGGAAGGAGAGGCATGTGTGAGGCTGCTGGGTGACTCTGCAACACTTGAGGAGTGGGTGCTACAGGGTACGAGCAGGGGGCAGTGAGCACTGACCGCCATCCCAGGGGCATCTAGCTGCCGTATGAGAAGGGCCTGAAGGGGCCCAGCAAGAGCAGGAGCTGAGTAAGGACCAGACAAAATGGCAGACATAGCAGCAGATGTTGGGATTGAGTTGTGGGGGAATTCTGAAGGTCAAGTGTGCTAGTCAGCTGTCACTGTGATAAAATAGCTGAGAAAAACAACTTAGAAGGAGGAGAGGTTTGTTTTAGCTCAGGGTTTCAGAGACTTGGCCCTGTCACTTTGCATCTGTGCTAAGGCACAGCATCATGGTGGAAGCTTGTAGTGGAGAAGAATCTGTCCATCATGTTGACTGGAAAGCAGAAGCAAAGAGAAGGAAGGAGCCAGTCCCAAAGTCCCTTTCAAAGCTACACCCCAGTGACCTGATTTTCTTCCACAAGGCTCCACCTCCTGGAAGTTCTACCACCTCCCAACAGTAAGTACCACAGGCTGGCAACCCGTCCTTTAGCACATGACCCAAAAGGGGACATTTAAAATCCACACTCTAACATGGAGCCAGCCCAATTTGCAGGCAGAGCAGGTGTGCGATGCACTGGGGATTCTGGGGTGAGACTACCTTTGGCTTCACAGCCACCATGGGGTGAACAGCTTTCCTCCAGCAAGGGTTTGGCCCAAGCACCTGGAAGACAGAGTTGGCATCACCAAAGAGGGGATGCAGGCCTGAGGAGGGGATTGAGACATCCAGACTGTATGCCAGACTGGGAGACCCACATGACCACACCTCCTGGACCTTTGTGCAGTTCCTTCCCTGGCATCTGAGCTGGCCCACTGGCCACAGCACAGTGACACTGGGCCTGTTTCTGGCCTGGCCTTAGGAAGGCCTGGTGCCCTTGGAAGCAGCTGCATGCAAGCTGGCCCACCCAAGAGCACTGTGGATGGGAAGAGACTCATGCAGAACAGGCAGACAGTCCCGGCTGTGCACAGCTGGTAGATAGCGGATACTGGTCTCAAGAGTGAGATCTTGGGCTCTGAGTTATCCCAGCCAACACCAAGGGGTATCAAAAATCGCCCAGTTAACAGGGTAAATGGTTATTTCAGGGTGGTTGAGTTTGGAGTGGTTTGTTACACAGTTACAGCTGAGACACTGCATGCACACCTGTGTCCCCACCCTTGCTGGATGTAGAGCCCCGCCTACATCAGGGCCAGAACCAGACATGAGACCCTTGGCTTCAGTTGCTTGGTCTGAAGATAGGGATAGCAGCCCCCTCGACCTCTGTTCTGCACACAAAGTTGCATGAAGGGTGACGTGAGAAGGTGCTGACTACCTGGAGGCCATTTTCAGGGTCCGCCAAGCAGAGTGCAGGGCATTTGGGTTTGACGACATGCCTTGGCTTACAAGGGAAGGGGCCACAAGGAGGTAAAGTGGAGTCTGGGCCCCAGGCCAGCAATGCACACACACCGTGGGGCCCTGGGCAGTTGGCTTCCTTGGGTTTCAGCTTCTTTTCCTGTAGGAGGTGGTGGGATGTAGGTGAGTATCTCTTCTGCAAAGTTCTGCTATAAGAAGTGTCCACCAGGGGGTGTGGGGGGCCAGCACATCACCTGGTTCTGTTGCCACACCTCACTGACCCCCACCAGGACTCCCCAGAGGCTCCCCTCCCTGCCTTCCCAGCTCAGGTCTCAGGTTTAGGTCTGAGGCTAGTTCCTGCACTGAGCAGGAGATGATTAGAGAGAAGCCTGAGAGTAGGATTCCTCCTGAGTCATAGGAGATGCACTGAGGTTCTGGGACAGGGCTTTATCAGACATGGCTGGTATCCTCCAGCTCCCCTTCCCCACTTCCAGGAGCTCCCCAGGGCTTTGCCCTTGAGATACCCGGCTTCCAGCATAGGTTTGTCTCAGTCACCAGCCTAGGAAACCATGGCCTGTCCCTACTGGACCACCCTGCTACCTCTCCTCACCCTTCTGAGACACTTTCACAAAAAAAAAAAAAAAAAAAAAAAAAAAAAAAAAAAAAAAGTCTCCAGCACCAGGCAGGGGCATCTGACAGCAATAGATTTATTAAGACCCCCCCAAAATATAAACACAAACCAGTAAAAAACGAAACAAACCATAAAACACAGGCCTGGAGCCACAATTAAGGAGACAAAATGAGCAACACGAACACGGAAGTGGCCTAAGTGGGAGGACAGCCCAGTGGACTCCTGTGGGGCGGGGTTGGCCATAAATACTGAAGGACAGCACGGGAGCCCCCAGGTGCTGCGACGGCGCTGGGAAGCCAAGCTGGGGCAGCACGACCGCGCCACGGCGCGGGGCCAGGCCGCGCCGGCTGTGAGCCACCTCACTTGGGGCCCTGGGCCTCCGACTCCTCCTCGTCGTCCTCGTACATCTCGCCCTCCTCCTCGGCCGTGGCGTCCTGGTACTGCTGGTACTCGGACACCAGGTCGTTCATGTTGCTCTCCGCCTCGGTGAACTCCATCTCGTCCATGCCCTCGCCCGTGTACCAGTGCAGGAAGGCCTTGCGGCGGAACATGGCGGTGAACTGCTCCGAGATGCGCTTGAACAGCTCCTGGATGGCCGTGCTGTTGCCAATGAAGGTGGAGGACATCTTGAGCCCACGGGGAGGGATGTCGCACACGGCCACCTTGACGTTGTTGGGGATCCACTCCACGAAGTAGCTGCTGTTCTTACTCTGGATGGCCAGCATCTGCTCGTCCACCTCCTTCATGGACATGCGCCCACGGAAGACGGTGGCCACGGTGAGGTAGCGGCCGTGGCGTGGGTCGCAGGCAGCCATCATGTTCTTGGCGTCGAACATCTGCTGGGTGAGCTCGGGCACGGTCAGCGCGCGGTACTGCTGGCTGCCCCGGGCGGTCAGCGGCGCGAAGCCCGGCATGAAGAAGTGCAGGCGCGGGAAGGGAACCATGTTCACGGCCAGCTTGCGCAGGTCGGCGTTGAGCTGACCCGGGAAGCGCAGCGAGGTGGTGACCCCACTCATGGTGGCCGACACTAGGTGGTTGAGGTCCCCGTAGGTGGGCGTGGCCAGCTTGAGGGTGCGGAAGCAGATGTCGTAGAGCGCCTCGTTGTCGATGCAGTAGGTCTCGTCCGTGTTCTCCACCAGCTGGTGGATGGACAGCGTGGCGTTGTAGGGCTCCACGACCGTGTCCGACACCTTGGGCGAGGGCACCACGCTGAAGGTGTTCATGATGCGGTCGGGGTACTCCTCGCGCACCTTGCTGATGAGCAGCGTGCCCATGCCCGAGCCGGTGCCGCCGCCCAGCGAGTGCGTCAGCTGGAAGCCCTGCAGGCAGTCGCAGTTCTCACACTCCTTGCGCACCACGTCCAGGACGGAGTCCACCAACTCGGCGCCTTCCGTGTAGTGGCCCTTGGCCCAGTTGTTTCCGGCCCCACTCTGACCTGTCAGGGAAGAGGAGGTGGTGACAGGCCCGGCCAGGGGCCTGCTGCCCAGATCAGCACCTGCCTGAGCACGGCAGAGGGTGACTGTGGAAGAGCTGGTGCCTGCGTTCTGTAAGTACATAACCTGCCCAGTGCACCTTCTCCACCTGCCGAGGGTCCCTGGCCATGGCAACTGGGTGCTGGGGGCCCCAGCTGCATGATGCCCAGCATCAAGAACTCTGGACAGGAAACTGAGACCCTGGGGTCAGTCCAGTGCCTTGCTGTCTCCCAAGGGCAACCTGGATGTCCAGCCCACCTTCCCTCCAACCTCAGAATACTCGGTAACTCAGGACTGGAGGAATACTAGCATCCACCAGCTGGGCGTGCCAGATCAGGAAGGAGGAAGTGAGGTGAGGCCTCTTTCCGCACCTGTGTGAGCAGGTGCCTGCCTGGGGCACAGGCGCAGAGGTATTGGCCTCTCCCTGCATGCTCATAAATGGTGTCCCCAGCTTCTGTCCCACCAGTTCTGTAATGATTCCAAAATCTTACTTGTATTTTACTCCTCATTCTTCTGGAAATGCAAAAGTGGTGTTTCCCACACAGAATCCTTTCTCTGCACCTCCAGTGCCCAAAAGATTATTTTCAACCTGCAAGAGGCTTTGTCCTATTTCTGACTCGCCCCCTCTACAACCTGGGTTCACCTGCCCAGGCTGCTGGACCCTCAGAGCATATATAGCAGGGGAAACTTACCAAAGATGAAGTTATCAGGCCTGAAAAGGTGCCCGAAGGCCCCAGACCGGACACTGTCCATGGTTCCAGGCTCCAGATCCACCAGGATGGCCCGAGGCACATACTTGTGAGCTGAGGGGAGAGGGGGGTTCAGTAATGTGGTTACAGTGAGTCAGGACTCCCCTCTTCCTTCTAAATCCCGCCATGTGTAAAATGGTCGATACCCTAGATGGGCAGAATCAAGTCACACATCCCTGTGGGCAGGTTAATATTTCACCAGTTTGCTTGGAAATCACTGTGTTGGTTACCAAACAGCCCCTAACCAAGCCCTCCAGGTGACCTGGCTGTGGGCCCTCCCACTGCCTGCGCCTCTGGACTGCACACATGCCCCGATGGCCAGTAGATGTTTGCAGCTCACTCTGCGCTGGTTGTCAACTGATCTGTCATTTTCATTCTGTGAGTTTGGATGCCCCATCTCCAGTACACCTGTTGGCCTCTAGGCCACCTGGTGGAGGTGGAGATGTTAGAACTCCGCCTGCCCAGGCGCCCGTGCCCAGGGGGAGTGCTCACAGGAGGCTTCGTTGTAGTAGACGCTGATGCGCTCCAGCTGCAGGTCTGAGTCTCCCACATAGTTGCCACTAGGGTCGATGCCATGCTCATCACTGATGACTTCCCAGAACTGCAACAGAGGCACAAGGAGGGTCAGCAGGCAGCCATGCCCCAGGCTAGGCCCCGTCCCACCTGGAGTCTCACAGCCCACAGCCCATGACTAGAAAAACCCTGGCTGTCACCTGTCAGTTGACCCACTGCTTGCATGACCAGGCTGCCCAGGGCCCAGGGGTGGACCAGGGCTCTGCCCACACAGACCAGGTTCCCAGACCCAGCTTTGCATTCATGGGCAAAGAGAAAACACCTCCTAGGGTAGTTTTACTATTCCTTCTTTCCAGACAAGGAAATGCAGGCCCAGATCTGGCATGTTCTCAGCCATTGTGTGTGGCCCTTGGCGCAGAGTAAGCAGGGTCCAGTGCTGGGGCTCAGCACTGCCTGTCATGATTTAGATGTGAAGTGTCCCCCAAAAGCTCACATGTGAGACAATGCAAGAAGGCTTAGAGGAGAAATGACTGGGTTAAAAATGACCTAGCCCAATCAGTGAACTGATCCGCTGACAGGATTAACTGAGTGGTAACTGAAGGCAGCAGGTAGCGTTAGCCAGAGGAGGTGGGTCCCTGGCCTGGGGGCGGGGGGGTTGTGCCTTTGGGGTATATACTTTTTATCTGGCATGTGGAGTCTCTCTCTCTGCTTTCTGATCATCATGTGAGCTGCTTCCCTCCGCCACACTCTTCCACCATGATGTTCAACCTCACCTTGAACCCCAAGGAATGGAGCTGGCCTTCAATGGACTGAGACCTCTGAAACTATGAGCCCCAAATAAACATTTCCTTCTCTGATTGTTCTTGTCAGGTCTTTTAGTCACAGTAGCAAAAAAAAAAAAAAAAAAAAAAAAAAGTGACCAAAACACTGCCTCAACCAGGTGGACTCCAGGGACCCTGAGAGCCAGTCTCAGCAAGCACCCCAGCTGGGCCACTAGGGTCCCACCCAGGAACAACTTCCCTGAGGTCACCTCAGCCAGCCTGTCCACATGTAGCCTGAGGTACATGTTCTGCCTCCTGCTACTCTCACCTGTCCCACCTTAGACAGGAACACACAGTGCTTCTCAAACTCTGGTCCCACACCTGCAGCAGAGCAGGGTAGCATGGGGCACATGCAGAAGCATGGTGAGTGAGGACTCACAGCCTGGCCCCACCTCTTCCCAGCTGTGTCACCTCAGGCAGGTCACCAGGATTTTCTGTGCCCTGGTGCAGTCTATACAGTGAGCCAGATGATAACAGGTCTTTGTAGGAATACAGTGAGCTAATCGATGCAAAGCAAATTAACAGCTCATGGCAGATAGTTAGTGCCATGCAGAACCATTAGCACGCATGCCAGCACACAACACACCCCAGGTGAGAGGGAGCTGCAGAGAAGGTCTGCTTTCAACCCAGGGACACTTCCTTGGGGCACAGGGTCTCCTGACAGGAAGCAGGCCTCCTCAGTCACATGCCTATGACTCCCAGGTCTGTAGGACTGAGGCCCCTCCCATCACCTCCTCTTTGCTCCTCAGGGCAGCTGTGACTTTCAGAAGAGTTAATGGTGGGAAGGCCTCCAGAAACAAAGGGCCTCTACACAGGAGTCATGTGCTGGTGGGAGAAAACCCTTTGCATGTGCTTGTCTATATTTAGATGTCTGACAGAAACAGGGGTGCCTGGGCTCCTGGGCTGGGAGAGGGACTGCTTTTCACTGACCACTCTTCTTTGGTACTGTTGGAATTGTCATGTGCACATGTTGGCTTTTAAAGTAAGATTAGTTAAAAATAAAAAAATTTAAAAGTCCAAAGAGTTTGAACAGAGCAGTTATTAATAAAACAGGAACCTGGCAGCTTATCCCAAGGGACTATTTTCGGAGGTCACCTCTCAGCAAGATGGGACTGGATTTCTTCCCCTCTTGTGCACTTTTGTCATTACTAAGTTTTGTTGTTCTCTCTGCAGTAAGTGTGTGGTAATTTTTGTCAGGGAAATAAAAACACGGAAAGGTCGGAGGCATTTGGAGCTGTTTTGCTCTGACCCTGGAGGCCATCTCAAAGAACTGTTTGGTTGCTGACAATCCAGAGCCAGGGTTGAGAGGAGCTCAACAGAGTGTGTGTGAGCCACTCAGTCACACGTGGTAGCCATGCATCCAATGAGAAGCAAACCTCCCCAGAGAGGGGACCAGTCTCAACCCTGACAGGGTGGGCGAAAGAATGACGCTCACAAGTGACGGCCCAGGCTTGACAAGAAAGCCTTCCACAGGCTTCCTGTGGGCCTCACTGCTAACGAGACCTTCAGTGCTATTTAAAGTCTTAAAGTCACATGCACAGGTGACTTAAATGATGTGGACCAGAAGAATGGGAAACCGTGTCCGGGCTGGGGAGTAGGACCCAGAGGGGAAAGGTGTTTCCGGTTTGCGGTGCTTCTTCCTTTTTTTTTTTTTTTTTTTTTTTTTTCTTCAAAGTCTCAATACGTTGCCCAGGTGGGCCTTGAACTCCTAGGTTAAGTGACCTTCTTGATCCCCCTGTCTTCCCTAGCAGCTGGGACCAAAGACTAAAGCCATCAGACTCTGCAGTGTCTCAACTTTTTACAGGAAAAACATATTAACCATTGCATTTGTAGTTTAAAAAAAAATTGGTGGGCACAGTGGTGCACACCTGTAATCCTAGGGACTTGGGAGGCTGAGGCAGGAGGATGGCAATTCATGAGACCCTGACTCAGTGAAAAATCAAGAAAAAGGGACTGGGGATGCAACTCAGTGGTACAGCTTCCCCAAGTTCACCACTCAGATTAAACAAATCTAAAAATCTTATCAGTAAAATACAT
Source organism: Sciurus carolinensis (assembly GCF_902686445.1). Taxonomy (NCBI): domain Eukaryota; kingdom Metazoa; phylum Chordata; class Mammalia; order Rodentia; family Sciuridae; genus Sciurus; species Sciurus carolinensis. The sequence goes on from NC_062228.1 coordinate 185,345, forward strand.
TATGTAACATGTTTAATAAACAAAGCAATATAATTTTGAAAATTAAATAGCATTATTGCAGAAAAGGCGTAGCATGGATCCCTGGTTCCGGGTTCAGTCTTGCTTTGCGACCCCAGGTTGTCCACAGCAGCCGGCGCTGCAGCCTCGGAGGACGGGAGGACCGGGCTGGGCCCAGAGCGCCAGGCGGGGAAGCTCCCGCCCAGTGGCTGGCAGGCCCCGCCCGCAGGCCCCGCCCAGCGGCGGAGGGCGGGGCGCCCAGTCCTCCCGTCCCGTCCCACCGCGCAGACAAAGACGCCTCGAGGCCAGCCCAGGACTGCCCTGCCCCGGGCGGAGAATGGGGTCGGGCCCAGACCCCGGCAGGGAACCGGGGAGGGAACAGGGCGCCGCCTCGTCTGCTTGGGTGGAGACGCTGGTCCCCGCCCACCCCGTGGTGACCACGCCGTTTCTGCAACAGACCTGGACCTAAAACCCTGCTCTGCCCAACCTGTGGCGTGATCCCGGGCAAGTGACTCAGCTTCCCGGAGCTCCGGCGTCCTGTCCTTGGGGGCGGGGGTCCATCTCGCCACTGCCTTCGAGATGACGGAACAAAGCCCTAGGACGGCGCTTCAGCACGCTCGCACTCGGCGGTGCTCTCACGAGCAGCCAATGCTCTGCTGCCTCTGCCGAGCAGCGTTCCTCCTGGCCGCCCACCCTGGCCTGCCTCCACCCACGCACCCCAGCCAGGCACCCCCTGGAGCCCTTGGCCCTTTGTTTTGAACCAGGCCCACCCAGGAACCCAGGAGCAGGGAAGCGGCCCCTTGCCCACCTGCTGCGAGTAGGCAGGTGAAATGCAGCCCATGACAGGGACCCTGCCACCGGCTGTACCATTGGCAAGCAACAATGGCCAAGAAATGTCCTGTGGTCTGGGGTAGAGGCCGAGCAGATGAATCCTTCACATAGGAGCGGGCCCAGGGGCTTCCAGCTTAGTCTCTTGGGACCCTCCAGGGCAGGGTTGGGGGGCTGCAGAAGGGAACTGCTAAGTTGCTTCACACTGATCACTGATCACCACAAAGGGGGAATGGAAAAGGAAAGTATCTCTATCCCCCCAAGAAAATTTGCCTGTTTGCTTGTTTTTGTTTGTTTGTTTCCTTTTAGTACTAGGGATTGAACCCAGGGCCTGCCACACACCAGGCAAGTGCTCTACCTTTGATAAACATGCCCAGCCCTTTATATTTTGAGACAGTCTCACTAACTTGCTCAGGCTGGCCTCCAACGTGGGGTCCTTCTGCCTCAGCTGGGATTATGGAATAGCTGGGGTTAGAGGCTTCGCCACCACGCCCAATCAGAATTTTTTTTTTTTTTTTTTTTTTTTTTTTTTTGTACCAGGGATTGAACTCAACCACTGAGCCAGCCACATCCCCAGACCTATTTTGTATTTTATTTAGAGACAAGGTCTCACTGAATTGCTTAGGGTCTTGCTAAGTTGCTGAGGCTGGCTTTGAACTCTCGATCCTCCTGCCTTAGCCTCCGGAACCACTGGGATTACAGGCGTGCACCACCATACCTGGCCAGAAATTGTTTTATTGTTGTTGTTGGTTTTGTTTTGGTACTGGGGATTGATCTCAGGGACACTTAACCACGGAGCCACAACCCCAGCTCTTTTATTATTATTATTATTTTTTTTTTATTTTAGGGTCTTGCTAAATTGCTGAGGCTAGCTTTGAACTTGTGATCCTCCTGCCTCAGCCTCCCCGGTGACTGGGATCACAGGCATGCACCACCACGCCCAAGACAGAAATTAAGTTTTTAAACAAATTAAGAAGAACAACTCGAAAGGAATTAAAACAGGCAAACCTAAGGTCCATAGTCTAGTTCTTAAGACACTGTCCAGCACTCTGTAGGCTGCATGAGGAACTGGGTATAGCCTTGACTTCTAGCCCTGAGCTTTTGCCTGATGCCTGCCTGTGGGATTTAAGTGCTGGGCCAGTCCTAGCAATAGGAGCAGGGTCACCAGGCAGGCCTCAGGGTTGCCAAACTTCCCTCCCCAAACTAACCTCTGACTCTTCCAGGAGCAGATGTTCAGAGCAGGCCTGGCCCCTGTGACCACAGTAAGGAGTCTTCAGCCCCTCCCATCAAGTCCAGGCAGCTGTCACAGAGTGCCCCAGGGGTCCTGATTAGATCTGAGAACCCTGGCCCTCAGGCCTCCCCTCCCCCAGGATCCCTCCTAGAGGGACACAGCTGTCTCTTCTGGTGATTAGGGAGTCTCCCAGGTACTGCCCCCCCCCCCCCATCAGAGGCATCTCCACCCTAGAGCTGAACTTGCAATTAACATGTCAGCCACGTGGCTGCCCCAGCCCATTGTAATTAGCTTTTTTGTTCCTGCCTGGTTTCCATGGTAACAGTCTCCCGAGGAAGTCCTTGCCCAGCCCCTTCCCCTCCAGGACCTGTCTCCCCCAAGGTCCTCCTGGGAACTAGCTCCACAGCATCCCTGAGCTGCTGTCCCTGGCTTCAGTCCTGACAAAGCCCTGTCCCTCCACATTGTTCTGCGGACGGACGCTTCCATCCACCCAGCCCAACCCCAGGTCTGCAAGGGATAGAGCCAAGGGGACAGCCAGCTGTCTTCCACCTGCTGTGTAACCTTGGGCAGGGAACACCCTTCCAGGACTTGGGGACAGGACAGCTACCACACAGTTTGGGAGGGGATGAGGACACCTGAAGTTCCATGCAGAGTCACACACCAACACCTTTCCTGGGCTCAGTCTGACATCTGTGAGGTGAACTAACAATGAGGGAAAAGTGGAGGGGGATGCGGCCTCCATCCCTGGACCACCCTTTGTTCCGGTGTCCAAGCTGTAGTGGTAGGCCCTGGGTGGGCGCGGTCCAGGGAGGCAGGGGGGCCTTTGCCCAGAAAGAGCAGGGTTGAAAGCAGAGTCCAGTTTTGGACCAAGGTCACCCCAGAACAGGCCCAATTACTCCAACAAAGGAATAGGGTGGGGCTAGGAAGCTAGGGTTGTCAGAACAAGGTTGGGGACAGGAGGGTGGCTGTGTCCCTTGGAGGACATCCTGTTCCTCCAGTGAAGGTTTGGGCAGAGGGAATGATTGTGGCTTTGGGGGAGAGCCCCACCCAAAGCTGCTCACCCTAACCCTCACTCAAGGCTAAGGTGCGGCCCCAAAGAGGGCCACGCCCAGGCAGTCCCCCTGCTGGCCTGCTGAGGCCCCCGGGGGAAGGAGAAGGCATAGATGGAGCTGAGGTTTAGAGGTTGACGTGTGCTGCCCCCCAACTGGCCGAGGTCACCTGGGCAAGGGCTGAGGAAAGGCGGGGTGGGGACGCAGGGCGAGGGCGGGGGACGACGCTCATCCCTTTGTTCCGGGCTGGGAGCGGCGCGGGGTGCAGCCCGCGGTGCACCACGTATCGCTGCCCGGGGCCGCTGCCCGGTGGGGGCGCCGGGCCGCGCCGGGACGCAGGGCGGGCGGGGGCGGCGCGTGTCCTCACCTTGGCCCCGATCTGGTTGCCGCACTGGCCGGCCTGGATGTGCACGATCTCCCTCATGCTGGCTGCGTCGGGCGGGCGGCGGCGGAGCGCGAGCGGACAGTCGGGCGGGCTGCGGAGGGTCGGCGGCCCCCGCCGCCCGCTCTTATAGCGCCGGCCCCGCCCCCGCCGGCCTGACATCAGCGGGCGCGGCCAATCCCAGGGCGCCGCCGCAGAATGCGGCACCGGCTCTGCAGCATCAGCACCGCGCATCCCGGCTCCGCCCGCGCAATGCGGCGCCTACTCCCGCCGCCCGGACTGGGCCCGGCCGGTGCCTCTGAAAGGAGGGGCTGGCCCCTAGAGGGGCCGGTTGTGCGGGTAGGGGCTCCGGGGAGGACAATAGAGCTCCCCGTGGCCCTGGACATCCCTTCCCGCCGCGGCTGCCCTATTGGGTTCCACCGCTGCTGCAGCCCCACCCCGAGGCTTTGTGAGGAGGGTCTTTCTTCTCCTCTTCCGCTTAGGAACCAACTCCCATCTTCCCGGGTCCCTGTCTTGTGGCAGACAAGGTACTCTGTTCTCTGCCGGGTCGGTCCGTAGGGGTGGGTGGGCGAGGCAGGAAGTGCTGGAGCAGACCCTGAACCCACTAAGAAAGCAAGCTTCAGACGGGACCCAGAAACATCCAAGTCAGGAGAGCTATGGGACAGAGGGCGGCAGGTTATGTGTGCAGCTCAGAGTCAATGTCGTGGCAATGGAGGGTGCCACCTGCCCTTCTTCCCCAGTGGGATGCCGTGAGGAGGCATTGCACTCCCGGGCATCCCCAGCGCCTGGCACACGGCCCCTGCTCTATGAATATCCACCTCAGGAATCGTCCTAAAGGTACATAAGCCAGGCAGTGGACCCCCGCCCGCCCCCAGGGCAGAAGGTAGTGGGCAGCAGTTTCTGACTGACTGGTTCCCTGATGTCACCTATATCCTTGGACTTTTGCTACAAGTGAGGGCGAGGAGCAGGCCTGGAGCCATCGGGAACTGCCTACCTAGGGAAGCTGTGTGCATGGAGACGGGAACATCTGGTAGAGAAGTCCAATGGTCAGGAGAGGAGGGAGAGGGGAGTGGCCGTGCCCCACTCTATACATACTTACTGCACTGGTTTAATACTCATCTAGGGCCAGACATTACAGTGGCATCTTATAATGAGGTCCTCCTGACATTTTGATGACAGAAATCCCTTAGGAAGGGTCTCCGGCAGCACCACAGTGGTAGCGCCCCAAGCAGCATCCGCTTCACAAGCCAGCAGCTGAGAGCAAGCCCTCCAGTCTTGCAGGAGTGCTCTGTGGTGAGGTCGCGTTTCTCTGCCCTCTCAGGAGAAGCTCTGCACTTTGGCAAGCATAGAAATGGGTCTTTTGTTCTCAAGATGTGCCCCTCCCCCATGGTGTCCATGATGTGGCTTTCTGTGGTTGGATTCCAGCTGTCCCCATTCAAGGAGTCCTGGGTGAGCATTTGGCTGTGCCTCCTTGTCTGAACAAGGGAAGAAGCTTGGAACCATCCATAGGCCTGGACTGCCTCTCTGCTGGGATGGCCTCAGACCAAGCCAGCTCCCCCTCTGTCCCCAGAGGGCTCTGATGCCAGGCTGAAGGCTGACTCACTGTTCTGTCTCCCAGCAGAGACGGGCCTTGCCGGGAACAAGCAGTCAGCGCTGGAGCTGATGGCATGGTGGGGGCTGCTTACTAGACCTGTCTGAGAGAAGGTTAGCACACACAATAGCTCCCACAGATCCTGCCCCAGGGAGTGACATCCACTGTCTATGCAGGAAAATGAGGTTGCCATCTCAGCGAGAAGCCTAGGTCGCCTCAGAGGAGGGGCCCAGGGGGTCTACCACTCCCTAACACCAAGCAGTGTAATTCACCCCAATTCGCCTACAGCCCTGAGCTTGCTCTTGGACATCCTGAGTCCCCAGGCAGACTCATCCCATCATCAGAGGCCTTGTCTAAATATTTCCCAGGGCTGGCAGAGCACTGACCCAGCTCCCAGGAGGGCAGTGCCTAGCAGAGAACAGCTCCTAGCCCCTGTTCTACCCTGGACCACAGAGCCCTCTGGGCATCTCATAGTAGATGAGGATGATCCCATTCACTGTGTGCCGTAGCTGGGGGATTGCAAGGATGGGGACAGGAAAGGGGCATGCTCTGGTTGGGGTCAAGTATGTGCACCTCGGGGGCTGGGATTGGTGATCCTGATACTACCAGTGTGTAGTTGGGTCAGAGGCAGCCTGCGTGGTATGAGTCTTATCACCATGGGGTGACTGGGGGAGGGGGCTGCTGAGCATGTGTCCGTGGCTCTGTATCGGGGTTTGCAGCCACAGAGAGACAGACAGCCAAGAAGGAGTTGAGGGTCTGAGGTCCACACGCTCTTCCCTGGACACTGGAGGCCACTGGGACTGTGGTCTCTTCCCCTGGGTAGGCAGCATGGTTTCTGGGATTCCCTTTTCCCCATCATAACTCCTGTCCCTGCCTTCCCCCGACCCAGATTTCAAGCAACTTCCGGAAGAAGCCAGACAGATAGTGGTCAGGCTGAACCTGAGCACAACATTATTACCAGACTCTTCCTGGTCCTGAGGCCAGGCACTGGCTGCTGATTCAGGCCAGCAGCCTCTTCTGCAGCCAGAGCATGCTTTTGCTGGAGCCCCATGCCTGGGGTGAGTGTGGTGCCAGACTCACACTCTCGGGTTTCCACTGAGCCGGCAAACTGGCCTTCAGATGGTCAGCCCCACTCTGTGGACACCCCCGCCCCCATGCAATTAGGCCCATCCTGCATATCCAGTCCCCACAGCTCACTTTTTAGAGCAGCCTGCTGTACGGCTGCGGCTGGATCTTTCTGGTCACAAAGCCTTTTTTCCTGAGGCTCTGGACAGGAGCAGTGTCCCTTCTCCATGGCTCCCATTGCTCTTCTAACCCAGAGACTTCCTGTGCCAGCTGCTGAGGGCACAAGCCCCAGGAGCTGGCAGTAAAAGCCAAGTGATGGTGGAGCTGCCTATTCATGGGTGGAGGCAGAGCACCCTAGGACAGAGAATGTCTCCTCAGGAGCCTTGGATCTGCCCCTGCTGCCCAGTGCCCAAGGCCTTCCTCTCCCCAGCTTCCTCCATTCCCCACAACTGCTTTAGAGGGATGGTTCCTGGAGGTCAGACTTCCCCTCTCCCTGGGCCAGGTCTGTGCTTCCGCACCTTTAGAGATCGTCTAGTCTGTCCCTTGATAAACAGGACCTGGAAGGGAAGAGCCTACCCAAGGGCACACAGCCCTCGGGCGGCTGGATACCACTATCTTGCTCTGCTCAGCACCCTGGGCTTGAGACCAGAATCCACCCTCCCTGCTCACCAGGAGCACAGCAGCACCTCCTTGAGTGTCAGGCGGAGCTCACGGCTACGGAAGGCATAGATGAGAGGGTCGACGATGGAGTTGCAGATGATGAGGGCCAGGAAGAGGTTGAAGTTCTTGAAGACGCAGCTGCAGGCAGGGTGCTGGGGGCAGAGGATGATGAGGGTGAGGTGCAGGAAGAAGGGGCCCCAGCACAGGAAGAAAACACCCAGGAGAGTAGTGAGGGTCGCAGCGCCCTTCAGGCGGAAGCCCTGGTGCACTGGGCGCTGCCTCTTGTGGAGCCGGGCGATGCCCCGGGCATGCTGGCATGCCCGGGCAAGCATGTGGATGTAGAGAGCTGCCATGAGTGCCAGCATGGCCAGAAAGAAGGTGACGAGACAGAGCAGGACGGCCACGTGGTTGTAGTAGGTGATGAAGAGGGTGCTGGAGAGGATGCTGGCCATCCAGATCGCCACGATGGCCCACCGTGCACGGGGCAGCGTCACGATGCTGTGATAGCGCAGTGCGTAGAAGATGGAGATGTAGCGGTCCACGGCAATGGCACCCAAAAAGCAAAGGCTGGACACCATGGAGCCACAGGTGAGCACGTCGATGACATTGTCCAGCTGCTGCACCACGGTAGCTGGCGTTGCCAGGGCACCCACCTCCAGCAGTAGGAAGATGGTCGTCTCCAGTGCGTTGCTGGTGCTCACCAGCAGGTCCGACAGGGCCAGGCAGCAGATGAAGCAGTACATGGGAGAGTGCAGGTTGCGGTTCTTGGCGATGGCAACCACCACCAGCATGTTTTCCACCAAGCTCACCAGCCCCAGGCCAAGGAAGAGCCCATCAGGAATGGATACCAGCAGGCACTGGGGGCCGGTCTGGTTGGTAGCCAGCCGGAGCTGAGGGGTGGCCATGGGGGTGGAGTTGAGAGAGCCCAGGAGCCTCCTCTGTACAGGCATAGTCCTGTCCTCAGAGCAGGGTGGGTGGATGGGGGAGCTAGCTCCAGCTGTCAGTCTCCAGGCATCCTGCTCCACTCACTGTGCATCGGGAGGGTTCAGGTGTCACTCACACACGTCCTGCTCATACTCACCCTCTCCCTGGCTGGACAAAGTTGGCATAGGCATGGCCTGGGCAGAGTCCAGACACTTCCTGGCCAGGATCCTGAGTTCTGCGGTGTGGACCCTCTGCTAATGGAGCCTCAGTTCACAGTGCCAGCAAACCTAGTCCTCCACTGGCCTCCCGGCCTCTTTTCTGGAGGCTGCTCAGGTTGGGACATTTCTATGATTCTCGCCTTCTCCCAGACTCTAGGTCACCTGCCTCTGATAACTCTGCCTGGCCGCCTGCCTCCCTGGGCCAGGGGCAGGCTGAGGAAGAATGGAGCCTTTCTCTGCATCTTTTAAGTTGTCTGCGGAGCCCCTCCTCCAGAGGGTGGCACATGATGGGCGTGCGCCTGGGATGCGTGAGCGCCCCAGGAACCGGCCGCCAGGGGCGCGAGTGGCACCCACCAGGCGCCAGAGCCCAAAGACTCCTGCGCACAGCGCCACGTCAAAACCCTGCTGACCTTCCCGTGCTCCTGCCCCTTGCCACAGTCCTGCCTCTGCACCCCCTTCTGCGAAACTTCTGATTCTCCTGCAGCTTCATCTCGGCTTCCTCTGCGCTCCCTGTGCTGCTTGGCTCTGCTCCACGGTGTGTGCCAAGTGGCACTGACACCTCTGGGAATTTTTTTTTCTTTTTTGAGACAAGGGCTCCCTAAGTTGCCCACCACCGTGCTGGCTTTATAGATTTCTTTCTTTTTTATTCATTTTTACATTTTTGCTGTGAGTGGAGTCCCACCAGAGCCACACTTGCCATCCTGAGAACATGTAAAATGATTAAAATCTCAGAAAGTTGTCAAGGCAGGAGTCACAGCCTCAGCAGAGGCACAGCTCTGGACACACCCCCACGGGACCAGCGTGTGACACTAGGGCAGCTCTTCCCCCTGGCTGCAGCACCCTGGGGGCTGGCGGAGGACTGTGGCTTACTGGAGACTGGACTGAGTGCGTCCTGTCCAAGTCCACCAGCACCCTGTCAGCATGCGGGCGTGCCGCTCACTGGGGCACCAGCTGCAGCTGCCTGCCCCTCCCTGGTGGCACCCATTTCTCCTGGGAGCATCAGGACCTGGAGCTGGGGTCACATCAGGGCAGACTCTTGCCTCCGGCCTTAGTGGGCCACCGGCAGGTGAGCGATGAGAGCCATTCTCAGCCCTCGCCTGGGTGGGGAAGGCAGGCCTGCTCCCACCTGGGCCTCTGCTGGGCTCCCTCCAGGGTGTCCCAGCACTTCCTGGGCAAGACACATCTGCACGTGCGTTTGTGTCTTACGTTGTGGGGGACTGAACCCAGGGTCTTGCACATGCTAGACAAGCCCTCTACGAATAAGCTATAGCCCCAGCCCATTTAAAAAAATTAGATTCTCTTTTGTGGTACTAGGGGTTTAATCCAGGGGTGCTTTGATACTGAGCTATATCCCCAAACCTTTTTATTATTTATGATTTATTTATTTATATATTGGAGGTACTAGGGATTGAACCCAGAGGCCCTCTACCACTGGACCACACGCCCAGGCCTTTTATTTTGAAGCAGGGCCTTGCTAAAGTGCAAAGACTAGCCTCAAAGTCATGATCCTCCTGCCTTGGCCTCATGTGTCACTGGGATGACGGGTGTGGCCACTACACGCAGAAATCCTGGTATGTTTTCAAAGCATTTGTTACTGTGATAGTCATGCTAGAATCCATTCTCTCACTCCCTCATCTACCCCACTGCCAGATGACTCGGGCCACGCCACACACACCACACTGGCGTGTGAAAGCATAGGGCAGCACCCCTAACACCCGTTAAACACTCCTTACATCTCCACTCTGCAACTTAGGAGCTTCTCATTTTCACTTATGGAACACTTAAGGACAACATGAATGAAAATCCACAAACGGCAAACTCACAGAATGACAGATGCCCCAACCTGAGGACACCCAGGAAGCAGCACCTGCCCCAGAACAGCCTGGGGTCCCTGCCTGCCTGCCCTGCAAGTCACTGTCCTGACCTCCACACCACAGGGGGGATTCTACCTTTCTTGGAAGGTCATATAAATGGAACCTTCTTGTTCATATTTTGACTCACACTGAGATTCATCCTTGTTATTATGGGTAATTAAAATCTTCCCATTTAGACCATGTGGTATCCATTATGTGAGGAGATCATACTTGGCATTTGGATGGCTTCTGGCCACTTGGATGACCCAAGGTGCTGCTGAAGCCTTGGTGCCTGTCCTCTGGGGGCCAAGGGGCATGTTGGTGCCATGAGGTGTTCACCTTTAGTGGATCTGACCAACCATTTTCCACATTGGTGGACTTTTTCTTTCTGGCAGCTCACCAGTCCGCCCAAGCCCTCACTGAGAGGCTGCACAGTGCTGAGTCCCCCGTGGCCAGCATGGAGGACAGGGCCCACACTGCCAAATCCTCAGCTCAGCTCTTTGCCTCCATGACCTCTGTCCCTTATTGAGAACTGCCCAGGGGAGTGGGGTCCCCAGCAAGAGGGCTGTGCTGTATTACTGGCCCTGAAGCTACGTGGAGCCCAGACACCAGCAACTGCAGACCACTGTTCGCCTCGGGGCAGCGGCAGGCCAGCAGCCCCCACAGCCTGCTTCCGGCCACATCTCAGGGATGTGGGTGTTTCCACTTGCATGAACAAGGCCTTTGAGAGGGATGCAATCTTCCCCACCCCGCCTCTGCCCAGCTGGAGACTTCAAAGGCATGAGACTGGGGTAGGCTTTGTCAGAGGTGACCACATCCTTCCTCCCGTGAGACCCAGCTGGTGGGCCTCAGAAACAAGACAACCCTGCCTCAGGACTCCCATATTGGATCTCACTGGACACCTGCTGCAGGTTCTGTGGGAAGGAGACCTGGCTGTCTTGGCACCCCTGGAGGCAGGAGACTGGCCCTCAGTGCAGCTCCCTGTCTGGCACCAGGTGGACACACTTGGCCTTTGCTGAGTACCGTGGTGCCCGCAGCAGAGCAGTGCACAACAGGCCTGCCCTGCACACACTCCGTGGCTCCAGCCAGGCCACACAGGGATGGCGGGACCACTGCCTGACCCTTGTGGCTAAGCATGGATTCTCAGGAAGGACGGGGTCGCCATGTCTTGATGACGTCAGCGTCCTTTAAAGTCCCTGTCTGGGAGGTGACAGGGAGGTTTGCTCCCAGGTGCCCACCCTGTCTGGCTCAGCGAGAAAGGTGCAGCTGGTCAGCAACCCTGCCCACCACACAGGGCCTCCTGCTGTGGCCAAGGGGTCCAGAGCGGAGCCAGGCCTGCCATTAGCCCTGGCTTGCTCAGCAGCTAGGCCTGTGGCTGTTCAGATGAGATGTGAGCAACACTAGGAAAGTGCTCAGCTGCAGCACTGCTTAAACCCAAGTGGCACTGCTGAAATGCTGTGGACTCCAGGGCCTCTCGGGAAGCAGGCCTGCAGCTGAGCTGCTTCCTCAAGGCCCAGGGCCACTTCTTCCTGCTTCACTAACCCTGGAGTGCTGGCTCTTCATTTCAGAGCTTATTGCTTCCTGGTTGCAGGATGGCTGCTACAGCTCCAGATATCACACCCGCCCCAAAGGACTTAAGGCAGGCAGTAAGAGGAAGGGCACCAGGTTCTCCTTGCTTGCCTGTCATTTCCAGAGAACTAACCCTGTCCCAGCAGACCTCCCCTCCCCACTGCCTGAAGTTTACCACAGGTCACCCCAGCTGCGGGTGTTGGGGTGTTACCCAATCTGGAGGTGGGTGGAATCCCCTGCCAAACTCAGGCCAACATAAAACTTGGGGTTGCACCTCCTCCTGGCCCCTCCTTGGGTGGAAGTCAGGGCTGTGAAGGGGCAACCCCTCAGCTTCCCGACCCTTCCAGAACCAGACAGGGTAGGGATTGAAGCACACTCTACCCATGAGCTACCAACAGCCCTAACCTCAGCCTCCCATCGCTGAGATCACAGGACTACAGCGTGCACCGATGTGCTGGCTCGATTCACAGGCACCATGGAGTTGAGGCGCTGGTGTGCACTTGCTAAGTGAGTCCTCCTAGGGCTGGGGGTCTTATCAGAGCTCCTGGTTCATCCCCTTTACCTCTGTCACGTAACCCCCGACCTGCCTAGGGCATTTTTCTTCCTAAAACTTGCTTCTTGGGCTTCTCCTTCAACTCTGGACATTGCCCCTGAAGCTTCCTTCCTTCCCTCCTGTGCTGGGCACGGCACCCAGAGCCTTGGACGTACCAGTCGAGTGCTCCATCCCTGAGCTGCACCCCAGCCCTCAAGTTTTCCAATACAAGCACTGGGCTGGGCTGGAGGTCAACAGGAGAATGTGTGCTCACCAAGCTCAAAACTCCTGAGTTTGGACAGACCGTAGTGCTCGGCTGAGTGACCCCATCACATCATCCCCAACTGCTCAGAAAGAACTAGAGTGTGACCCTGAGGGCCAGCCATGCAGTGTCTCTTCTCAGCACAAGCCTGGAGACCCCACACTCCAGGGAGTGTGTGGAGACTTGGCGTTCAGCAGGGACCCACACTGGAGCCCTGTGTTCCATATATGACCCCACATCGGCCACGGGGTTGGCTCTGGACTCCTCTGAGAGCTACAGTGGAGCTGAGTGTTGGAAGAAGAGTTCACGCACGGCAGGGCAGAAACCCATCCACGTTTATAGGGGAACAGAAGACACAGCGGACGGTACATTCAGCACTTCTACTTCAGGGCACTGGTCAATTCCGACCAGAACAGAAATCAGGAACATAATTGCACAGCGCTGGGCGCAGCAGCCCGGGCAGCTCAGTCCCAGTCCCCCTCCCCCTCAGGGTTGTCCTCCCGCGGCGCCTCCAGGTCGTTGAAGTGGAAGTTGGCCATCATGTCCCGTACAGCCAGCATCAGCCTGTTCAAGCCTTGGTTGTGGTTCAGACCCCCGGGCACTCCTTCCTCTGGCCTCTCCCCCTGCAGCAGCAAGACATGTCTGAGCAGGGCTTCTCCATGCTGGGACTGGGGACCTGGGGCCCAAGCAGGGAGGGGCATCATCAAGCCCAGGGTAGCCTGCACCCCAACACAGGGCCTGGACCCTCCTCAGGTCCAAGCCAGCGTGAGGCAGTGGGCCCAGCAGCCCTGCCCGCAGGCCACTGCTCCTGCACTGCCCGGCATGGTGCTGACCTGGACATCTGCACTCAGATGACTCGCCTGCACCACTCAGCACAGAGCCCAAGGTGTGCCCAACGTACCTCCACAGTGTAATTTGGCAACAGTGACCGGAAGAAGAGGGCAACCGTGTTCCCATGGCTGACAGGACTCAACCTGAAACAGGAAGTTGAGAAAAGTCAGAAAACAAAGCTGACAGATGCTGTGGGGTCCCTGTCCAGTCCCCGACAGCCCTTGTCAGCTCATCCCATCCTTCTCTCACCTGCCATGGGTGGGGAACAGCCCCAGACAGTGGAGCATGTCCTGGATTCCCCCCAGGGCAGGTCAGGGCCTGGGAGGGCAACAGAACAGCTTGGGGTGGGGCCATGGACACCCAAGGGCAACTGGGAAGGAAAGGAAGGGAACGGGGGGTGTGGTCCTTCAAGAAGCCCAGCCTGTGAGCCAGGGAAAAGAGGAGAAGTGACCACAGCCAGCTGCTCTCTGCAGGCCTTGCTTCTAAGAAGAGCTGCAGTTTCACTGGGCACAGTGGCCACGCCTATGATCTCAGCAACTTGGGAGACTGAGGCAGGAGGACTATGAGTTCAAAGCCAGCCTGGGCAACTCAGCAAGATGCTGTCTCAACATTTAGAAAAGGGCTGGGGCTGCAGCTCAGGAGTAGAGCACCCAGGTTCAAGACCACACACAAAAGAGGGCTGCAGGTTCAACGCCTCCTTCAGTTCTGGGACTGCAAAGAACATCAGAGTCGCAGGCAGGAGATGCCAGGGCCATACCCATGCTCTGACGAGGCAAGAGCCCAGGTGGTCAGAGAGCAAAGGGAGGTCCTGGCTGACCAACCTGACAACAGAGTGACTGCCCCGTGAACATGCAGTCCACATTTTACAAGAGAAGTTGGTGGGAAAAGACAGGCCGGAAGGCAGGCCTGCCTTAAGGGAGGGTCTGCAGGTCTGCTGGGGCTGACCCGAGGCAGGCAGCTGCTCAGCACTTTTTTCCCTTCTGTGTCGGGCACTGACCCCAAGGGAAGGCCTCACACATTCTAGGCAAGTGCTGTGCCACTCAGCTACATCCCCAGCCCTTTTTATTCTGAGACAGGGTCTTGCTGAACTGCTGGCCTTGAACCTGTGGTCCTCCTGCCTCAGCCCTGAGTAGCTGGGATTATAGACGTGGTCATGACCCCAGCAGCTCTTCAGCCTTAAAGACCAGAAGTAAAGACGCAAAGGCTCTGTGGGCTCCGAGAGCTGCCTGCACTCAGGTGGGCCTGGAGTCAGCCTCTGACCTGTTCCTTTGTCACTGTCTTTTTTCTTTTTTTCTTTGGGGGGTGGGTACTGGGGATTGATCTCAGGGGCACTCGACCACTGAGCCACATCCCCAGCCCTAATTTTTTTGTATTTTATTTAGAGACAGAGTCTGACTGAGTTGCTTAGCTCCTTGTTTTTGCTAAGGCTGGTTTTGACTCACAATCCTCCCGCCTCAGCCTCCCGAGCCGCTGGGATGACAGGTGTGTGCCCGGCTTCCTCTGTCACTTTCTGTCCCACCTCTGGCTCTCCTTGCTGCACAGGGTATGCTTTATGCATACCCTTGGCCTTGGCATGCACTGACTCTGCTGCTAGAACACCAGTCCCACCCTCTGCCCGACCAGGGCACCTTCCTCGCCCAGGCGAGGTGTCACCATGCCCTCGCAGTCGCTCTTTCCCAGCAGGCTTTGGTGCAGGTTTGATTCTACACTCATTTCTAGTTCTACATTCGTATCTGTTCCCACTTCACAGCGTGCGCCCAACGGCAGAGATGGCTTCTTATTCCGCTTCCCACTGTGTTTCTAGTACCTGCTAAAAAATCTGGCAGAGAACGCTCAGCGTTGGGCGGATACATGCGAAGAGAGCTGTGACCCGAGTGTCACTGTCTGCTCCCTCCTCCCTGTGCCTGATTGCTGGCCTTCTGGGTCGAGAGGGCAGCGAGGCCCCGGGAGCCCCGAAGCACTGACCTGGGTCTGCATAAGCACAGCGGGTGTGGGGGCATTACCTCTCCGGTCTGACGTAAGAGTAGATGGTGTCCAGGGGAGGCAGAGGGTCAAACCCCATCACAGACTGTGTGGTCACATCCTTCAGAAAGGGGCAGAAACAGAGAGGCTAGAGTCTTCTGGGGACCCTGCCTGCCCCCCAGAAGGTCACTTAGTGGAGGGAGAAATGGGCTTGGCTTTCTGCCCCTGGGCAGGGGTGTGGTGGGAAAGGGCAGGCACACAGGAAGTGCCCATGCGTGTTACAATCCACACCACGTGTCAGAGACCGCGGTGCCCCAGCAATGCAGCACGTGGCTGAGCCAGGGCCATACAGGGCTGGCATGCCCACCCCGCTCCCCACTCTCTCCAGCAGCACGCTGTCACTGCTCCTCAGAATAAGGCCTCCGGCCAGAGGACACTAGCAGTGCCATCCTGAGAAAGCAGCTCAGGTGGGTCAGCGGTGGCAAGGGCCTCGCGGGCCTGGTCTGGCACCTGACCTGCCTCTTCCCACCCTCCTGGGCGCCCTTGAGGTTTCTTGACTGCAGCAGCCTGCTTTCAACAGTCTTGCCAGGCCTGTAGTGAGGACACTGGGCTGAGACCAGGGGTGCAGCTGCTCCCAAGGACACGGCACAGTGGCTCAGGCTGAGGGCCAGCTCTGTGGTCCTGGCTTGACCAGCATCCCAGCAGGCCAAGGGAAGGGTACTTGTGCTACCCTTAGCCCACCTGCCCTCCTGCCCGTGGGCTGCCAGGAGCAGGAGGGGAACAGTGACCACCCTCACAGCCCACCGTCAGGCCCTTTTCCTCACCGGGGGAAGTGCAGCTACAGCCTCCCTGATCTCAGAGAGGATCACGTGGCG
Organism: Sciurus carolinensis; assembly: GCF_902686445.1. NCBI lineage: Eukaryota > Metazoa > Chordata > Mammalia > Rodentia > Sciuridae > Sciurus > Sciurus carolinensis. The sequence goes on from NC_062228.1 coordinate 201,174, forward strand.
GTGGACATTTCTGGGTGCACGCTGGTAGAGCACCTTCCGCCTGAGGCCAGGGCAAACAGCAGCAGATTAACGGTGCCCGCCATGCAAACCGCCAAGCCCCTCCTCCCTGTCCCAGTGGAGCCTGGTGGGGCTCCGTCTCCCAAGGGCCTCCAGTTTCGTTCCCAGGTGGCCAGGCAGTCCCTGTTGTGCTCAGTGAGTCTCTGCAAGGACCTGAGTGTCAGTACAGCTGCAGCATGGGGCCTGCCCCTGCTGGATGTGGGTGGGGTGGGAAGGGCACACAGGGAGCAGAATGTGCTCCTGCCCAGGACAGAGGAGGGCCCAGTGTCCACCAACTGTGAGGGCTAGGGCACCAGTGCCTCCTCTCCTGCCTCTCATCTCTTCAGCCAGCTCAGGGTTCAGCCTCACGTCCACAGCAGAGGGATTTCCTCTGTGGGAAGACACGTGGCCAGTACAGACTAGAGTCCTCACTGAGCTAGCCAGCCTGGCTGCAGCTGTCCCCAGGTCACAGTGCTGACAGGGCCATGGGCCAGACTGGGTGGGAGCCAGCAAGGATGCTGCTTGCTGCTCTTTGTCAGCAGGGTGTGAGACTGGCAACTGCCACAGCAGACATGGAAACCAAGCGCATGGCAGGAGGAGACAGCAAGCCCACGCCACGTAGGAACAGTCCACAGCAGCAGCAGCGACCCCCAAAGAGGCCTTGGGGTCCACGCGCTTACCCACAGGACAGCAGGGTTAGCGCCAGTGGCAGCAATGAAGCCACTCTGGCCCACAGCCTCTGTCATCAGAGGATGCCCAGAGAGGGCAGGAGGGACTGACCTACACCGATGCCCAGTGTCTCACCTGCTCTCACAGGCCTCCACAGCAGGGTCCCCAGCGTCCACTGCCTGAAGAACCTCACGGACATTTTCCTCCAGCCAGCTCATGGTGGCAGGTTCTTTCCAGAGGAAGTGCGACCTCCCTAGATACAGACTTACCAGCTGGGTCAGGGCAGGGGGCTGGCTGTGGAAAGCAAGGCTGTGAGCAGACCCCCCAACAGGGCCCACTGGGCGTGCCCTGGGGCGAAAGGAGGCTGTCCCTCCACTACTGAGGGACAGTGCATCTCCTGAGGGGTGGGCACAGAGGTCTGCTTCTGTGAATCTGTGCTCCTCAGCTGGCTGAGTCACTCAGTGTGCATGTGTGACTGTAGAGATCGTGCACAGGGGACAGCAGGTTGGCTTGGGGACGGGGACCCTGGGTGACCCCCCCTTTTTTTCTTCCATGTATATTTTCTCTTTATTTTTGGCACTGGGGATTAAACTTAGGGGTGCTATCTGCAGCCTTTTTATTTTTTGAGACAGGGTCTTGCTAAGTTACTGAGGCTGGATCTTCTGCCACAGCCTCCTGACTTGCTGGGATTCCAGGCTTATCACCATACCTGGCTGTTTCCTCTGTATTTTTTATGAGAAATCTAAAAAGGTGGTATGTGCCAAAGCAGAGCATGGGACACACCAGTGACGCCTGACCCTCTGCCTGTAGCCAGTGCCCTGTGGGTCCTGCTGACCAACCTCAAGCCCTGCTGCCCATTCCTGTCAGGAGGCATCTTGTGGACTTCATGTCTCAGGCCAGAGGCCATTGGCTTGACTCACTAGTGTTTCTCCTCAGGGACAAGGATGTCCCACATGTGGATGTGGGCTCCAGGGCCTTCCTCAGGGGACAGTAGCCCAGCTTCCCCACAGGTTTCCTGCCTCCGAGGTCACCACCAGGCCAGAGCAGGTGCCAGGAGACAGCTACATTGGCATCCTGGCCCCGCAGTGCTGAGTGTGCCTGGCAGCCCCTCCACCTAAGGACGCAGGCCAGGTCCTCCCAGCAGGCACCCTACCTGATCTCGGCGTCTGGTCCGAAGAAGCGGTGACTGGAGACGGTGGCGTCAGGACGCACGCTGCAGCACTCGAGCAAGGGCATGAGGACTGCAGGGAGAAGCAGAGGCTCATGCGCACGTGGCCAGGCAGAGGACGAGGGCGCCGTGGGGTCCACCAGACACGACTGGGAGTTACAACATGGCAGGCGCTGGACAATCACTGGGTCCTTGAGTCAGACCAGCATTCCCAGCTGCTGCCGTGGGGGGCATGGCTGAGGCTGGGGCTTCACACAAGGCAGTGTGAAGGGCAGTGCCTCTGCATTCTGGAGGCGGACACTTGTCCTCCAAGTGCCCCTGCATGTCTCAGGAAGACCTGCCCACTGCCCCACAAGCATGAGCAACAGCCCCCCTGACCAACTGGTGGGAGTGGAGATGGCCTGTACCTGAAGGAGCTGACCCCACAGGGTCCCAGGGTCAGGACAGGGTCCAATCCCTCTGGACAGTCAGAGCCTGTCCACATCCAAGTCCACCTGCATGCAGTACTCTCCAGCTGAGCAGGCAGGGCTTCCCTACACAGCCCGCATGTGACCCTGCCAGAGGCAGCTGCTGGGAGAGTCAGCCTCCCAAGCTACCTCCCGGGCACAAGCCACATCAGGCCTCTCCTGTGAGCCAGCAGCAGTAGCTCTGCTGTGCGACCATAGGGACCCCCAGCCTGTGTCCCCACCATGGCCACTGGGAGGTTCCTAGAGTGTCTAACCTGAGGGGGAGAGAGGCATCTGCCGGGATGACAGGCTGAGCCGAGTCAGTGGGCCCAAGACACCACTGGCAGTTCTGCCCAGGTCAGAATTCCACCAATGCTGGGGCCTCTCCAAGGCTTGGTCAGGGCCCTGAGAACCCCAGAACCAACAAAGCAGTGCTGACTCTGGGACTCCCCTCGGAGGGGTGGTTGCTAGGCGTGTGCACACCCCTGTACACAAACACTCCCACCCACAGGGGTAAGGACGGCCTCCTCTAGAGGGTCACTTCCTAGATACTTGTAGAGAAGGGTCATCCCCCCACAATCTGAGCAGCAGGCAGCAGCCTCCCAGGCCTGCCCTGAGTGCAGATGGAGGCCCAGTGTGAGTGTGGGCACCCTGGAAGTGAAGAGCCACACTACCCATTGCCTCTGGACTGCCTGGTCCCAGGCCGCACTCGATCCTTTGCTGCTCTTTCTCTCCCTAGCACCAAACACCACCACACATACCCTCTATCTCGCAGGTAGTCACCTGTCTCTCTGCTGCAGACAGAGTTATCCCTCTCCCCTGAAGCCCCCCTCCCACCTGGCTGGCACTGGTAGGCCCACTGACGAGGACTGGTCAGCTGACGGCAACTTCAGCAGGTTTTTAGGCTGGTTAGAGAACACATCTTTCTTTAAGCTAGTGGAGCACTGGTACCAGGACTCCGCCCTCAGGAAGAAGAGCTGCTGCCCAGGTGAGGCGGCACCCACCTCCAGGGAACATGGTGAGCGCCTGCTGGATCAAGAGGGAGGCCTTCTCTCTGGCAGAGCTGAGCTCATGCTGGGGGAGGTCTGTCTGCTGACTCAGCAGGAAATACGCCAACGGAACTGAGAAGGCAAAGTTCGGGAGCTGCGACAGGTTCCGATGAGCCTACAAGGGACCAAGAGGCCTCGTGAGGGGCCTTCAAGGATCAGACTCATGAGCTGCCAGGTGAGCCAAGGTGCAAGGACGCAGGGGCTGCCCCATGCCTGGACAGAGGACTCCACCTGGGGGTCTTCTACGTGCAGAAGGGCAACATCAGTGGGAAAACAGCTCCGCTGGGCCCCTTGGACTTGGCTCTCAGGGGACAGCAGCACCTCCCTCTCCCCACAGAGCAGGATCCAGCATGGAGGCAGCTGAGCTGTGACTGCCCCCACCTGGGAGAGGTCACGACCATGTTCGAACGTTCCCCTGCTTTTCTCAATGCAGGTATGTAACAGACACGTGTTCGCTCACGCTTCTGTTAAGACAGAACCCTCATCTCCGCAGCATTCTGTCATCCTATACACCACCATGAACATTCTCCTGCAGCCCCGTTCTGGGAACCCCGTGGGTTTCCTGCAACTTTTTTCATGAGCTACAGGTATCTCTATAAACTAGATCCCTGGAAGTGAGACTTCTTGGCCAACTACATCAAGGGTTATGTGACTTTAAAGGATTTACCTTTCTTTCATTACTCATTTTTTATGAAAAACTTTTTAATTATTCATGATAAATACGTACTGTGAAAAGGTTCAAGAAGAAAAGTAGAGTAAGCACAGGCTCCTCCCCTCCTCCCCCTCCCAGGCCTGCGCCTCCCATGGACAAGCTCGGTCCAGAGCCGCCATGAGGGCCCATACATCCACTCACAGTTTGCAGCACCTGCACTAAAGTGAGAGGTGAGACTGATCTTCACAGGTGGATCCTGACCTGATGCACCCACACTGCCACTCCAACTCCTGTGCACACCCCACCTACCAGCAAGACAGTGCACGCTCTGGTGCTGAGTGGAGCCCGAGGTGCACCCCACACTCATGGTGCTTGGGCCAGGTGTCTGGGGCCCCAGGATGGCAGGTGGCATTGTGTGAGATTCTGACCATGTAACCGATGGTGACTACCTGGACCGCTGGCCCGTGCTCAGGACCTAGGTTCTCTGTTGACTCCACACAACCTCCCTCACCACCTTACTGTGCTCAGCATACTGAGCTCTGTGATCTGCCCAGTTGTTCATTACTAAGCACCATCTCTGCACACATGCTTGTGCAGGTGTGTGAGTGACTCAGGGTTCCGATGCAAGGCTGCTTCCCTCTGGGAAGACCAGATTCTGCTCAGTAGCAGAGAGGAGGGAGACAAGAGAGCAGGAGGACCCTGGAAGCCACCATGGCTCTGCTTCACACCCTCTCCAAGGCTCTGAGTACACTGCTGACTCACACCTACCTCCCACTCCTGGAAGAGGCGGATCAAGTACTCGTAGTTCCGGGCCCGTAAGGCCAGGTGGTCGACAAGCAGCAGCATGCACAGAGGGTCCTCGTCTGGCTCAAGGCTTTGCAGGCAGCACAGTAAGGGAAGAGCAAAGGAGAGCAAGGGGATGTCAGGGCCCAGAGACCCTGCAGCCCAGCAGCCCCTGCAGCAAGGACTGGCGGCAGCATGGCCCTGGTAGATGCTCACCTCAGGATGAGCTTGCAGAACTCCAGCGCCGTGCGCGGGCAGCCACGTTTCTCCAAGAAGCTCATCTGCTTGTAGAGGGCCAGGTAGAAGCTCCTAGGTCCAAAAAGGTCCATGTGAGTTCAAGTGGCAGTACATAGCAGAGCGGCCTCTGAGGGCTGCCTGGCTCCACGCCAGCTTCAAGGTCCTTGTAGAGAGTCTGTGAATGTCCTTTGTGTCTGTAGTGAAGGTGTGTGTGTGCCTAAAGCTAAAAATGCACTTAAGTATTGGAAATCAAGCTTTCTGAAACCATTATCTTGCTTTCAGTTTGCTACTTGTTATTCAAGGGAAATGAGCTTAAAGCTATTATAATTATGATCTCAATTTACCCTCAAATTTCAATGGTGCTGCTGCTGGGTACATAAAGCTGTGTGACTTTAGTCATCCTGGAGACTTATTTTTAGAACTGAGAGTTTAACTGGAAGAAGAAACCAGTGGAGAAAGTCTACTGGCGTGGCCAAGTTGCTGCAGTGAGACAGGATGTGCTGGCCGTAGGGTGGGGGCTATGCCATGGCTGACCAGACAGGCCAGAGAAGCGAGGACAGAGAGGAGAGCAAGGAGACTGTGGCAGCTGTGCAGACCTGCCTCTGGGCTAATGCCAGAGGTGATCAGGGCAGAAGCATCAGAAAGTGGAGCAGCCCCAGGCCTGCTGTCAGGCTGGACCTGACTGAAGCATCACTGACCTAAGAATCAAGCCTGCTAGAGCACCCCAGGCCCATAGGAGGGCTGCCCTCAGGAGACGCAGCTCACCTGTTTTCGGGTCTGCGGTAGTCCAGTCGGCACGTCCCACTGGTGAGACTGAACAAAGGATGGAAGGCACACTCCATGCTGTAGAGTGCTCGCTCTGTGGGCAGAAACATCAGAGGCGGGAATCAGTCACTGTGGGCACCTGCAACTCCCAAGACCCCCAGCAAGGCAAATGCTGGAAGAAAGGGGTCACAGAATGGGGAATTCCTGGTGCCATGGCATTAAATGCAGCCATGGAACTTGTGAACCTGCGAGAGAAATGCCCTCAACACCATGAGGTGCAACTGCCACGTGTCCTGTTCACTTCTAGTTCCCAGGTGTGATGCACACACAGGCCCACACACTCACAGCAGCACTACACACAAGAGAAGCAGCCGGGAATCCACCAACTGATGACAGACTTGCCAACCGCGCCTGTCCACAGGTGGAGTACTATCCAGTCACAAACACACGCAAACGTGGGTCACACAAGCACAGGGCAAGCAACAGCAGGCACAGAGACCATGCACAGTGCTTCTGCTGACATGGACTCTCCACACAGGCAGGGCCAAAGCGACAGAGTCTGACCAGAGGTCAGGGTCTGGGGCCTGGGGGAGGACAGCAGATGGTGGGGCTCCTTTCCTGAGCGATAAACATGCCCAGAACGGAATGCAGTAATGGCTGCCCAGTTCCAGGGCACACTAAACCCAGGAATCTCACACTTTCCACAAAGTGCCACTGGACAACATCCTGGCAGCACATCTGTGGGCTGCATCTGCTTGAGGGCAGGAACAGGCAGGCTGCCATGCCTATCAGGTCTCACCTATGAGGTCTCGTGCCATCTCCTGGTCCTCCTGAAAGCGGCAGGCATCACTGAGCTGCAGGAGTGAGTCCACATGATAGGGGCTTGTCTGGAGCAGAACCTATCAGAAAAGAAGGGTGGCCCTGGAGGAAGGTCACAGGCAGGGACCCACGGGACACACCCCTGCAGGCCACCAGGACCTACGCACACCAGGAGAAATGATCACCAGAATGACAAATGAAATTCCCTTTGGAGCCAAGGAATGCACTGCTGAGCCTCGGACCTGGCTCAAAGTGGGAACTGAGAATTCTGCCTGCCCAGGTGGGGCTGTCTTGGCTCCCAGTCTCAGGACAGAGGAATGGAAGGAGACTTCCTTTCCCACATGCCACCATGGGGCCAGCAGGATCTATGTACTCCCCCTGCAACACCAGCAAGGCCAGAGGCAGAGGCAGAACTTGAGAAGGATCCACGCTGCCACTGCAGCTCCCACAGGGGACATGAGCAGCAGGGCTCTCCTGAGTGCCGAGTCTATAAATGTGCCCCATGGGTCTGGGACCCCACCGCCCTGCACACAGGCAGCCCCATTGCTCGGGGAGCAGCTGCCTGGACACTCGCCCTCTGCCTGCTGGCAACTGCTGGGTCCACGCACCACAATGTTGTTTGGCTCCATGGACTCCACAGCCAGCAGGAACTTGTGCTGCGCCTGCTGGTACTCCTCGCTGTGCTCAAATGCAAAGAAGGAAAGACCTTTTTTCGATTCCAAGAGGCGCATCGACAGACCTAGCAGGTGAGAGTGCACAGAGAGGGTGTGTAGGGGCAGGGATGTGGCACCTCTGCAGAGTGCAGTGGCCCCAGCAGTCAACCCGTGTGCTGCTCTCAGCAAGGACTCTGTGATACTGACACAACTCAATCTGAGTGGGTCTCATGCAGGTCACCCAGGCCTGGGGCTGGGCTGCCTCTGGGTCAGAGACTGATGTCCGAGTGCTCTCCCAGAACACCTGGGGCTTGTTTCCCACTGGTGTTGCTTGGGCTGTACCAGGAGCTGGCATCTGTCTGCTTGGGTTTTCTACAAAGATTCCCTTCTCTACAGAACTGAGATCCAGCTTAGGTTACAGACAGAGCTGAAATGTCCCAGGACAACAAGCTTCGGGGGTGGGAGCAAATAGGCCCACTTGGTCACCCAGATCGATCTGCATCTGGTTGTGATGAGCAGCCAGGGTGGTCATGAAGTCCTGGGGCAGAAGACATGCAGTTGGCACCGTACCAGGCCTCAGAGGCCTTGGCCATGTGTAACCCGTGACCAGACATCATTCTGCTCCTTGGGTGTGACTCTGTGTGGAGGGGCCATTTCATCTGATAAACCTGAAAAACTCAGTCTGCTAGGCCAACCATGAAATGGTCAATGGTTCTTGGCCTCCCCTTAGTTATTCCCTCCTGAGAGCCCTCCCTGAGGTCCAAGTCCTGCAGATTGAGCAAATGAGCCCCAATCTCCACTGTGTTCATGTGCCTTTGCTAGAAGGGCAAGAATCCTGGAGGGGACGAAAGATACCTCAGAGGCATCAGGGTTGATCCTTTCCTACAAGCTCAGGCCCCGAGCTCCTAGTCAATCCTCACTGATTCCAAGGGGAATCTTGTAGAACCCCCACAGGCACGGGACTGGTGCCCTCCTCTGCACGTGTCCTCTACACACCCACGACCTCTTCCTACAGTGGGAGTCCCTGCCCGCTGGGGCCATGTGCCCGATCAACCCCAGAGGCTCTCCAGTGCTTCTCCACACCATGCAACCCAACTTCAGAGACCTCGTTCACCTCACACCCTGCACTTTCTGCACAGCTGTTATCTTTTTTTAAATTATGTGTACTTGACAGTTTGCAATAAACATAAAATCATCATACTTTAAAAATGAACTCAGGGGCCAGGAATGCAGCTCAGTGGTAGAGCCTGACCTAGCACATGTGGCCTAGAGGGCTCAGGCTAGTCCCAGCACCACGAGAGGAAAAAAAAAAAAAAAAGCACTTAAAAATGCAAGCGATGGCTTGGCTGCTTCCCGTGCCACAGCGCCCAGAAGACAAGGCAGAGGCAGGAAGTCGAGCACGTCTACGCGAGGACAGCTGGGGACACAGGGCTGTCCATGCCCTCGGGAATGCCACACTTCATACACTGCTCCACACGGGGCCGTGAGGCCCACCCAGGAGGCACCAAGGCCAGCGGTGCCTGGTCCTCTGCTGCCAGGAGCCACGGACCTCACCTGGCTTGCTGTACCGTGGCCAGGTGCTCTTGGGGGTCGTCAGCCACGTGCACTTGGGGTACACACGCTGCCTCTGTCGTGGCCTGGGGAGAAAGGGACAGAGGCACAGCTTTACCTCCATGGATCAGGGGACCAGGCTGGCTGCCTAATCCCTGCAGGAACCCTGGAGGCAGAGCTGCAGGCAGAGGGCACGCAAGGAGGGAGAGAGAGTACGTCCACTTCTGCGTGAAGATGGGGACCCCAGCGGGTAGCCTGTGCTGCTACGGAAGCAGCCACCACCAGGTCCAGCGGGACAGGGAGGCCAACATTCCAGCAAAAGGCAAGAGGGGCAGAAAGGAAATCAGCGAAACCCTAGAACATGGTGAAGAGCAGAAGCCCGGGCCTGCTGGTGTTCCATGAACAAATAAGCTGTTTCCCGTGGGCCAGCTTCCACAGGAGCGACGTGGCCAAAGGCAAAGGATGAAGGTGGACCTCTGACCCAGGCCCATCAATGGGACCCAGCTTTTTAAAAGGAAAACATGGAAACAATGAAGGAAACTGAGGAGGAAATTGGCATATTCCCACAAGGAGCAAGACTGAGAGAAGGGTGTTGAGGGTCCTCAAAGAAGGGCACCCAGCTCCGCACGGCTCTTGTGGGTGTGGCAGGTTGAGAGTACTGGGGCCCCCCGGGCAAGTGCTCTTAGCTGCTGCTAAGGGGTCTGGTTCCCTGGCTAGGTGGTGTATTGGTCAGGCCATGGATGTGTGTATACTATTCTCTACACTTTCCAGACAATGTACTATTTCATTAAAACAAAACAAAAAATAAGCAGTAAGGAGCTGGACTACCTGGAAGAGGACAAAACAGCATGTTTCTTTTCTCAAAAAGACATGAAAACTGCATGAGAAGAACAAATACACGAGAAAAAAAGCATGACCAGTGTGAGAGGGATAACGTGGCACAATCCTGGGTACCTGGAAAATCTCCAGGTGCCTGCCAGTTGACAGCGTCCTGCAACACCAGGCCTGCCTGCACCAGGGCGGGGGGGGGGTGGCGGGAGAAGCACCATGGCTGGAGACACATGGGGCGCAGAGATGGCGTAGATGTGGGGAGGTGGCAACCCCATCTGTCTTGGGAGGAAGCCAGGTTCCCCAGAGAATCAGCGCACAGTTATGTGGAAATCCTAAATGGTCACCAGGAGGGGAACAGGAAGAGGCAAGGTTTGTCTGAGCAAGAGTACAGTGGTGGGGACCAAGAAGGAGGAACCACAGTTTCTCACTGGCTGTCAATCAGTAGGACTTGAATTTTTGAAGAAATAAACAACAAAAAAGTGCGGGAGTCAGATCTAAGGAGGTGCGACTGGCTGGGTGCCACCGAGGGGCGCGCCTTCCGCGGAGTCGTCCTGGTCTCAACGAGCTCCAAGACCGACCCCCCAGTCGGCTCGTGCCCTTTGCTCCTAGCATCATCTCCGCCAGTCGCCTGAATTGGAGGTGTGCGGGCAACAGGGGATTGGGTCTGAGCGCTCCCGGACCAGGGCCAGGGCGCAGGCTGGCATTGCCTGCTGGGGGATTCAGAAGCCATCCTGAACACCCTCCACCGTGTTTTCTTCGTGGTAGGAGGCTCGACTTCTGAGGAAGGTACCAAGAAACTGATAATGTTTCCTTGAATTTTCTTCTTCAATGTCTCTCATTCTGAAAATCTTAAGCGAGATGCGGGCATATTTTGGTGTTCCCATAGACCAGGTTTTACTGATTTGAGAAAATAAAGACTCGGATCAGCTCGGAGTATTGTTCGTATTATTGGGAAAATGCTTCCTTTAGAACCTTGTCGAAGACCTGCTTTTGAGTTGATCCCGCACTTGAACCCTGTAGAGTCTGATAATTGTGGATCTATGATTCCATCTTTTGCTGATATTTTGTGTGTGGCAAATGAGGAAGAAGTCAGTTATCTCAGATTTCGAACTAGTACATGGAAAAATGAAGAAAAGGAAAAAATTGAATTTTTCCATCCTTTACAACTAGTTTCGGATCCATTATTATCAGCTGAAAGACACAACAAACCAGTGAAAAATGATCTGCAAGTTAAGTGAAGCTGCAATTAAAAAATAGCTGCCCTTGAAGATGAGCTTACTTTTCTTCACTCTCAGATTACAGCAATTGTGGAAAGGCATGAACTAAGAAATAGAACACATTCTGGCTCCTTTGACTTGAACAACGAGCCCAGTGGTGTGGGACAAATGCCATCACTGGGGACAGCTGCACTGAGTGTGGAACCAGATCAGTTTCCAAGTACAGTGCTCTCTCCTCCTCCTCCACCGCTGCTTCCTCCTCAGTTTTCTTCTCCTCAGCCTTCAAGTTTTCCTCATATACAACCAGGATGTATTCATATTTGTGACTCAGATAATCCAACAACTGAAATAAAGCAGCGCCTGATGCTAATAAGACCAGTTATAGTCATCATTCAAAAAGTCAGAGAAATTCAGATGTTCCAAACATGTTGGATGTTCTAAAGGATATGAATAAGGTCAAGCTTCGTGCTGTTGAACGGTCACCTGGTGGTAGACCCATTCATGAGAGGAAAAGACGAAGTTCACATTGGGATCCAATGTCCTTAATATCACATGCACTTAAACAGAAATTTGCATTCCAAGAAGATGATTCCTTTGACCAAGAAAATAGATCCTGGGAGTCTTCTCCATTTTCTAGTCCAGAAGCTTCAAGGTTTGGAAATCCATTTCACAGTCAGAAGGACAGTGATCTGAGGGAAAAGCTGATGATGCACAAAAGCTGTTGGCTGAAGTATCGGCAACAAAAACTATCTCTACACGTGAAAGGAAAGATGCAGAAATATGGCAGCATGTCTTTCCCTGCCTTTCAAAGGATCATATCCTCTGAAAAATAACATTGAATGAAGCCTGTATCCTGGGATGTGTCAGAGCCCAGATCTAAGGAAGACTCCTAAGAACACCTATCTGGTTTTGGAAGATTCTGCAGTAAACTGGCTCCTTCTTTTTTTGTGTGTGTGGTGCTGGGGATCGAACCCAGGACCTTGTGCTTGCAAGGCAAGCACTCTACCAACTGAGCTATCTCCCCAGCCCCGTAAACTGGCTCTTGAAGAGAGTTGTATGGAGTTTTCCCCTGTATGTTAACATTATTGAAAGCAGAATATATGCTTCAACAATTGTCCTAAGCAATTCTGACTTCCCAGTTTAAGAGCCTTTGAATCTTTTAAAAATTGATAAGTGATCTGGTTTATGTGAACTTGAGTAACTTGGAGATTTTCAAAGAAGATGAAATTATAATTTATTTCATTAGGAAACTCATAGTCTTAATCAGAGGGTTGAGCTTTTTAAAACTTCTTCTTGAGATAATAGTCTTGGACACAGATTTTAAGTGATACAAGTAGAAGTATTTAAAGAATCTTCTTGACATATTTTGCCTGCACTTGCTATGTAAATATGTATGCCTGACATCTGTTTCCTCTATTCCTTATTACATTTATACATTGTTCTTTTGCAAATAGCTTGTACAATAAATGTGTCTTTTGAACATGAAAAAAAAAAAAAAGTGTGATACTACAAAGAGAGTAAGGGAGCCAAGCTGTGGAGCAGATTAGCTGGGAAGCTGAGGGGGAGGCCATGAGCGCTGGCCAGTGTGCAACCAGCCTGGGAGGCACTGCAGGGCCACACCTCAGAAGAGAGATGAACAGGTAAAATACAACACGCCAGGAGCAGGTGCAGTTCAGTGGTCCAGCACTCGTAGGCATGTGTGGTCCCACAAAAACCAAAAAGTAAATATGGTCATTAAAGACTAATAATTATCACAACTTACGGAAATAAGGGGTGGGTCGATGGAGCTGGGCTGGGGGCTTAGCCTGGGCAGTGTGGGTGGTGTTTTATAAAAGTGCTTTTCACAAACATCCCAAAACACCCAGAAGTCAGAAACCCACAAGTCCTCAAACACTTAAAAACAAAAATACAAGGCAAACACTGTTAAACACAGGGAAGTGGGAGCGAATGGAGTCTGCGAACAATCCTTGGCCCACTCACGTCCTCGAGACCCCAGTTAGACATGGGCGTCTCTTGTGCACACACTGCAAGGTTCCAGCACACCACCTGGCTGCGTCTGGAGCGTGAGGACCTCCAGGCAGAGAGGGCTCTCAGCTTCGCGGCTCCTGGGAAGGCACTCCACAGGCACAGGTGCGGGAAACCTGGCGCAGGCCATTTCACGGAGGGCTGCGTAGCTGCAGGGCCTGCTGCCAGCATGTGGAGAGCCTAAGGCCTGGCCTAGCACAGAACCCTGGCGTGTCAGGCACAGAAACGACACTGGGGCTCAGACATGCAAAACTGGCGAGACGTGTGCCTGTACAGAAATGCTTGGGAAGATGCAGCCAACTTCTCTCTGCAGCAGGAGAATGGAGTAAGAGGGGACATTTCTAAACTGCTTCAAAGTTTTAATAAAAAGCATTTAGCTCTATAATCAGAAAAAATATACTTAGAAAGACACAGGCTTCTGGAGGTTTTGTTAAAAGAGCTGGGGAGCAGAACCCCCACCTCCTATGAAGAGTCCCGTGAGGAGCCCTGACCTCCCCCAGAAGGAGCCAAGGGACACTCCAATGCCTCCTCACCATCAGGGGGCCCTGTGGAGGCCAACCAGCACCAGGAACTAGTAAGGTAACAGATAAAACTTATCTCAAAACCCAAACTGTATCAGTTCTCCTGCTAATGGAGAAACAAAAGGAAACTGGCTAAGATGTCAGGACTCGGACCTTTCTAAAAATATGAAGTGCACAGTGGAGAAGGTGTGATAGATGCCGCCTGGCCACCCTGTCATCTCAGTAACCCCACCAGGCCCTGGAAGGGCTCATTCATCCATCGTGGCTTTCAGTACTCTCCCCAGGGTTTTCAGTGGCTCCAGAACACTCCCCCGCCCATCAGAGATGAAAATGGGTGAAACGAATTTGAGACTACAGCTAGTGTAAGCCTTACCTTTGTTCCCCCAGGACCGCTCGAGCACCAAAATACCTTTTCAGTTCTGTGTCTGGATTCAAGTGTCTAGAGTGTGGGAAATTTGGGGAAGAAAAATTAAGTCACGCTCTCCTATAAGACTTGAAATTTCAGAAAGCTGTGAAAGAGTCCAGCAGGAGAATAGCATTTGGCTTGAAAGATTAGTTCCAAGTCTACTTTCTTTAAATCTGCCACCCCACCTGCAGTAGGACCTGATCACTACTGGCCCCATGAGGCACCCACTGGATGCAGCGGGTCACTGCCAGGAGAGAACCTGGGGTCGGTGTTCCATGTGGGTCCAATGGCTGTCTGCCAGGCTGTGTATGGGGAGCCTGCACCCTGACACAGAGAAGAGGGTCTCAAAAGTTCAGGTTGCTTGCTTGTTAAAGCTGACAAAGATCTCTGCCCTAGGGATCAGGTTTCATTAAGTACCCACAAGACTAAGAGATGGGTGATTATCCAAGGGTGCCACCACACTGGTACACAGTTCAAGATGCCTCATAAGACACACAAAGGTAAGTTATTTAAAGTCCTGAGTTGGGCATGATGGTGCCATACCTGTGGCTATTTGGAGGCGGAGGCAGGAGGACTGCTTGTTCAAGGCCAATCTCAGAAACTTAGCAAGGCCCTAAGCAAGCTAGCAAAACTAAAAAAATTAAAAAGGAACCAGATGCAGTGGTGCTCGCCTGTAATCTCAGTGTCTCAGAAATCTGAGGACAGCTTCAGCAACTTAGTGAGACCCTGTCTCAAAAAAGTAAAAAAGCTGGGGATGTGGTATAGTAGTAAAACACCCCTGGGTTCAATCCCCAGTACCAAAAAATCTTCCTTTGAAATACAGATGTCTTTTCCTTACTTTTTTCTCCTTGTTTCTACTTCTGTTTAATAATGAACTCTCAACACTTCTAAATAAATAAAGACAACAAACTGTCTTCTTTCTAAATCATTCTTCCCCCTCTGGGGAGAAGGGGCAGGCAGAGGCCATACCTGTGCTCCACATACAGGACATGCTTCCTGGAGCTCAGGGGAGGGGGCCCCGGGCGGCTGAGCCCACTGCCGTCCTCGATCCTCTCCAAGATGCGGTCGATATCCTCCAGCCCGCTTTCCTGAAAGCCCAGACACACCGTTAATCACCTTGGGCTGTGACAACAATAACAGCAATTTATTTTAAGAACAATTACATTGTATTTACTTCCTAGAAGATGATATAACTCAGGAGGAGGCGATGTCTTACAAGAGGAAGCTCAGAACAACCACTAAGAGAAGGCCTTGGGACCATTAGGCCAGACAGCCACACTTCATGTCTCATAGGTGAGCTCACCTCCTCAGGTAAATGGAATTGGGACCTGTGACTCCTCTGAACAGCAACAAAGCTACAACCTCTCGAGGACAGACAGAACACAACCAGGAGGATCACGGCAAAAATGGAAACATGAGGGACATGGTCTGTGGGCTTCTACACCCACCACCCAGGCTGCACTGGCTGGACAAAGGCCCAGGGAACAGCAACAGGGAGCAGGGCTTGACCGGGGCTCTCCCTGCAGGGCACAGCTGGGACACAGAGACCAGCAGCAGGCTATGACCATCAAGGAACAAGGGGCAAATCACAAGCAGAACTGTAGGTGACTTTTCTTTTCCCTTGACCTCTTAGCTATACTCCTCATGGGAAGAAATGAAGACATCAAACAAACAGCCTTCTCCCAGCACCACCGTGAGGGCACAGAGGGATTGGGCAGGGGCCAGCCAAGACTGGTCACATACCGAGGCTTCTCCTGCACTGTTTTTCTTATTTTTCTGCTTCTTTTTCTTCTTTCGAAGTTTTCCACTTGCATTAGGCTAATAAAGTAAGACATTTTGATCAATGGAGAGAATAGTAAAATCTTAAAAACTGAGAGCCAGAGCAGCAAGCCCAGCGCCCTCCTTGAGCAGTCCCTGCCCACCCTCACATCCTGCATGTCTCGACTCAGGTCCTGCTCTCCCACAGGACCCTGCCCAATCCTCCCTGGCTGCTGGTGTGGTCTTTCTCTCCCAGCCCATCCCTGCACAGAGTCAGGTTCAGGTTGCCCCTCACCCCTGCCTGCCCCTGCACTGGGTCAGCTCCTCTGGACAGTGAGAAGCTCCTTGGGGACCCCCATGTCTCAAGGCCTCATCAGAGGTGGCTGCTCCAAGTGAGTACAGACCTGCCTGGAGCAGTGCACAGGGCAGGCAGGGCAGGGACCTGAGTGCAGTATCCCTGAGGCCACCACTGGTCTCAAGGATTTTAGCACAAATTTTATCAGGGTTCCCAAGGAATCAGCCAAACCAAATTCAGAAAATTATACCTCCAAGAAAAAGACAACATAGGCTGCATGTGGGGGATACTGGGGCCCTCCCCTGACATGCCAAGACCTCCTTGTCCCCACGCAGCTCCCATACCTGCTCTGGAGGTGCAGCCTTGGCCACATTTCCTTCCCGCTTGGTCTCTGGGTTTCCACGCTGAAACCTTCCTTTGTTCCCTGTTACTGCAGTGTCTGTCAGCACACAGTCAGACCTCCCTCCGTTCACCACAGGGTCGTCCTCAAGATCCTCCACGTTTATCTGGAAAAACATGCGAGGGCTTTTCTGCACATGGGTCACAGTGTACATGATGAAGTAGAGATGAGATAGACACAGAGAGGACTTGCTATGCCTGTCACCCCAAAGACTCAATTTGGGAGGCTGAGGAAAGAGGATGGCAAGTTTGAGGCCAGCCTCAGCAAACTCAGTCCCAAATGAAAAATAAAGAGGGCTGGGGGCATAGTTCAGTGGTAGATCACCCCTGGATTCAACTGCAATACTTTGAGGAAAAAAAAAAGGATTCTAAGGATTCTAATTTTCTAGTATTATTCATGTTGAAATAATTCTGTCCTCCAGTCAGGTAAGGCAATTCTCCTGTCCCAGCCTCTGGAGTTGCTGGGATTATAGGTATGCATCACTGTGTCCAGCTGCAATCAAAATCAAATGACTAATTGGTGCAACCACTATGGAAAGCAGTACAGAGATTCCCCGGAAAACTCGAAATGGAACCACCATTTGACACAGTTATCCCAACTCCTCTGTTTATACCTGAAGGACTTAAAATCAGCATACTACAGTGATGCAGCCATGTCAATGCAGTCCAACTCACAATAGCTGAACTATGGAACCAACCTAGGTGCCCTTCAACAGATGAACAAATAAGAGAAAATACGGTGTATACACACATGGAATATTACTCAGCCTTAAAGAAGAATGAAATTATGGCATTTGACGGTAAATGGATGGAGCTAGAAAATACTATGCTAAGCAAAAGAAGTCAATCCTAAAGAATAAAAGGTCAAATATTTTCTCTAATCTAATAAGTAGATGCTAATTCACAATAAGGGGGAGCTAGGGAAGAATAGAGGTACTTTGGATTAGACAGAGGGGAATGAAAGGAGGGGAGGGGTATGGGATAGGAAGAATAGTAATACCTATTGGACATTATTACCCTAGAGGCATATATGATTACACAACTGAGGTAACTCTATATCATGTACAACTAGAAGAATTAGAAATTATACTCCATTTATGTATGATGTGTCAAAATACATTCTATTGTCATATATAACTAATTGGAACAAATTAAAAAAATAAAAAATAATAAATTTCTAAAAAACCAAATGAATATCACTGAGTGTGGTAGTACATGCCTATAATCCCGTGGCTGAGGCTGATCTCAGGTTCAAAGACAGCCTCAGCAATTTATCAAGGCTATAAGCACCCTAGCAAAACCTTGTCTCAAAATAAAAAATTTTTAAAAGGGCTGGGGACATGGCTCAGTGGTTAAGCACCCTTGGGTTCAGTTCCCAGTGCCCACCCCCCAAAAAAACTAATGACCATCAAAAAGAAAGATGACACAGAGTTGGCAAGTTTAAGACTACCACACCATTTCAAGTCTTTACTCCAGCCTAACAGGAGCAACCTGATCACTGAGATTCATTCTGGAGATCTTTTTGTTGTTCGATTGTACAATTTAAATCTATTTCATCACCATCAGAGAGCAGCAATTATATTGCACATGAAAACAAGACAGACACACATATTTCTTTGAAAAAGGACTGAAGGAAAAATTTTCAATGCAATAAAAATCAACTCTGATGATTTTTAGGTGTCTGGTTTCCACCAGAGTGTCAAAGTAGCCATTGGCTCCCCCAAATATTAAAGTGTCCATTTCCATAATGTCATTTCTTAATGGCTGTACAGCACTGTCACCTAAACATCAACGGGAGTTTCCAGTCCCCTCTATGAAACGTATGGTGTCTGCACAGAGCCAGGGCAGCTGTGTGCTGACTCCCCTCTGTTCACTGCAAACCTAACTGCACGCAAACACTGTCTACACAGCCTCCACTGTGCTGCTCAGGGAGTGGTGAGAAGAAACGCATCTGCACACTCAGTACAGCCCTGACTTTTAGGTACATTGCAACCTGCAGCTGGTGGGATCTGCAGGTGTGCAGGACCCACTGCCTCAGGCTGCATGCCTGCTGTAAGTCGGCCAGGCCGCCATGGCACTTAGGTCTCTTCCTAAGCACAGGTCAGTTAGTTATAAGGTCAGGTCAGTTATAAGTTGTACTATAACAAATCTCCACATCACAATTTTGATCAGAGTCAGGGCAATTTCCTTTCAGTACATTCCTGAAGGGAAACTACCAGGTCACTGAAGGTTCTACCCAACTGCCCTCTGACACTCTCACCAGTGCACCCACGTTCTGGCTGTGCAGACAGGAAGCAGCTACATGTCAGGCACACCTCTGCTGCTTCTTCACAGAACACTGATAGAAGCTGTGCACATGTGTGCACGGTGCTGGGGATCGAACTGGGCCTTGTACACACTAACAAACACTTCTATTTCCACATGTGAGTTACAAGGGCAAAAACCCATACAATGCTTGAATTAAGACTGATGTGTAACCCTGAAGAAAACTCTTTGGAAACCCATAGGCAGCAGCGAGATAAGCAGTCACACGTCTGCCCAGGTGTCAATGCTCCACACTCAGAGCAGCCTGGGTGTCCACTAGAGCAAAACGTGAAGAGAGGTTCACAAAAGATA
Organism: Sciurus carolinensis; assembly: GCF_902686445.1. NCBI lineage: Eukaryota > Metazoa > Chordata > Mammalia > Rodentia > Sciuridae > Sciurus > Sciurus carolinensis. The sequence goes on from NC_062228.1 coordinate 220,070, forward strand.
AACGAATGGCCGATAAGCACATGGAAAGATGCCCAACATCTTCAGGGAAATGTAAATCAAAAACCAGTGAGGATCACTGCACCTCTGAGGGCTGGGGGCCCAGGCTGGCCACACCAACCCCCAGGATGCCCAGGCACCTGCAGCCTCAGCACAGCACACAGGCAGGTGAACGAGACCCAGGAGGAGGGCTCGCCGCCTGCTAATTCAGGTACACACACCCACTCTCTGCATTCTGGATGCAGTAGTTCTCCCTGGAGATGCCCCATCAACCAAAAGGGAAACTGCACCCACAAAAAGCCTGTCCTCAGAGCTTATCAGTTCCAGTCACAGCAGTCCCAAACCAGAACTGAGCCAGAACCCTGGGACACAGATGGATGAATGCACTGGGACACACTGCTACGCAACCAGAAGGAACAGGCCATGAGAGCCCACAGGCTGCATGAAGCTCAAGAGCACACGCTGGGTTGGGGTGGTGGCTCGGTGATGAAGCACTTACCTGGCAAGCGTGAGGCACTGGGTTTGATGCTCAGCACCACATAAAAATAAATAAATAAAGTTATGTGTCCATCTACAACTAAAAAAGTATTGGGGGGGAAAAAAAAAAAAGCACATGCCTAGCTGGGCGTAGTGGCACATGCCGGTAATCCCAGTGACTCTGGAGACTAAGGCAGGAGGATTGAGAGTTCAAACTCAGCCTCAGCAACTTGGCAAGGCCCTGAGCAACTCAGTGAGACCCTGCCTCTAATAATATCTAAAAGAAGTCTGGGGATGTAAACGTCCCTGGGTTCAATCCCTGGTACCAAAAAAAAAAAAAAAAGTACATGCTGAGCAATCAAGGCAAAAAGGAACGAGCACATTCTGAAAGATTCCCCCAGTGGGAAGTGTAGGCACAGGCAGGACTCACACACAGGCAGGGAAAGAGGGGGCACAGGCTACAGGGTGTAGGGCTCTCAGAATGTGGCATGGCACTCATGCTGTGCACGCCTGTCTAGACTCACTACACACCCCAGGGTGCATCCGACTACACATCACGACTTCAGTAAGCTGGCCTTTAGGACCCCCTGACTGAGGCAGTAAGGATGATTTCTAACCAAAGCCAAAGAAACACCCATGAGTCATCCATGATACCAAGGTCCACACCAGAGGCGGCAGGAGGGGACCATGCAGGCTGCCTGCATCCCCTCTCCTGGGAGGCACCTTCTGCTAGAAAAGCTCTCTTGCTCCGTTTCAATAGCACATCATCTCTGCACTTGCTGAGTGCCGACTGTGTGCCCAGCATGCCTTCACCACAATCCCACAAGGTGAAGAAGAGCATCCCCAAAGCTTTCATTAGCTATCTCATCCTGCTCCCACATCCAGAAGGGTGGAGCCCATATTCGAACTGAGGTCACTGACTCTATAGCTGAGGTGCCTGCAGACACATTGTTCGCCTTACTGGAGGAGCTCTGGGCATGCCTTCTGGGTGCCAGATGCTGCTGGGTGCCAGATGCTGCTGGGTGGTGGGGATACGCGAGTGAGTGAGTAACAAAGTCCGTTTTCAGGAAGCATGCACTTCAGCCCCAGAAACAACCCATGCAAAACAGAAGAACGAGCAAGTAATTTATACAGTTTGTTTGCAGGTTAACTGCAGGGGGATGGAGAAGGACCAGAATAGAGGGCATGGTACTGTGGGGCAACTGTGGCTGCAATCAGGCATTATGGTGGGGAGGAGACTTTACCTCTATGGGAGGAAGGGATCCAGCCATGTGCTGGTACTTGAACCCAGGGAACTGCAGGCATAGAGGGCAGCAAAGGGAGGTCAGTGTGGCTGAGCAGAGCAGGTTAGAAAGTCAAGGGGGAAGAGCTGTCTGGGCAGACTGGACAAGCAGAGGTGAAGACTGAGAAGGAAGGGACATGACCCTGTACACCTAGAGCCACCACAGGACTTTCCAATGGCCTGCACAAATGTCAAGAGACCAGATGGCTGGTCTTAGCATGGGGCCTTCAACAGAGACAGGGAAGCCTGATGAGCAGGTAAGGTCAAGTTCATAAGGTTGGATGCATTTGGACACATGGGTACAGATACCGAGCTCACGCACAAATCCAGAGACTTGGCAGGCGTTCTGAACCAGTGATACTAATATCCTCTCAGAAAGCAGAGGTAAGGGGTGGTAGAGCATGCGTGAGGCTCTGGGCTCAATCCCCAGCACCAAAAAGCAAGTTCCCGGCAACTGGGGAGGCTGAGACCAGGAGGATCACCAGTGTGAGGCCAGCCTCAGCAATTCAGTGAGACCTTCAGCAATTTAGCAAGACCCTGCCTCAGTAGTAAAGTGCCCCTGGGTTCAATCCCCAGGACAAAAAACAAAAACAAACAAACAAACAAAACCCCACACACAACAAGCAAGCAAGCAGAAGGCTCACACAAACACCAAGCCCTGAGCCAGTCTCTTGAACCTGTGATTGGAGGGGTCCACATAAGCATCATTTTTTCCCATTCAGACACAAAATCACCTGTTCTTTTTTTCAGGACTCTGAACACCTCTATTTCTCCATTCACCCACATTTTTTTCACCATTGTGTGGTTTTAAGAGCACAAGGTTTAAATCAGAAGGCCTAAATTTAATTATATATATGGGATTTTTTTTTTTCTTTTCTTAGTTCTTTTTTTTTTTTTTTTTTTTTTTGTAGTGTAGGGATAGAACCCAGGCCTCATGCATGCTAGGAATCACATCCCAGCCTGAAAACCTGGATATAAACTGAATATGTCACCGCTGTTGTCACCATCATCCCCTTCCCAGACAGTGAGGATGAAATGAGCAGTACCCAGAACATGTAAATGCCTTCTGCCTAAGAGATATTCTTAAAGACAATCTGGGCGGCATACAAATAAGGACAAAAGATCTGTGAAGTGTCAGATTTCAGTACAAACTGGTTCGGAGCTAATGATGGGCCAAGATGAAAAGTGGTACATCCTGAGAGTAGTCAGAAACACAACTGGCAGGTTTAAGGGTAAATGATGTGATGTCTGGGATGTTTTGAAATCTTGCCTGCAGAGGAAGGAGTGAAAGTCCAAGGCAGACACCAGTTGCCAAGTGTCCATAATTAGGGAACCTGGGGATGGACACATGAAGTATCCGTACTACCCTATCTGTGTGTATGTTTGAAATTTTCCATAATAAAAAAAGTTAGGCAGAAATTATAAGAAATGGGAAGCTGGGGAGAGTTACTTTCCGGCTGAGTGAGAAACAGAAGAGGTAGAGTGCAGAGAATTCAAAGAAGAGAATTAGTCCCACCTCCACCAGACTATGGGGTCAACCAACCCTTAAGTGGCAAGGTCAATAAAATTTTTTTTTGTGTGGTGCTGGGGATTGAACTCAGGGTCTGTGCATGTGAGGCAACGCTCTACCGACTGAGCTATATCCCCAGCCCCAAGGTCAGTAACTTCTAAAGCAAATTCCCAAACTGTCTAACGACAATTTTCACACCCCACAATGTCTTTTAACATTATGGCCTTTTAACCTGTCAACTCAATAAAAAGTTGGGGGCAACTGTGACTGATATAAGGTAAGCAAAACAGTCATGCTACCTGCCAGCACTGGGAGGTCGGAGAAACCAGTATCAGATAATCCATACACACCGGAAACTACAGATGGAGTCCCGTGCTAAGGGGAAAACATCGCGGGGCCAGCTGGGCATTTCACTTTCCATGTTACCTCGCTGTAGCAGACACCTGCAGCGAGGGATGCAGGAAGGAGCAAGATGCAACATCCCGGGTTAGGCAGAGGTGTTATGAGGAGTAAACTGAAATGTGTGTAAAGGACAAGCAAGTGCTAGGCTCAGGAGATACTAGACCTTAAAAATCTAGGAAGATCACTCATGTTTCTGAGACACAAAGCCCCATCCCACCCCTCCATTGCAGCTCAAACAGCCACACTCTGCCCCTGGACGTCATGGCCCCACCTTCCCCTCAGCAGTGGGGAAGACACCTCCCTTTGACACCACCCTGCTCAATACAGCCTCACCCCTAACATCACACACCGCCCTCCCCGCAGCAGCCCTCCCTGCAGCAGTGCAGTCCCATCACCCAGTTCATTCACTGAGTCCCCGCTTAGCAGGTGCGGCCCGTCACGGCCCCGCCCACTCCACTGAAGCCCCACCCTCTCTGCTGTAGCTCTCCTTAGCCCCGCCCCTGGACGCCAGAGCCACACCTACTCAGGTAAAGCCCCCCACCCTGCCCAATGCAGCCCAGTCTCATCATACTGCCCCTTGACAGCTCGCCCCGCCCCTGGACGGCACAGCCCCACCTTCTCTTCCGCGCCCCCGCCTGCCTGGGTCCCGCCCTAGTCACGCCCCTGACGTCATGGCCCCGCCCTCCCCGCTGCAGTGCTGCCCCGTAGCCCGGCCCCACCCATGACATCACGACCCCGCCCACTCAGCCGCAGTCCAGACTCAACTTTACGCCCACCCCGCCCTCCCAGGACGTCACGCCCCGCCCCCCGCCCCCTGTTCCCACAGGTCCCCAGCTTCTCACCAGCTCGAACCGGTTGTTGACTTGGACACCCTCCTTTCCTGAGCCCCCAGGGCGCCGGCCTCCCGGCCCCCGTTTTGGTCCTTCTTCTTCTGCGTCATCATCATCACAGAGGACAAACTGCAAGGCGCCGGGCCCGAGGGGCTCCTGGCCGCGCTGTTCCCCCCTCAGCCTCCGGAGGGCCCGGCGCGACATAGGACCCGACGGCCAGACGTCTGGAGAGAAGGAGAAGGAAGAGCTGAAGAGAGAGTGGCCGGCGCGCCTGCGCACTGAGGGCGCGCTGGCGCGAGGCTAGCGTGTCGCGCCTGCGCGCTGCGGCTCTCCGGAACTTCTTCCCCGTCACCACTGGCACCAAAGAAGGTGCAGGCGCTTCCGGGCGAGTTTTCGCGAGAGTTGAGCGTCCCCGCGCGGCCGAGTCCGGCTGACTGCAGTACAGTGGTCTCCGGACTTTCAGAGTGTGCTGGGTACAGATGACAGGCTGTGACGGGGTCCGGGGCGCACGGGCTCAGAGCGACCCGACCCAGAGAGCGGGAGGCCCTGTTAGGTGAGGCGGGGAGGAAGGAATGCGCGCAGGTGGGCGACTGCGACGCGTGGCCGGTCGAGGAGACGGTCTGCGGGAGACAGCTTGGCACACGTGGCCTGCCTGTGTGACATGGGCTCTGTGCCCCTTCTTGGCTGCAAAGAGACAGTTCTCTCCTGAATAGACGTGAGGAGCTTCCCAGAGTTAGATTCCTGGACACCCCTCCTCCCCCACGAAGCTCGGAAGGAATCTTAGGAGTAGGTCTTGAGAGTTACTCTGTGTGGAGCAACAGGCGAGTCTCCTGTACGTCTACGTATGGGAATCAGTGGGGGAGGTCGACCTCTGCCCTCACTGTGCATCACGACCTCCCAGGAGGTTTTTACAATGGAGACATAAGTCCCACCCCGTAGAATGAATTGGGGTCCGACTTTGATATTTTAGAACTCCTTTTGGGGGGCAGCCAAAGTAGAGAATTGCAGAGGTCCAAATGCATGAACAAGATGAACTGGTGTTGGGGTATGGACCTGCCCCACCTAGACAGCAGAGGATATGGCAGCCTAAGTGTGGGGATAGCCCCCACTAGGGAGTTAGGCAGGGCACTGTACCAAATTCCTATTTCATCTTGAGAGGTAGGAATCCCCACTCTGACAGTTGAAGAAACTCGTACTCAGAATTAAGTGACCCAGAGAGAACCTGGATTTGCATTCAGTTCTATGAATTCAGAGTCCAAATAAGGTGGTCTGCTGGTAAGAGCAGAGAATGGAGGCAGGGACAGGATGGGTCCCTTGGCTTCATCCCTGATGCGCACCTGCTCTTGCGGTGCACCTGAGTGCTACCCTCCCCGCTGCCGCCTCCAAGTTGGGAGCTGAGTCAGTGCTACTCTGTAGAGCACATGCCTGACCTATTAGGTGACCTGACTATACCATGCTAGAATCTTGAGGTACTCCACAGGGGTATGTGGTTGCTGCCTCAAGTCCCCACCTGCTCACAGCCACTCCTGACCCCTCCCAGTCATGCTCAGGACACCAGTCTAGTCTGATTGTTCAGGATGTGATGTGGCTAGGTGTTTGTGTCACCCTAGGTCAAGAGTGTGACCAATTCCACAGGCCAATCAACAGGAAATGGGAGGTCTCAGTCTGGAACAGCTTCCTCTCCCCAAGAGACAGGCTGTTTACACTAGGAGGGACACATCAGGCCCCACTTGAAATTGTTACCAGAGTCCTAGGCCTGAGAACCAACAAATCAAGTCTGGCCACTCACTACAAAAACCAAAAAGAAAAAAGTGAAGTAGTGAAAAGAAGGAAAGGAACTTTAGCCAACATGGTCATGTTGGAAAAACAAATGAGACCAAGTGTCTCAGCCTTGTCTTTAGGGGTTCTGATGTGAACTTCAGATTTGAACAGAGGAAGAATTGGGATGGGGGCAAGATGTGCACATATGAAGCAGTTTTGGGATGGGGGCAAGATGTGCACATGTGAAGCACCACTTGTTCTGGTGGATGATGATCTCAATTTTAGTCCTGTGACATAACTCTGAAGAAGTCCTTGTCACTGGAGGGGACGGTCTCCATTTACTTCACAGGGTGTTGTCAGACCTGTGATCCTGGAAGTGGGGAGCAGTTGGTTCCCATGGGATGATTGCTCCTTGCAGGGCTGTCTCATCATGGGGTGATCTGCCTCCAAGGCTCTGCTGTTCACAGAAGGTGTCAGGCAATGACTGAAGACTTCTAGGCATCACTCTGAAGAGGTCTGGAATAGGACTTATAGAACCTGGCGATTTAATTTTCCTGCAAATCTTAAAAATAATTACTCTTATGTTTGCATCTTCAGCCTTAAAAGGATAGGATTACCAGCTTTGGTGAACACTTCTTAAATGATTATCATGTCTATTTGCAGAGTTAAGCAGGAATCCGACCCAAAGTTTAAAGGAATAGAGACATATACTAAATGGAGGCAAAGAATCCAAACTATCATTCCACTTGAGTTGCCTTTCAGGCATATGCAGGCCTCAGTGAAGAGAAGTGCTTTTAGCAAAAGCAGCCTTTAGTCCCCTCTTATATAATGGTTCTTCCCTGAACAAGCAATTCCAAATACAAATTTCCTTTGAACTGCTGAAGTTCTGGTCCTCAGCAAGGAGTGTTTGCTTCTAAACAAATTCTACTGTCAAGATCTCAAGGGCTGGGGAGATAGCTCAGCTGGTAGAGTGCACAAGGCCCTGAGTTCAATCTCCAGGACCGCAAAAAAAAAAAAAAAAAAAAGATCTCGAGTATAGGAGACTGAGGTTGGTTCCCTGAGCTGAGTTTGCAGCTTCCTGTAACCTGGGGTTGGGAAGAGAGATGAGCCCAGAAACTCTAAGGGCAGCAAGAAGACAGAAGTGCTGGTTGCTCTCCTTGACTTTGCCTTAGAACTCACTGCCTGAGTAGGCTCAGGAAGAGCTCTGTGTGGGTGCTGTGGATAGTCAGCAGCACCCCTCAGCCCAGTCCAGCTATTCCCAAGATATGCTTCCACTGTTTGCACATGGGCTTTCCTTGCCATGTGTGGATCAGCACCCAGGTCCACCCATGGTTGGGAACGTGAGCAGATGTGTTGCCTGGTGCAGTTTCTGCATCTATAGGATCAGGAGTGTAACAGCAACAGTACTTAGCTCCCAGAAGCATCTGTCCATGGGAGGGCTGCATAAACATGAGCTTTGTAGTTTTTACTTTATTAATTTTGGGGGGGTGGATACCAGGGATTGAACTCAGGGGCACTTGACCATTAAGTCACATCCCCAACCCTATTTTGTATTTTATTTAGAGACAGGGTCTCACTGAGTTGCTTAGTGCCTTGCTTTTGCTGAGGCTGGCTTTGAACTCATGATGCTCCTGCCTCAGCTTCCTGAACCACTGGGATTATAGGTGTGTGCCACCGCACCTGATTTTTTTTTTTAATTTTTATTTTTTTTGCTGTGCTGGGGATCAAACCCAGGGCCTTGTGCTTGTGAGGCAAGCACTGCACCAACTGAGCTATATCCCCAACCCTTATTAATCGTTTAACATAATCTTTTTATTACTGGCTCTGGCAAGAAAATTCCTTTTTTCCTATTTTCTTATTTTTAAACAGAAATAAAAATACAAGGACAAGTGGGAGTTGGTGATTTTTATTGGCTGCTCTAATTTTGTGTATTTGAATTTCACAAACTCCAAATGTAAGAGTATTCTTTCCCACAAGCCCATCTAGTACCAAGTCATATTCCTTCTGGGTCTCCTCCAGCCGTGGGCAGGTGTTACAGCCTGGAGTCAGCAGGACTCAGCTGAAGTCTTAGCGTATTCCTGAGTGAGTATCCAGATACTTCACCTTGTTGAGACTTAGGTGCAGTGAGGACCAAACCACCTCAGGGTGCATGTGAGGAGGAAGGTGCTTAGCACAGAGCCTGCCTGGAGCCACCATTCTCCATGAACCCCACAAACATCATCTCCTTGGAGAACAGTACTAACAGGCTGAGAAATGAGACCAAAGGGTCCCCTGGACCAGCGATGTAGCCAGTGACCTCGGCTGCTGTTCTGCATGCAATCCTAAGATGACCAGGGCTTTGTGGACAGAAGTGAGCCTTGGCACCTCATTCTGTGATGGGCACCCTTTTTTTGCGGTACCGGGGATTGAACTCAGGGTCTTGTGCTTGCGAGGAAAGCACTCTACCAGCTGAGCTATCTCCCCAGCCCAAGGCTCATGTCTTTAAAGCTCAATCCCTAATGGAGACACTATTGTGAAGTGGTGGAAACTTCAGGAGGTAGGTCCTGTTTGGAAGAAGTGGCTCACTGAGGGCATATCCTTGAGGGTGTATTGGGACTTTGGCTCCTTCTTTCTCTCTCTGCTTCCTGGCCACCATGAGGTAAGCAGCTTCGCTCTGCCATGTGCTCCCATTATGATGTGCTGCTCACCACAAACCCAAAGTGATGGAACCAAGCAATGATAGACTAAAACTGTGAACCAAAATAAATATTGTCTGCAAGTTGTTTATCTCACATATTTTATCACAGTGACAGAAAGTCAACTTGCATAAAGAATTGGTACCAAGAAGTGGGTTGTTGTTATGTCTGTTCATGTGGTTCAGAGCCTTTGGAGCTGCTTTCCAGGAAGAACTTAAAAATTAAGAGAAGCAGGCTAGGAGAAGCTTAGAATGCCATACACTGAGCATAATGGGCAATTCTGGTTGGAGTGCATGAGCCAGAATGATGATAGGAATGTGAACAGTAAAGACTGTGCTGATGAAGCAATAATTCAGAGAAGTTTTTTTTTTTTTTGACAAAAGTATTCAATTCCCATGGAAAGATGTTTTTCTTCAAGTTACTTTCTCTTCCCTTCTCAATCTCTTCCTTAACTACTCCCTTTAGCATCTCCTTTTCATAGCATTGTAAATTCTAAAGAAAGACCTCTAAGTCTCTCCTGTTCTCAGTTCAAAAGGTAACATATTAATCTAAAAAGAAAATGAACTGAGCACAGTGGCACAGACCTGTAATCCCAGCAGCTCAGGAGTCTGATCATGAATTCAAAGCCATCCTCAGCGAAAGTGAGGTGCTAAACAACTCAGTAAGACCCTGTCTCTAAATAAAATAAAAAATAGGACTGGAGATGTGGCTCAGTGGTCAAGTGCCCCTGAGTTCAATCCCTGGTCCCGCCCACGCAAAAAAAAAAAAAGGAGAGAGAGAGAGAGAGAGAGAGAGAAATAAATGACCCCAGGAGGTAAATGTGAAAAGGAAGCAACGGAGACTCCAAGGAGGAAACAACAGAGGTGAGCATGCTCTTGGAAGAGGGTTTTCTGCCTTTTGAACCACTGTGCCCCTATTCCCCTCTCATAAAAACTATGCTCTCCTGACCCCCAAAGATGAAGATTTGAGACAAACTTCTCTATCTTCCTCAAAGCCAGCTTTGGGACTGTTTTTTCTCACAATCTGTCTCCTGAGCTTTTGTGGAACATGACAAGGAGTGAAATCTTCCTTCCCAGTTACACTGATGAGGTTTCAGGTGGGAACAAGGACTGTTAGGAATTGGACCAGAGACCATATGTATTACATTCTGCAAAGAACTTGTCTACATTTTGTCCATGCCCTGAAACTTTGTGTGAGGTTGCATTTAAAGGTGATGGAATCGTTTTTTTGGTGGAGGAAATTTCAAGGCAGCACAGCATTCAGATTGTAACATGGGCATTATTAGCTGATTTTATCCAGGTTTACCATGAGAATTGTGTACAAAAAACACAGCAGAAAGATTTGAAAAACTTACAGTTTGGCAAGAAAAGAAGCATGTGTAGTTTGGGCCAAGGAAGTTGTGATTGCTAAAGAGTTAAGTACCATTAAAACAAAGTCAAACCAGGCACGGTGGTATACACATGTGATCTCAGTGGCTTGGGTGGCTGAGACAGGAGGACTACAACTTTGAGGAGGGTCTGGGCAACTTATCATGACCCTATTTCAAGATAAAATGGTGGCACACACCTGGTAATTTTTATGACTCAGGAGCCTGAGGCAGGAGGATTACAAGTTTGAGACCAGCCTCAGCAACTTAGTGAGACCCTGTCTCAAATAAACAAATAAATAAATGAAAAGGTTTGGAATGTGGCTCAGTGGTAAAGCACCATGGATTTAATCCCCAGTATCCCTCCCCCTCAAAAAAAAAAAAAAAACCCAAAAAGATAAAATAAAAAGACTGGAGATGTAGCTTAGTGGTAGAGCACTCCTGGGTTCACCTCCTAGTGAAGGGTTATGGAAAAATGAAAAATAATATTCCTACAAGACAGCCCTTGGGAAAAACAAAAAGACAATATGGCTTGGGAGGAGGGAGGGAAATTAGCCAAACATTGAACCTCTCCCAGTACATCCTTTCCCAGTAACTTCCATCCCTTCCTGGGTTCATCCCCAGCATCTCCACCAAAAGCAAACATTCACTCCTTCCCAACCACAATGGGTCCTGAAGGAAGGATACTGAAACCTGGGCCCTGAACTTTTACCCTTTTCCGTTGCCAATGAATCCTGGAAGGAGAAAAGCAAACTGTGAAGCTCTGGGTAACAGTGAGTCCCAGAGGAAGGAGATAAGCTGTGAAAACTGAGTTCTGAGCTTTTCCCAGTGATAATGAGTTTCAGACTTTACAACCTCTTTCCTGACTGTCCAAACCAACACAACCTGCCTTGGTCTCCAGTGATTAATTCACCCTCATTTCAAACTATAAAACTCAGATTCCTTCTGTAACCAATGGGCCATTTTTGTGGCCCAGAAAATGAGCTCTTCCAGTGATTGACCCCGCTTCAGAATTAAAAAAAAGTTTGCTGATCCGTTTGAGGTCTCCTTCCATCCCAGTAATTTGTATTTTCATAATGGTACCAAAACCGTGTTGGTTATTTTTGCGTACACTCAGTACTGAGGGAAAAAAAGTAGAGGAACACCTGTAATCCCAGCTACTCAGGAGGCTGAGGCAGAAGGATGGCAAGTTCTAGACCAGCCTCAGCAACTCAGTGAGACCCTGTCTCAAAATAAAAAATAAGACATTGTTGGGCATGTATTTCAGTGGTAGCATGCAGGAGGTTCCTAAATTAACTCCTACATCAAAACAAACAAACAAGTACTTTACATTTGCACCAGAACAATAGGAAAGATGTTTGAGAGCACTTGAGGAATTGACCAGACCTCACCTATCTTAGACTCCAGAGTGTAAAAGAATAAACTCATTTGAAAGGATGCCCTGCTTACACAGGGCTACCAAGGAAGTTGTTTTCCTAGAATTCATTTAACCAAGCACATCAGTCCAGGCCCCTGCACCTATGGTCCAAGTGGGCCCTGCTACTGCTTGAACTGGTGGCAGATCTTGGCATCATCTTTGTGATGCTGGTTTTGCAGGAATGCAGAATACAAGAGTTGTAGGATCATGGAGGCTTCCATTAGATTTCAGAGGAGGGCCTGAGAGGCCAGGCACTGTGTGGCAGGGTTGGTACCCCTGCATGAAGCCCAAAGAGGGCAATGTGTGAAGCTGTGAGAGTGAAGTCCAAGCAGTGGACACCTCAGGAGCATGGACCATCTGCCAATAAAAGTGGTAGGCAACAAGCAGAGCCAGTCCAAGAGAGTGGCCCTCTGGACGACAGGTGGCAAGGAAATAGGGGCCGGGCTGCCCAAACCCTTTAGGGCCTCACCCACCCCCACCACATCCCCCAGGTGCCAGGCAGGGAGCTACAGGATTCAGTGTTTGCCTTGTTGGGTTTTGGTCTTTCTTTGGTCTGATCCTTCAATGATTTTATCCTGTCTCTCCTTTTCAGAATGGAATGTTCACCCTGTACTGTTGGTATACTGGACATATGTAATGGTGTGTTGTTTTTTTAAACAGTTTGCCTGAGTCTCAGAGGAACTTTGGATGTGGACATATGTATGTGTATTGCTGGGATTGAACCCATGGGATTGTGAATGATAGGCAAGGGCTCTGCCACTGAGCTATTTTGAGACAGGGCTTCACTAAGTTGCCCAGGCTGGCCTTGAACTTGCGATCCTCCAGCCTTGGCCAGCCAAGTAGCAGGGATCACAGGTGTGTGCACCACACCTGGCAGCACCTTGGACTTCTGAGCAATGCTGGAACTGTTGAGACCATGGGATTCTTGGGGACAGACTGAATGCATTTTGCATGATGAGACGGACACAAGCCTCTGGGGGACCAGGATGGATTGTTAAGGTCTGGATCTCGAACATCCCCTGTGGACATAGTGTTGAAGGCTGGTCCCCAGCTGGTGATATTACCAGTAGATGGTAGTAAGTTTAGAAGGTGATATTGTTGGAGAAGCAGGTCGCTGGGGGATGTGTTGGGGATGTGTCTCCTCTGCTCCCGGCCACCACAAGGCGAGCAGCTCTGCTCTGCCACATGCTGCTGCCTCACCACAGGTCCGGAGTGATGGGGCCAAGCAACCATTCCCAGAATAAATCCTCCCTGCTTTTGTCTGTCTCAGGTATTCTGTCACAGAGATGGGAAGCTGGCTCACACCCCTCCTAAGGGAGAGCAGAGACAGGCAGGGTGCTCTGCTCCACCTGGGAACTAAGGTGCCTTATCCCAACCTGGACATCCACCCAGGGAGGGGAAACTGCCAGTTCTCACTCCTGAGGTAGTGAACTGGAAGACAGACCTGGAGCCCTAGCACCTGGAGTCTTCTGTCCTCCCTGCTCAGTGAGAAGACCTATCCCCTGTCCCCTCCCTGTCCCTCCAAGGAATCCTGAAAGGAACCACCCCTGCCACCCAGGGTCTTAGAGTGAGCCTGGCCCCAAATGAACTGTGGGGCCAGGAAACCATGTGTATAAATATAGAGGCTTGTGCATTTATTATGTAAAGGCATCTACGTATGTGTATATGTACATGCACAGCTCAGGAGCAGATGGGGCCGTGCCCAGCACTGGGAGCAGAGCCTCCGCCTGCTGCAGGCCGGAGCCTGGTCCCTCCCTGGAGGCCTGGCCACCCTGGGTCGTCACTGGAAGTCAAGAGTCCTATTGTTGGGGATGTAGAGGGACTGCGTCTGGCGGCTGCGGCGAGGCGTGGCATTGAGCACATCCACGCTCTTGCGGCTGGAACGCACAACATCGGCCACGAAGCTGGTGCAGTCACTGCAGACGTCCTTCAGGGTGCAGCCGTGGGCATAGATGTGGGGGAACTCCTCCTCCACACTTCGCCACTGGGGCCCCTGCAGGGGTCTGGGGCAGGGTGGGGGTCAGGAGAGGACTGTCAGGCAGAGGAGCAGGCAGGGCTCAGACACCCCACGGGCCTCTGCAGGTGCCCAGGCTGCCCTGCTGCCTGCCCCTCCCCTTCTTCATCACAAACCCACAGGGACTTGGGGGAATCAGCATGCCTAGCAAAGAGCGCCCCAGAGGGGCTCCTGACAGAACCACCCCAGTTCAATTTCCATCTCGCCACTCTGCTCCCCAGCCCTCCAAAGCAATCTCAACTCCACCTCCAGGGGGCGTCCTCACACGAGGTGAGGCCAGCCCTGCCCCGCTCCCAGGTCCCTGCCAACGCCTGACCGCTGCCGACACCAGCACCCAGGCAAGGGAACACACTGGAAGACGTCTCTTCTGGGCGCTGTCGTGGTTTTGGCAGCCTGTGCCCTCGGAGGACTCTCAAAGCCCAGGGTGTAGACAGGGATGTGTGCACACTTCTTAGATGGCATCTTCATCTGCAACACAGGGAGGCGTGGCAGGCCCCACGGAGTGCCTTCTGCTCACTGGGACAGACTTCTTAGGGAGTGGGGACTGTGCCCTTCTATACCAGGAAGGATGCAGTGTTGGCCCTAGACACAAACGGCACTCGACACTGGTGAGGAGGAAGCTGGTTGGTCCTGTCGAGGGTGGGTCGTGAGGAGGGTCTGAACACAGTGGTGGGAGAGTCCCTCCTCAGCGGGCTTGTCTCCAAGCTGGGGCTGACAGGGATGCTTCTGAGCGCCACTGTCCCACTGGTGCACGCCAGCATGTCACCATGCAACCAAAGATCTGGCACAAGGCACTCCTGGGGCAGGAGAGTTCAAGAGGGGCAGCCTCGGGACTCTCACCACTTCCTAAAATGCCTACCCACAGGCCCTTAGAAACAGCAGGCAGGGTTGGAAAGTGTAGGGCAGGGTTCTGCTGGTGACAGCGAGGTGCCTGTGGGGCTGGGTTGCTGGGTACACGCGCCAGATGGCAGAGGCCCACCCCGCTCCCGGGGACCCTGCAGACCCCAGGAGATCCTCACCTTCATGCTACAGGAAGTGCAGACGGCTCTGGAAGGGAATGGAGGAGGCAGTAAAGAGCCAGGAAGGCACGACTGCCTGCTGGGCCCTGCCTCCCGCCTGACCCCGACCACCCGAGCCATCGGCCTGATGCCCGGTGGTCTGGGTCTCCACAGCTCACTCCTGCTCTTTCTCCTCTTCTCCTTGGCTCCCACCCAGTGCCCTTCAGCCCCTCAGTTTTTCCTGGTGCGTCTGACTGGAGTCTTCACGCACCTTCTGCACTGGGGTGTGCCAGACCCGCCTCACGAGAAGCACATCAGAGCACAGCAGCCTCCACGGAGGTGCTGTTTCCAGAAGCAATGAACATGTTTGTAGTCCCATGCCCAATTTTAAAAGTGAAGGCTTTCTTGTAACAATTCAAACACTGACATTACAATTTAGCCCACTAACAGAGGTGATCTCTGTTAGCAACACAGCCTCCATCCTCCAGACTATTCTAGACAAATAATAAAACATACATAATATTTTACAAATGAAAATGAGGTGCTGTGTAAACTATTCTTTAAAGAAACACCAATGGCTCTTCTCCATATTAGCAGAATTTGTCTACACTTGTTTTCTAAAACAATGTGCAATGTTCTCTGGCATGGATGTCCTAAATTAATATTCCATTCACAAATTCCCGGGTTGGGGCTGCAGGTGTGGCTCAGTGGTAGGGCATTTGCCTAGCAGGTGCCAAGGCCTTGGGTTCCATCCCCAGCACCGTATTGAAAAATAATAACAGGGGTTGGGGATGTAGCTAGCTCAGTGGTAGAGCACATGCCTATGTGAGGCACTGGGTTTGATTCTCAGCACCACATATAAATAAATAAAATAAAGGTCCATTTACAACCAAAAAATATTTTAAAAATTACAGCCAGACACAGTGGTGCACTCTTATAATTCCAGCAACTCTGGAGGCCGAGGTAGGAGGATCACAAATTTGAGGTCAGCCTCAACAGCTTAGTGAGTCTCTAAGCAACTTAGCAAGACTCTGTCTCAAAATAAAAAAAAAAAAAAAGGACTGGGGATGTGGTTCAGTGGTAAAGTGCTCCTGGGTTCAATCCTTAGTACCAAAAAGAAAGAAAGAAAAAAAAACTCCGCGATACATTGTTATTAATTTTGTTTTATTTTTTGTATACCTGGTAATCTGTGATTGGGTACCAAAACTTTTTTTCTTGTTGGGTACAGCATGTTTTATTCCTATTCTTTTTTTGGTTTTGTTTTTGTTTTACGGGGGGCCAGGTGAAACTGGGGATCTGAACCAGCAGCATTTAACCACTGAACCCCAGCCCTTTTTATTTTTTATTTTGAGTCAGGGTCTTGCTAAGTTGCTTAGGGCCTTAAGTTGCTGAGGCTAGGCTTGAACCTGAAATCCTCCTGCCTCAGCTTCAGTTGTTGGGATTACGGGAATGCACCACCATGCTCAGCTATTCCTATTCTTGAGCTGTGATCTGGGAAACTGCTAAGATATTGGAAGCAGTTTGGTCCTTTCAGGTATTGCAATATGACTTGTTAGGCCTGGAGCAATGCTGAAACCCAGTGACTTATTCTACATCTGTGTGGCACGCAAGCCCTCCTGCCTTTCCACCTAGTGCTTCAGAGTCACAGCATTTCAGTCATAGCCAGTGGACACAGACACTAGTCTTGGCCCTGTGCACCACGTCACTGTGCCTTTAAGTCTGTGTGTACCCTGCACACATGGTGTGGGAACAGCCCACACCATGTACCTGGAGAAATACCACTGGAGCTGAGCCCAGGAGAGCTCCACCTGGAGACACACCACTGGAGCTGAGCCCAGGAGAGCTCCACCTGGAGACACAGCACTGGAGCTGAGCCCAGGAGAGCTCCACCTGGAGACACACCACTGGAGCTGAGCCCAGGAGAGCTCCACCTGGAGACACACCACTGGAGCTGAGCCCAGGAGAGCTCCACCTGGAGACACAGCACTGGAGCTGAGCCCAGGAGAGCTCCACCTGGAGACACACCACTGGAGCTGAGCCCAGGAGAGCTCCACCTGGAGACACACCACTGGAGCTGAGCCCAGGAGAGCTGTACCTGGAGACACACCACTGGAGCTGAGCCCAGGAGAGCTCCACCTGGAGACACAGCACTGGAGCTGAGCCCAGGAGAGCTCCACCTGGAGACACACCACTGGAGCTGAGCCCAGGAGAGCTCCACCTGGAGACACACCACTGGAGTTGAGCCCAGGAGAGCTGTACCTGGAGACACAGCACTGGAGCTGAGCCCAGGAGAGCTCCACCTGGAGACACAGCACTGGAGCTGAGCCCAGGAGAGCTCCACCTGGAGACACACCACTGGAGCTGAGCCCAGGAGAGCTGTACCTGGAGACACACCACTGGAGCTGAGCCCAGGAGAGCTCCACCTGGAGACACATCACTGGAGCTGAGCCCAGGAGAGCTCCACCTGGAGACACACCACTGGAGCTGAGCCCAGGAGAGCTCCACCTGGTGACACAGCACTGGAGCTGAGCCCAGGAGAGCTCCACCTGGAGACACACCACTGGAGCTGAGCCCAGGAGAGCTCCACCTGGAGACACACCACTGGAGCTGAGCCCAGGAGAGCTCCACCTGGAGACACATCACTGGAGCTGAGCCCAGGAGAGCTCCACCTGGAGACACATCACTGGAGCTGAGCCCAGGAGAGCTCCACCTGGAGACACACCACTGGAGCTGAGCCCAGGAGAGCTCCACCTGGAGACACACCACTGGAGCTGAGCCCAGGAGAGCTCCACCTGGTGACACACCACTGGAGCTGAGCCCAGGAGAGCTCCACCTGGAGACACATCACTGGAGCTGAGTCCATGAGAGCTCCACCTGGAGACACACCACTGGAGCTGAGCCCAGGAGAGCTCCACCTGGAGACACACCACTGGAGCTGAGCCCAGGAGAGCTCCACCTGGAGACACACCACTGGAGCTGAGCCCAGGAGAGCTCCACCTGGAGACACACCACTGGAGCTGAGCCCAGGAGAGCTCCACCTGGAGACACACCACTGGAGCTGAGCCCAGGAGAGCTCCACCTGGAGACACACCACTGGGAGCTGAGCCCAGGAGAGCTCCACCTGGAGACACACCACTGGAGCTGAGCCCAGGAGAGCTCCACCTGGAGACACACCACTGGAGCTGAGCCCAGGAGAGCTCCACCTGGAGACACACCACTGGAGCTGAGCCCAGGAGAGCTCCACCTGGAGACACACCACTGGAGCTGAGCCCAGGAGAGCTCCACCTGGAGACACACCACTGGAGCTGAGCCCAGGAGAGCTCCACCTGGAGACACACCACTGGAGCTGAGCCCAGGAGAGCTCCACCTGGAGACACACCACTGGGAGCTGAGCCCAGGAGAGCTCCACCTGGAGACACACCACTGGAGCTGAGCCCAGGAGAGCTCCACCTGGAGACACACCACTGGAGCTGAGCCCAGGAGAGCTCCACCTGGAGACACACCACTGGAGCTGAGCCCAGGAGAGCTCCACCTGGAGACACACCACTGGAGCTGAGCCCAGGAGAGCTCCACCTGGAGACACACCACTGGAGCTGAGCCCAGGAGAGCTCCACCTGGAGACACACCACTGGAGCTGAGCCCAGGAGAGCTCCACCTGGAGACACACCACTGGAGCTGAGCCCAGGAGAGCTCCACCTGGAGACACACCACTGGAGCTGAGCCCAGGAGAGCTCCACCTGGAGACACACCACTGGAGCTGAGCCCAGGAGAGCTCCACCTGGTGACACATCCCTGCCCTTTTGTTTTCACTTTTCACGTTGAGACAGAGCCTTGCTAGTTGCCCAGCCTGTCCTTGCATCTGCAGCCCTCTTGCCTCAGCCCCCCAAGTCACTAGGATCACAGGTATGTGCCACCCTGCCTGGTCACTGATTCCACTGATTCCACTGAATCTTTAGGACACGCGTAAATAGGCGTCTGTAGAAAGCAGGATAGTAACATCTTAGATGTGCCTAAATGAACGACAAGGCGGTGAACTGCTCTGGCTGGGTTCCAGCGGAACTCTACTTACAAAACAGGCAGGAGCAGATCTGGCCTGCAGGCCACTTGCCAACTCCAGTGGTAGGATGGTTCTTTCCCCAGTTTCAGTCACCTCCTTGCACCCTCTGCTGGCTGCTCAAGGGGGCTTTGAGGGGCGCGTTTTGTGCTGCTGCCCCCTCTCAAGGACCTGCCCTGAGAACTCCAGGCCTGAGAACTCCACTTAACCTTGTCCCCTGCCCTGAGGAGACCCTGGCTCAGACCCAGACGCAGACGTTGCCTGTGTGTTACCAGTGTCTTGAAAACCACTGCTTCACACCCTGTGACTACTTGTTTGTGGATTCCCAGCCAGAAGGTCCTATTCCCCATCTGGGCTGAGAGCTGGAATCCCTTGGCTATTAAAATTTCAGTTAATTTAAATACCACTACAAATGCCATTCCTCAGCCTACTTTTTGCCCAGAACTACCTACCATCTTCAGGTTATCAGCCCCGGGGTTGGGGGGTGGGACACAGAGGGAGGAGGAGAGGCCCTCACACGTGGCCTCCTGGTCTCTAGAAGCCAAGGAGCTGCTACTTTGGCACTGAAGGATGCAGATCTACATGCAGATCTACAGGAAGGCTGGCACTGTGGACATTGAGGGAATGGCGCTGTTGAGAAGAAACACCCAGAGTTCCCAGGCTCACCTGGGAGGGTCCAGGGCTACCCCACCTCCTGCCAGAGCCATCATAACAGACTCCTGCCCAGAGGGCTTCTATGTGTTGGGCATATTGGGCTAAGAGCCCAGACAGCTTCCTGGAACACGTGAAGGAAAATGATGTCCAGGGACAGGTCCCTGGTTCCATTAAAGCCTCAGCCTGCTGTGCCCAGAGAAGCCCACCATGAAAACTGGAGGAGGAGCCTGAGCCCCACAAATCCACCCAAAATAGGTGCAAAGTAAAGAGACGCCTGTCTGGGGGCAGGCATCATTGGCCGCACTAACCAAGCTCCAGGACCCCACAGCATGGTGTGTGACAGCAGCCCACCATCACAGGAGGCTGCCCCTCCGTGTTAATCTGTAGCTGAGTGCTCTGAAGGCTCACCTCTTGCAGAAGAGACAGGTAGGCGGCCAGGAGAACAGCGGGAACTTGGCTCGGCAGCAGCAGCAGATCTGTGAGGGAAGGCGCACTGTGGTCCAGCTGCGTCCACCACCCACTGAGGTCCTGCCCAGTGCTGGCTGCCCCCTGGGCTTCCATCAGGAGGGATCCCACCTTTGGCTGTCCCCAGGCTACTACCTTGCCCCTCTTGAGGCTGCTGCAGAGCTCCTTGTCCTGGGCGAACTTCTCCATCTCCGCCTTCACCAGCACACGA
The DNA here is from genome assembly GCF_902686445.1 of Sciurus carolinensis. Classification (NCBI taxonomy): domain Eukaryota; kingdom Metazoa; phylum Chordata; class Mammalia; order Rodentia; family Sciuridae; genus Sciurus; species Sciurus carolinensis. The sequence continues at coordinate 240,183 of NC_062228.1, forward strand.
CGCACATCCACCACCTCCTCCACCGTCAGAGCCAGGCTTTCCACAGGGTGGCTGAACTCCTGTGGGAAGGGTCCTGCTCATTCAGCCCCAGGGAAAAGGCCTCCCAAGCAGGGGCCCCTACCAGCTTCATCCCTTCCCCGGGGACCCCCTTCCAAACATTCTGGCGGCTTTCTGAAGCCACACAGCTCCCATCTTCTCCAAGGAGGCTTTGTTGTGGCAAGACTCGCACTGCTGGTCCCAGCTCCCTGTCCCCAGCCCTGGCTGGCCATATTCCCCAGGTCCCCAGTTGCCTGCAAACACACACCCTGGGTTGATCAAGACCACCAGAGTCCACCTCAAATCCCCCCCCCTTGGAAGCCTTCAAACTGAGCTCTCCTTCCTCACCACTGACCCTGCGGCAGGTGCCCCATCGGCCCAGCATGGCACGAGGGAGCCTGTGCTGCCTCCTGGTGCTCAGCACGGAACTCTGCGTGGACCTGGCTAAGCTTCGCTTTTCTGTAAAATGGGGTTGTAGTTCAGTTCCCTTGAGGTAATACATACAAAGCCCTTAACCCAGTGCAGGGCACAAGGAGCTCAAAATGCCAGCTCTTGTTCCCAGGGGCCCAGCCTGTGAGGTGCCACAGATGAAGGCTGGTGGTGCTTCACGTATCAGGTTTGCATCAGGCTGTCCCGTGCGGGGCTTCCTGGCATGGGGAGAGTATCTGGGGCCCTGCTTTCTTCTCCACTTGACCCCGGGCCTCTGGCTTCGGGTTCAGGTTCTGTTGCCAATTGCCTATGACCAGGAGTTCTCATGTCAGGTGCAACCATGGCCTGTGGGCAGGGGAAGCACAGTGTGTGCCAGGGCAAGACTGGAAGCCACCAGGCTGTGATGTTGATAGGCAAAATTTTCAGAAGCACTTCCAGGTTTTCAAAACTGAATTTTAAAATATGTCCTTGATTCCTGGACCAAGAAGTGGTTCCTAAGTCCTCTCCCCTTGGGAACAGGCTGCATTTGGTGACCCATGTGCAATGAATAGTGAAAGTGTGTCTGAGACTTGGTCATCAAATACACTGCAGCTTCCACCTGGCTCTCTCTTGGACCACTTGTTTGGGGGACACAGCCACCATGTTGTGAGTATGCTCAGGTGGCCCCCACAGGTCTGAGTGATATGGAGCTGAGACTGCACACCCACAGAAAGAGAGGAGCTGCCTGGGCAGCAACTCTGCAGCCCCCAGACAGTCTTCAGATGGTGATGCAGCCCCTGCTGACAACCCAAAGGCAGCCTTGGCAGACACTGCCAGGGGCCCGCTGGGCTCTTCATGATCTGACCTTCAGGAGCTGTATGGAATGACAAATGTTGATTTCTTTCTTTCTTTTTTGGTGCTGGGGACAGAACCCAGGGGTGCTCTACTACTGAGCTATACCCTCACCTGTTCTACATTTTAAAATATTTATATATATAAATATGATATATATTTTATGTATGTATGTACACACACACACACACACACACACACATTAGGAATTGAACCCAGGGATGCCTAAACACTAAACCACATCCCCAACTTTTTTTGAGAAAGTTTTTGCTAAGTTGCTTAGGACTTACTAAATTGCTGAGGTTAGCCTTGAACTGTGGTCCTCTGCCTTACCTGAGATTATAGGTGTAGCCCCTACACCTGACAATAAATATTGATTTTTAAGAAGCCAAATGGAGGTAATTTTTGGGGGGATGTGGCAGTAGGGATTGAACCCAGGACCTTGCACATGCTAAGCCATGCCTCATCATTTATTTGTTTGTTCATTTACTTATTTATTCAAATTTTTTTTGGCACCAGGGATTGAACCCAGGATACTTAGCCACTGAGTCGCATCCCCAGCCCTTTTTACTTTTTATTTTGAGACAGGGTCTCACTAAGTTGCGAAGACTGGCTTTTTTTTTTTTTTTTTGGTGTCTGTCCAAATTTGCTTTATTATGAGAAATATCACCACAAGGCATTAATGGTGGTCATCTTTAGAATTATTTGTTCGATATGTCTCCCCATTAGGATGTAAGCTTCTGGCACATAGATGGTGCTCAATAAATATTTATTGAGTGAATAAATGAATTCATATGAGGGTATAACATAAGCATCCACCTTGGTTTCAAGGGAAAGGAATGTATTCTCAAGGGGGCGGGTGACATTGAGTCGGAGGGGTGAAGGATGATGAGAAATCAGTAAGTGCAGTGGAGAAGAACGAATGAAATATGAGAACACAAGGAAGAACCACCTACGCAAAGACTCTGAATTGGAAGAGCACGGTGCATTCAAACTTCCAGAAGTAGCCCAGTATCAAAAAGTGGGGGTGGGGTGGGGCACCATGGACTGAAGTCAAGAGATTACAAAGAGCTCATAAACCACTCCTAGGATTTGGAACTTCATTGTAACAGCCATGAGCAGACTTTTAGGGGTTCTCAGCACAAGTGTTTTCATAAAGAACCTTCCAGCTGCTTTGTGGAGAATGCACTGGAGTCTGGTGCTGTGGCAATGAGGAAAACTGCTAGGAGGTCCCTGAGGTCACCCGGGAGAGAGAAGGTGGTGCCCACAGAGATGAAAAGAAGCTGGTGGAATCGGGGGGCTTCTAGGAGTCAGAGTTAAAGGACTTGGAAGATGAGGGATGTGGGGGTGGGAGAGAGGACAAAGTCCTGATTCATCTCAAGATTTCTGGTTTGAGTGTAAGACTGGCTTTTAACCTGCAATCCTCCTGCCTCAGCCGCCCATCACTGGGATTATAGGTGTATGCAGCTTGAGAAGTAATTTAAAATTTTTTTTTAGTTGTTGATGGATGTTTATTTAATTTATTTATTTATATGTGGTGCTGAGAATTGAACCCAGGGCCTCACGCACGCTAGGCAAGTCCTCCACCACTGAGCCGCAACCCCAGCCCAAGAAGTAACTTTCAGGGCAGAGTTCGATGACGAACGCTGAGGGGCAAGCGTCGCCTTCCAGTCACAATCAACGGCAACGCCCTGCACTGACACAGAACACCTGTCCTCTCCTGGGTGTCCTGCTGCCACCCACACCTGGCGGCCCTCCACACTCCCGATGCCCCAGCTCCCAGCCCTGCAGTCCCGTCACTCGCTTCCTAGAGTTACATGCTGTCCAGGTGGGGGCCTCGGGACAGCTCTGCACCAATCTGCATCAACACGGTCTCAGCTGATGGACGGAGCCGGTGGCAGTCCTGGGCAGGGGCAGGGTCTCATCTCTACCAACAACATCCCCTTGGCACATATGTTGCCCTGAAGGCCCGGGGTGCCGGGTTCAGGGCTCATCACTGCCTTAACTCACACCAGGGTCACCCAGCAGGTCCCTGGTGGTGCTCTAACCTTGGGGTCACAGTGCCAATGTGCCCCAGTAGGTGGCAGCAAAGACCAACCTCCCAGACAACACCAGTCACACAACCAGAGGCTTCAGGAAAAAAGCCAGATCCAGTCACACCCCAGGAATGCAGCCTGGATCTCCAGAGCACCAGGTGGTGTCCAGTCGTCATGAAAATTCACTCAAGAGGCCCCCAAGGGCTTGCCACTCACCAACCACAGGTGCCTACTGTCTGCTGCAGAAGCCTCAAGTCTGTCCGCCGAGCTCAGTTTGCTGAGTTGTGGGGAGCTGGGCTCAGGCGGGCAGTAGACACTCACAGGACAGGAACCTGGAAGAACATAGGCCTGTGAGGACCGCCTAGCAGGAGTACTGCTGTGGAGGGCTGTGGATGAAGGGGGTTGTGCCTCCACAGATGGGGTCCATCAAGCTGAGTCAAGTGGAAAGCATGTCACCCGTGTGGGGACCTGTACCAGGGGCATGCTGTTCAGAGGCACAGGGACCCCTGACAAGTCAACACTGAGAGCCCATGGTGCAGCGGGCAGTCTGAGCACCGATGCGTACACACAAGAAGGGTCCTCCTGCCCACATACACGCTGGGGATTTGGGGGCTGGAGAAAAGAGGACAGCTGGCAGAGGGAGAGACCTGGGGCAGAGCACGGTTTAGCACTGGCCTGGCCAAGACCTCCAGACACTGGAAAGGGAAACATCAAGACCAGGGGGTTGTCCTGAGAGTAGCCACAAAGCTGCAGGGGTACTCAGGTAACCATGCAAACCACAAGGAGGCCTGGCCATCCCGGAGGGCTGACAACCTGATACTCTGACAGCTGTCAGTAGAGCCCAGCCCTTCAATGGAAGAACTAACCCTGCCTGCCCAGTAAGCACAGTCCAGTGCTCTGTGCTCTCCAGCCGGAAAGGAGCCCATGGGAATGGTCCATCTGCCTACAAGGGATTCATGCTTCTGTCGACAGAGGACCGGAGGGCTGGTCAGCATCTGGCCAATCAGCTTCCTTGCTATATCCCAGTGTTAGCTGTCTTGAGATACCGTAAGGCTGGGGGTTAAGTTCTTTAGGAAATGTTTTACAATGAATAAAAACGTCCTCAAGTGAAAAAGGGGTGCACCTTCCTGCAGGCACCAGCTCCTGCACCCCACCTGGGGAGCTGCCTGTCAGGAGGGCATGGGACTGAGGCGCCCTGGGCAGAGCTGAGGGTAAGGGCAGGCAGGAGGTGAAGTGGCACTTGCCCTGCTCTCGGGTGCTGGGCCTCCAGGTGTGCACACTGCCTGCTCGGGGCCGGGGTAGCTCCATCCCTCCTGGGGGCTGCGTGGCCGGCTGCAGACCAGAAGCCATTTCATTCCGGAGTTGGGCCAGGTCGTGCTCCGAAAAAGAGCGATCTCGTTTCAGCGCCGCCTCCCCACAGGGAGACTCTTCTTCCTGCAGACACGTCAGATAGAGCCCTGTGCTGGCCATGATGCTCCCAGTGCCTCCCACCTATCCCTGACCAAGGTGCTGGACCCAGGGGTGCTGCTGGGTCCACTGACACATTGTGCTGTCCTCTGCCCACTGCTGACCCTCCCATCTACCGGAAAGTTCCTGACAAGTGCCTTAATAACCAAACCATTCACGGAGGCCTTTGGAAAGTCCTAGATAGGCCAGACCTGTGCAGGAGAAGGATGAGCCCTCCCAGAGGACCACCACGGGGGCCATCTCCTGTCCTCCTGGGAGGAGAGGGCTGCGCACAGAGGGCAGCAAAGGTGCCAGCTTTTCACATCAACCAGGGACCAACCAGCCTCCTGGCCGCAGATGATGGGCCACACCTATTTTCACCCTTCTTTTGCTGCAGGAAGAGGTGGTCTTAGGCCACTGAACCAGTGTCCCAAGGACCCTTCTGAGCTGCCGAGATGGGGTACGGGCCCGAAGCTCCCCTGCCACCCCTGGCTGGCAGCCATGGCAGTAGATGCCCCACCCAGCAGCCCCTCTGGTCCTCAGGGGTCTCTGTGGGTTCTGACCTCAGATGTGGTCATCTCCTCCATTTCGGCTAGGGTGGGTGCCTTGAGCAGGACTCGGGGCCGCGGGCGCTGCACGCTGCTCCCCGCATCCGGGACAGACAGGTTGATGCAGGAAGTGGACTTGACATCCCCAGAACAGGCACTGAGGATGCAAGGCAGAGAGCCGAACCCTGGGAGGCAGGAGGCCAGGCAGATGGGACGTGAGCAGGGAGGAGGCAGGCGGGACAGGCATGGCAGCCCCACAGGCACCACTCACAGAACGGAAGGCTGAGGGACAGTGCTAGCTGGGCTCTCAGCAGCACAGCACAAGGACTGCAGAGCGTCTCCCCTGCCACCAGGAAGACCAGGTCCCAGATGTGGGATAAACGCCTGGTTTTCCCCAACCCCAAAACTTTGCCTTTATTTTGTCTTCCTCCTAAGTGTTGCAATTCATCATAGTAAAAAGTGCAGAGTGGCAAAGTCAGGTCGAAACCTAGAGCTGAAGTCAGGGTACGCTGAGCCTCCTGCCAGAACTTCACAACGCCGCACTGCGTCGGCCAGCACCAACTCCCGATTTGTGGCGTGACCGGGGGAGTGAAGGACTCTAGCCAGGGTCACTTGGGGCCTCTTCTTCCGTCATCCCTCCCCTTGCTCACCACGGGTGCCCAAGCGCTGGTCTCCCACTGGGCGCAGTCTCCGCTCCTGCTTGATTTCCTCCAGGATCTTCTCATGCAGGGTCCTCTGCTTCTGTGGCAATGGGCGAAGCCTTCTCTCTGAGACCTGCAAAGAGAATGGAGCACCAGGTAGGAGGTTAGGTGGGCAATGACAGGGGAGGGAGATACTCAAGGCTTCCAGGAGGCTTGGTGCTGACCCTCAGCCCACCAGGAGTGGGTGCTGACCAGGGGGCACTGCCTGTAGCAGGCACGGGGTGGGATGACCCGCACGATTCCTCCTAGAAGGAAGGAGGCCCAGGGCCCAGGCCCAGCCTTGCAGCCAACAGACAAGGAGCAGAGCCTGTCCACCTCGTCCAGCAGAGATGTGCTCAGGTCCACCTCCCAGGTGGGACACAGGACAGCACTAGGCTCTGGAATGCCCTGCAGGAGGTACAGCGCTGGTACCTGTTTCAGTGGAGGCCGGGAGCGGATGAAGTCCAGGATGAGCTCATGTGCATCCTTCTTCACCCGCGGAGGGATGTCCCCATCGACCTGCCAGGAGGAAGCCCAAGCTCAGAACTGGGCTAGTCTGAGTTGGTAGGGGCTGTGTGCTGGTGCCTGGGGCAACTGGGAGGGTTCACTCAGCCCCTGACCACAGCTCGGCCTTCATATCTGTCCTGTCTCTGATGGCATCAGCTCCCTGAGACCAGGCTGTCTCTAGGACAGGTACACAGTTGGTAGCCAGCTATACCATCCAGTGCTCAAACCTCTGAGCCCAGTGATGTGATCTTTTTGCACCTTGGATTCTTCTGGAAAGGAGCTTGCTAGTGCCCACCTCATAGGGTTGTCAAAGGAATGAATGAACATTCATTTAAAATTCCAAGAGTAGCTGGGGTGCAGTGGTGCATGCCTGTAATCCCAGCAGCTCAGGAGGCTGAGGCAGAAGGATCTCAAGTTCAAAGCCAGCCTCACAACTTAGTGAGGCCCTAAGCAACTCAGGGAGACTCTGTCTCAAAAAAATAAAAAGGGCTGGGGATGTGACTCAGTGGTAAAATTAATAATCATCATAAAATTCCAAGAGTGGCATCCGTCCATGCAAGGGCTGCTGGGTGTTCCTTAAGTGGAAGAACCCTGCAGACTCAGTTCTAGACCCCCCAGGGCCACCCCTGGTGCTCCCAACCTCCTCTCTCCCTTGTCACACTGTGTCCCCAGCACAGCCTTGAGCGGTGGGGCTGAGGGGCCACACCGCCTCATTCACAATCTGTGTGCACTAAGGGGCTGGGTGCTCAGCTTAAGGAGCCGGGGCCTCTGGCGGAGGTGGGTGGGAGCTCAGCACACTCACCATGACCTTGCGCAGCTTGTAGTTCCTGGCTCGAATATCCTGCATCAGCATCTCAAAGGGGGTGAGCTGGAACTCAGTGGGTAGGGGGTTGAACTCTTGCTCCTGCACCTTCTTGAGCTTCACCCCGTGGCGCAGCTCCCGCATGAGCTGGACCCACAGCCGGGCCTGGCCCCAGGAGAGAGAAATGGCCCTCAGCCCCTGGCCTCCCTCGACCCCCAGGCATAGGCCCTGGGGTGACTGTTTTGCGCCCCAGGTCAGGGGCCCAAGTCTTACCCAGTCTGTGTGTCCCAGGTTGTCCAGCTCAGCCAGTGGCTTCACCTGTGGTTCATCCTCCCCCAGTTTCTGCAGCATCTGAGACCACACATCTGGTTAGTCCAGAGAAGGGGGGAGAGCGGCAGACATGGGACATGGGTACCTCCAGCCCTGCCAGGCAGGCCACTTCCTTGCCACATGGCTCTGCGCACCAGCTAAAAAGGGGACCTGTGGAATCCCCCAGGCCGAGGGGCTTGGGAAGACGTCCGGGAGAACCATGCCACCTCCCTTGGAACCACACAGGCACCTAGGTGGCTCCTCCTGGGCAGGGGCTGGTGAGAGTCCAGCACCCATGTGGCACCTCCTCCCATCTGACCCACAGACCCCAGGGAGGTGTGGCAGGTGTGGGAGCCCCTGTCAGTGGGGAGTTCCCCATTTCCCCCAGATCTTAGTGCACACACACCTCCTCAGGGACACCTTGGCCAGCTATTGGCCCGCTCACTCTCTTGGGGCATTCACAGCTGCTTCTCCACCACCATCCCAGCAGGAGGTCACCTGGGACCCAGTCACTCAGAACCTGCAGCTGGACCTCACGCAGCACGGCACACGCTAGGTCCTCAAACTGGTTGAGCAGGGGTAAGTGGGTGCGGGACAGGGTGGTTGCCAGCAGGTCCTGGTAGGATAATTTCCAAACCAGTGAAAATGCCAACATCATGGTGAGGGCCAGGAAAGGCTTTGGGATGGCCAGGTGGCTGTTCTGTGCTGAGAATCTGGGGAAAGGTGCTGGATTTGCTGCCTTGGTTGCCCTGCATCTCTGTGGCAGCCTGGCCCCTGCTCTTACTGAGTCCCCTGCCCTGGAGAAGCATCTGCCCTTCAGCCCACAGCCACACCAGGACAGAACCGGTTACCCTGGTTTCACCCCAAGTTCCTTGCCACATGGCTCTGAGACGCTCTGGGAGATGCTGCCAGCTCAGAGCAGCACGAGGCATGCCATTCTAGTCCTCATGTGGGACCTGGCCAGCTCCAGTGGCAAAGGGCAAGAGGGTGGCTCCCCATTCTGAGCAGGCGGCTTCTGTCCAAAACGCCTGCCTAGACTAGCGCAGCTGTGTCCCACAAGGGACCTGCTCTGTGCCCCTACCACCAACTCCCTGAACTTCAGGCCAATAGCTTGACGGCAGAGCTGTGTGCTCCTGCTGAAGCAGGAGCCTTACTGTCTGAGTGAGCAACAGAATGCAGACTAAGTTAAAAGCATCAGGATCACCTACTGTCTGTGGGGTGCATGGGACAGAATCCCCAGGATGTCAAGGAAGAGTGGAGGGAAGGCAGGATGACCACAGGTACTGGGCAGGGGCTGGTGACCTCCCAATCTCAGCACGTGATGGCTGCAGGGGAGGCTGGCAGTTCAAGCCTTTTCTCAGGACCCATGGGTCAGGAAAGTTAACCAAGAACCCCTTTAATATTAAGAGGAAAGAGCACCCAAAAAGAAGAGGGTGGAACCAGGAGCCAGCTCCAGGTAACTCCCAAAATACCCTCAACCTAAGTAAAGGAGTGGAGCCAATCTCCCGGACCTCTCCAGGTGCCCCTTCTCTCCTCTGTGGAATGCCCACAGGACCAGGGTCTCTGCACTCGGGAGACTCTGCCAAACAAACACGTGGGCTACCTTTGAGCAGCACCCGCTCCTCCAGGAGGGGCCAAGAGCTGGGAGAGGAGACTGCACACCAAACTCAAGGTCCAGGAGGAAGCAGGACAGCCCCAGAGAAGAACTCCGGTTTGGGAGCCAAGGGAGACCCAGCCCTGCCCTATACCGGCTGAGACTCCTGGCAAGGATCCGGCCTCCCAGAGGCTGCACCTGCCTACCTGTAAAAGGGGGGGCGACCTCAGAGGGGGGCCAGAGAGCAAGGTTGGGCGCGCACATGCCCACGGGTGCCCTCACTGAAACACACACCCCACCCCACTTGGAGGATCTGTGTGGTTCTGAGTGGTGGGAAGGGGCTGCTGTTGGCATCATGTCTTCAGAAGAAACTGGGACCTGGGGGACAGGGTGGGGGCAGCAAGCAGGTCTCCCTCAAGCAAATGTGAACATGGGATCGAGGAGAACAGCTGGCTTAGGGCAGCAGGAGTGAGCTGGGAGCCAGCTGCTGCCTCCCTGGGCCTCAGCTCCGTCTCTGAAAAGCTGGCCAAGACATGTGAGGCTGCGCACAAAGCACAGAGGAGTTGCTGTGGGCATTCCTACCAAAGTGGCAAGGATGGCTCATTGGCAGCCACCTGCTCCCCTCCTGGCACCCGCCGCCTGTGGGTATGAGCGCCTTGGTGCCCACTGCTCACCTCCTTAGCCTCCCGGACCCGGGCCAGGAAGGCCTGCAGCTCCAGCGTCTCCACAAAGAGCGCGCGGCACACGGCTTGGTAGTGGGCCTGCGCGCCCCGCGGATCGGTCAGGCGCGCGGCGCAGAGCCGCATGGCCTGGGAGAAGGTGCGCAGGGCGCGGGGGCCGCCGTCTGCCGCCTCCTCCTCCTCCTCCGGACCCCCATAGCCCTCGTCCGCCACCCCGCAGCCGCTGTCCTCGCAGTCGCTGTTGGCCATGAGGTCGATGAGCCGCTCCAGCTGTGGGCTGAGCTCGCGCTCCTCGCTCTCGTCCAGTCCCCAGTCCAGCGCGCGGTAGATGGCAAAGCCCAGCGACTGCACCATCTGCAGGACAAGGAGGGGTTGGGGCGGGGGCGGGGCGCCCCAGGGCTGGGCAGCCTTCAGGCCCCATCACGGGCAGGGAGAGGCTCAGGAGAGGGCCGGCAGCCAGATCTAGTGACAGGCAGGAGGGAGGAGCCACAGGTCCACCAAGGGGACACACCATGGCACGACCAGGTGAGGGGCGCGAAAGGATGTTCCCTGACCGCACAGTCGTTTTGCAAAAGAGCTTGGCGATCCTGGTAATCAAATATGCGTCCAGCTGGTGTTTCCGCCCCCTCTGCAGGTGTTGAACTGACAGAGGTGCAGAAGCACAGCTGCACTCAGGACACTCACAAGGAATGCTACCACGCGGCAAAGAGGAACTCACGCGCAGTCACACGTGCTAAAGTAAGTGACAGAAGTGGGTAGAGGGCCTGCAGGACCCACAGTCCCTTTGCAGGAATCTCAAGAGCTGAGCCTGATCCAGAGCACAGGGTGTCAGGGGCTCCCTGCAGGCATCCCCAGGGAGGGGCTACAGGGAGGTGGTGGAACCCTTAAGGGGTGGCCCATGGGAGGTCTTGGGGGGTGGCTAGGAGGGGAGAGCGGGACCCAGCCCCTTCCCTCCTCTGCTCTGTGCTCCCACCATGAGTCCTGAGCCACACCAGGCCCAAAGCCACAGGGCCAGCTGTCATGGACTGAAACTCCAAAACTGTGAGCCAAGATAAACCTTTCCTCCTTTTTTGGGTGCTGGGGATTGAACTCAGGGGAACTCAGAGGCTCAGTGAAACCACTGAGCCACACCCCCATCCCTATTTTGTATTTTATTTAGAGACAGGGTCACACTGAATTGCTTATGGCCTCACTTTTGCTGAGGCTGGCTTTGAACTCTCAATCCTCTTGCCTGTCTCCAGAGCTGCTGGGATTCCAGAAGTGCGCCACCGCACCTGGCAACCTTTCCTCTTTGTGATTGTTTCTGGTACTTGTCTCAGTGGTGGAATGCTGGCTGACCCTAACCCAGACATGATTAAGTTTGACAACTACCCTTATAAACAAGGGCATCTCCTCACTTACAACTTCAAAACCACATGGACCTGTTCAATGTGCAGAAATTTAACCCTAAAAATCATTCACACTGAGTGGGTGTGGGTGGAACAGGGAAGCACCCAGCAGGGAGGGGCAAGATTCAGTACTGGGGAGCTCGGTGCTATTCTGCCTGCTTTGTTTCATTTGTTTGTAATTTCCACAATTGTAGAGTGCTGGGGACTCGAACCTGGGCCTCCAGCATGAGAGGCAGGCACTCTACGAGATGGGCTATATGGCCTGCACTCTCTGCCTGCTTTGTAAGCACTTGAAATTCTCCGTAATGTTTTCACTTGTTTGTTTTGTTTCGTTTGCAGCATTGGGAACCCAGGGCCTCCAGCATGCTAGGCAAGCACTCTACCTCTGTGCTACATCCCTGGCCCTCAACAAGCTCTTGTGTTTTTTTAAGCACATTAAAAAAATCCGAGAGTTCTCGTGGTAGAGGCCTCTCGCCCCGGCACCTCTCAGCTTGGTGTAGCAGGGAATCCTGTTTCCACAGTCTGCTCTTAGGGCCTGGAGACCAGAGGTCCTATGGGGGAGCTGGCAGAAGTGACCATGAGTCTGTCCTGACACCGCGGCACCGTCTGCCCACCCTGACCGGCATGTTCCCGTGAAGGGTTGGGAATGCTCCAAGCACTGTGTTAGGCCACTTGGCCCAGCTGAATTTGACGGGATGGCACTGCCAATCCTGGTCTCACTCTCGAGGTGGCCTGCATTCTCTCTTGAACCTGCATCTACTTCCTCAGGGAACCTCTGCCTGTGCCTTTGTCTGGCTCCTGCTGAAATTCTTTTCCATCAGGTAAGCCAAGAACCCTGCTGGTCCCAAGTCCAGCTCCCCCTTCCCTCTGGGAACTCCTTGGACCTTTCTCCAAAGACAGCTCTTCTCCCTGACATCTCCTGGTGGCCTGCACAATGATCTTCAGAGCCACTGACATTGGGGATATCTGGCCCACCTGTGACTTTGTAGGGGAGGGAAGCCTGGCAAATGATCATCCCAGTTCCATGGTAAGAAGATAGCAGGCAAGAGTCCCACAGCTGAGGCTGTCTGCCTCCTTCAGATGAGCAAGGAGGAGATTTCTGAGCCCTGACTAGCAGGGCCATCACCCCTTGCCAGCCTGAAGCAGCCACAGAAGACAGATGGTTAGCCAGACTCAGTGTGTATGCTTGTAATTCCAGCAGCTCAGGAGGTTGAGGCAGGAGGATCACAAGTTCAAGGCCAGCCTGGGCAACTTAGATCCCTGTCTCAAAATGAAATGGAAAGGGCTGGGGTGAAGCTTAGTGGTTAGCACTCGCCTAGCATGCTGAGGTCCTTCCTTTTGATTTACTTAGCACTGTTAAGTTTTAAGGGGCTTTCATGCTCATTTTATGACACAGATAGAGAGGATGCAAAGCTCTCCTATGTCAGGGCTTGCTCAGAACCTGGCATGACTCACCTGCTTGGCACGGACAACCCACTGACTTGACCTCTCATCTCACAGGTTGAGGACAGAGGCACAGAGAGGTCAGGTCGCCCAACCCCTGCTCGCGAATGGCTGGACCAGGCCTGGGTCTGTTGTGCAGTGCCCCAGCCTTGTCCCTCACCGCCAGAGCAGAGGCCACTGCCTCCTCTGGGAACTTCCTGGGTCACCTGTTTCAGGGGCTCTGGCTTCCTGGGTATCCACCCCTAGGAGCCCAGGGAACCAGGGCCTGTGCCATGCAGAGCAAGAACAGGTGTCTAACACCAGGGCCTGGGCAGGGGACAAGCAGGAGTGCAGGGTGGCAGTGGGAGGCTAGGGCAGCCGCCCTTGGAGGCCATCCGTGTGTCCTGCTTTCGGTGGACAAGCAACACAGACGCAGCTCCAAGCCACACCCAAGACTCTAGAGCAAAAGGCCACAGTAACCAAAGTCTAGTGGTGCGGGCACACCTGACAGGTGCCAGTCTGACCCTGGCCTGGGCAGGCCGAGCCCCTGGGGCTGGAGGGCTCCAGCAGGCCCCTCGGTGCCCCTGCTGGGTGCCACGGTGGCAGGGAAGGCAGGCAGAAGCTACAGTCCACACAAATTCTCTGATTCTTTTTGGCCCAGAGGTAGATGCCAAGAAAGAGCGAGGAGCCTCAACTGCAGCTGGGCCTTGTGTGGCTCCGACGGTCTTTCTAAAGCAGACCACACCAAACAGGACAGACTGAGGGCAAAGTCCATCCCTCCTCCTAGTGCCACGTTGGGGAAAGTGTTCACTGAAGTCAAGTCTCATCTGACAGCTGCTTCAGTGAAAGTTCTTCTGTGCCCCAAGTCACTGGAAACTTTCTCTGGAAGTAAAGAATGCTTGTTTTCCCGACGGGAAACGTCTGGGCGGTTGGCCAGTCTCAGGACCTCTAGCCCTGCCTGCAATTCCAGCACTGGACAGGCTTAGCAGCCCCAGGGCAGCCAGCCAGTCTGGGAACTTGTCAGTGGTACAGGGTCTTTGCAGGCTTCTTGTGTAGCCCAAGGAGCTCCAGTCAAGATTAGATGCAAGCAGCTCCTCTGCAGAGGCTAACTGCTCTCAGGTGAACTTGGGGCCTCTGAGAACAACAGTCCAGCCTGGAGTATCCCCATACACAGTTCTTTGTGATATATACATATGTATATATTTTTAGTGGTAGATAGACACAATACCTTCATTTTATTTGTTTATTTTTATGTGGTGCTGAGGATCGAACCCGATGCCTCCCATGCGAGGCAAGTGCTCCACCACTGGGGTAAAATCCCAGCCCCTCTTTGTGAATATTTTTAAGGCATCCTTTGGAAAGTCTTTAAGTGATAAACTACTTGGGGACTGTGGACAGCAAGGACCAGCGGTCACCAAGGAGCACTGGGCTTGGGAAAAAGAAACTATCCAGAATATTACACAGCAGTGAAAAGGAATGTAGTCACCAAAGAGCAATGCAGATGAGAATCTGCATTGGAGATTCACACACAGTTGTTCCAGGAAACTCTACATAAGACAAGAACAGAGCCAGCAAGAAAACTGCAACATGCTGCTTAAATGGCAGTATTCCAAGGTGAGATGCACACAGCCTTGGGCAGGTGCTGCCAGTTTCTGGGTTCTCAACAACAGATGTTATACCCTCTTCTGGTCTGTGTCCACTTCCACCCTGAGCATGCCACTACGTTTATTATAAAACAGGTGTTATATTAGAGCTGTGGTGTAAAAATAGTGCAATAATGCACCAAATCTAGGACACAACCTCGGGGCAGGTGGGTGGAGGAAGAAGTGGGATTTGAGTTGTGGGGTGGGTGGGGATTCCTTGGTGTGGGTCATCAGCTGGTTTTCCTGTTTGCCCTTGAAATCCACACCCAGTCCCTGGCCTTGTGCCCTGTGGGGCCAACCAGGCAGATGGCATCTTGGTGAGTAGCATCTCCTCCCTCACTCCTGCCTCTCCAGCTATAGGACAGGACCAGCCCTAGGGCCCTTGCCACCCTGCTGGACCTCTGCGCGTGGCTTCCTCATCAGGCCCTCTGCGTATTGTGCCTTCCTGTCTCACTGAACAACTGCATAACTTTATACACATTATAGTTCACATTGTGCAACACAGGTACATGTTAACATGTATCAAATCCTCTTTAAAATTGTTTTTAAGTACCTGAGCTTCTGAGCTGGCCAGAGACATCATCACAGTTGTGGGCTCTGCAAGAAAAGATAGAAAGTCAAGGTTACGTTGGCAACCTCAGGACCCAAGACGAGCTGTCCACCCTTCCCCACAGCTGCACCCCTAACCCTAGGACCCAACAGACAGGTGGCTCCCCAGGGCTCCCACAGCTGCAATGGCCCTCCTGAGGCCCACGGCAAGGTGGGGCTGCCCACACACCCCAGCTCCATTTCCCTGTAGGGAAACAAACAATCCTCCAGATTCTCCGAAGGAACTCCAGAAAATTCACTGCCACCTGAGTCGCCAGGTCAGACACTTGCCAGGCCCATCATGAGCCAGCTCTGGGCGGGACACGTAGGTGCCAAGAGTGACAGTCCCTGCCTGCATAAGGATGGTGGCCCCTGGGAAAGGCAGACCCCCAGTGTTCCCCAGTGACTGCTCAAGAGAGTGGTCAGCAGGGGCCAGTGAGTGAATCCAGTCCCTGAGGGGTCCAGGCTTGGTTGGAGACAGAGGGGAGAGGAGGGAGCAGCTCAGGTAGGTGTGTCCGCAGGCAGGACACTGGTCTGGAACTGAGGTTGTATGCCTACAAGTCACATTGTCAGAAGGGAACCTCAGGCTCAAAAGAGCTGACAGACTTTGCTTGGCTAGATATGTCCAGCTCTGAATGCAACCCCTGGGTCTGAGACTGACTGAGTCCCTAGTAAGAAGCACATGCACAAGCTGAAGGGTGTTGATGTACTAAACTGAAACTGAGTGATGGCAGGTAGTGAGTTAGCATTTCTCAGGTGCTCACCCACATATGCGGAATACCACCCAGGAAGTAGGCAGCACAGACCCCCATTCACAGATGAAGAGACTAAGGTCAGAGGTAACCTTTGCTCCAAGGTATCATGGCTAGTGGGTGGTGATACCAGAGTGAGGTGTTGGGGGAACCCCAGAATCTGTACCACCAGTTGCTGCCCAAGGCTCCCAGGATGCTGCAGAATGAGATGCAGAAAGCCACCCACTCATACGATGGGAGCTTCAGCTGCTTCAACTCCTCTAGAAGAGGTGAGACGTGAGAAGACAGACCACAAGATGGTCTCCTGCGTGAACCTGCTAACTCCACAAATACTTTCAGAATGCCATCAAGAACTAGGAAGATTGCCAAAGATAAAGGGAGACTGCAGTCCAGTGCAGTAATGGGGACAGTTCACACCAGCCTCAGTGAGGTCAGGAGAGGCAAGCAGCGTGCAGTGGGCTGCAGGTTCCTGTCCTGGGCCAGCACCCAGCTTGCCTGGCAGCCATGACTGGATCCCGGTAGTGGGGAGGAGGTAGACGCATCAGACCCAGGATGAATGTGCTTCCTGGAGGTCAGTGCCTGGTCATGCTGTTGGTCAGGGTAGAAGGGGCTGACAGGGAGGATGGCCAGAGCTCTCTGCAGATGGAGTAAGTGCACACCCAGTCCAGCTCTGCAGGCTGCTCTTTGTGGGAATGTTTTGAATGCTTTGTGTCACTGACTTAAATAGTTCATATGTTAACAAAAAGAACAAAAAATCATGCCAAAATTAAGTGTCCAGGAATCTAATTGTTTTAAGTTGCAAAGACTTAGGAACTCTCTGGGGTTTGATGAGCAAGCTCAGCCTGCTAAAATCAGGGATGAAGGAGATCTCTTTGTGAGGCCCAGAGTGGGCCTCCATGCAGATGCCACAAAACTCCAGCTAGTTCCGGCCTCTGTCTGCACACCACTTCATGGGGGTGGTGCTGGGACTCCTCCTCAGTGGGGAGGAAACTGGGGCTCAGGAAGATTCAGAGGTTCACCTGAGTCCACCCAGCTAATACATGGCAAAGCTGAGTCCCCCCCAAGCCTGCTGATGCCAAAGCACACTCCTGACCAACCCCCAAACAGCCCAGGTGTAACTGCAACGGAGCTGCACTCAGGAGTAGCCAGAAACAGACAGAGGCAGCAGGGACCCAGGAGACTGCTGCTGCCCACTCAGGAGTAGCCAGAAACAGACAGAGGCAGCAGGGACCCAGGAGACTGGTGTCTATCAGTAAGACCTCCAGAGGGAGATGGAGATAGGACACCAGGTTCCCCCTCCAACCCAAGCTCTGCTGTGGGCTGAGATTCCACTCAGTGCACACTTCTGCAGGAAGTGTACCCCTGCCAAGAGAAAAGGGAAACCATTCCAGAATCTCTGGCATAAAATAACAAGTGAGGAGAAATCAGGAAGCTAGGGAGTTCTCTTTAAAACATTCTTGTGTCCTGGAAGTGAAATAAGAGAGACTGCATTTGGAGGAGAGCTGCCCAAAGGACTTTTAAAGTTCCTCTGAGCAGCTTCCAGAGGAAGTGCACAGCCTTGCGTGGCAGGTGAGTGGTGAGAGGTGACCTGCAGCCTCTTCTGCACCTGCCCAAGGAGGACTGAGAAGCACTGTAGAGGTCAGATCCTGGCCAATCTGTGGTACCAGGCTCTGGGTGTCCTCCTTCTGACCACACCTTCTCACCTGCAGGACAGAGACGCACCTGCCCAGGCTAAGAGTGTTACCTCAGAGAAGTTCAGGAATAGAGGCAGAGGTGCTTCCCAAGCTTGAAGCCAGAAGGGTATGCAGAACACCCTAGTGTGTGCTGTGGTGGCTCCTGGGGTCAGGGCAACCTCCCGGAAGCATCATGTGGCCAGAGCAGGCCGCAGGATACTCATGCCTGTTGGACACATGAACTGGCCACAACCCCAGGAAGGCCACCACCAGTTTCTCAAAACCACACTCCTGGTCTTCCAATATAGCAGGTCTGCTTCCAGAAGCCTCTTCACCACCAACCACTCACTCTGCACCTTCCTACCACATGACCCTGGAAACATACACATATGCCCCCTGAGACATGCAAAGGCATCACCACGGGAACTGGGTACCCTGCCCGCCAGAAACGGTGCTCGATGCTTGGATCACTCTACTCCAGGACGCCCTAATTTCAGCTGGGAGGGCAGAGGGCAGCTCCAGGTTTCTGAGTAAAATGCTTAAACTGTGGCTGTCTAGGAGGCCAGTGGCTGGGGACTGTGACACAGGGCTCGTACCTTCTGAATTTGAGTCTTGTGGACACACTAGAGTCAAGAAATCAATTTATGCAAGGGTGCCAGTCAACATGCAGTGCTGCCCTATCTCAGAGGTGGGGTGGAGCCGAGCCAGCAGACTTTGGAACCAAACACCCTGTGTGCTCCCAGCCACCTAGGGCCTCCACAGCCTCGGTCCCCTCTTGCAGGGTGACACCACCCACCACGGTCACTGTCAGGGTGAATGAAACACACTCAGTGTTGGGCATTTTCGGAGATGTCCACAAAAGTTCATTCCACAGTCAAGGCATGAACTGCAAAAGCTGGTGGGGCCCTAGGTGGAGCACTGGCCTTCAGGAACTGGAGAACACCTGCAGGGAGGTCCAGAGGTCGCAGCCCTGTTTGTTCAGCAAACACAGAATGCTCTTTGGGTCAAAGGGATCCAGGTGTGTCCCTCCTCCTGGGCCACTTCCGCCAATCCTTGGGCTGAGATCAGTGTGATTCTCCACACTCCCTGGGGGCTTCCCTCCAGTTCACTGGGCAAGGATGAGAGGAGACCCAAGTTGGGGGAGTGAGAGTCTTGGGTGGAACGTGGATGTGCGCGCTGGCCCCGGGCCACTGGGGAACAGATTCCTGGGCCCTGTAAAGATCTACTGAGTCAGAATCCAGGGGAGGGTCCAGCACAGGGTGGCTCTGAGCACGGGGTGGTCCTGACCACTCAGCTGGTGGGCTGGGGTCCTGACAGCAGAAGGTGGGGTGCAGAGACCTATGGGGGAAGGTGTGCTAAGTGTTCATGTTCCATCATATCCAAATTTCACATCAAAAGAAAGAACTGCAAACAAATGCCAAGTTCGGGTTAACAGCACACATGCTGAAGTGTTCAGGGGAAGTAGAATGATGTGCCTCCAACAAGTTCCTTGAATGCACAAAAATGAGCTGGGCACCCCGACATACACCTGTAGTCCTAGCTGCCTAGGGGGACAGGAAGGTCACCAGTTCCCGGGCAGCCTGGGCAAATTAGACCCTATCTCAAAAAGTACTTTTTTAAAATAGGGAAAAAATAAAAGAAGAAAGAATGGATAAAGATGTGACACCCACACGTGGGGGTGGAAACGGAAGGGGTGCGTGCCCACTCACTCCTGGCCCTCCGACCCCTCCTGTTGCTGTGGCCAGAGGAACACAGGCAGCAGACGCAGGCAGGCCTGTTAATATCTGACCTAAGGAAAAGTTTATTCTGGTCTCCAGCCTCTCAGAACAGAAGAGAACGAACTTGTGTTGTCTTAAACCAGGAAGTTTGTAGAAATCTGTCCTGAAGCCACAGGCACCCTTACTGTCCTGTCCTCTCACCCCTCAGTCCTGCAGGGCTTAAGTGGGCCCCACACCAGGGACAGATCATCCAGCCCAAAAGGCCGAGGAGACTCTAGTTGCACCAGTGCCCCAGATCCCTGGTGCTGACTGAAGAGTCGGCTCTGTTCTGTGTGGGCAGAGAGATTCCTCCCTGTGGAGGCCAGGGAGGTGGCTGGTGAGTGTGTGGAGGACGGGGCTGGAAGGTGACGGCAAACTGAACCTCATGAGTGACACGGGCCCCCAGGTCCCTGGACATGTGAAGCCTTTTCCAAAATCACACCACAGGGCTTACAAACTACTGGTTGGGTGGGGCTGGCCAGGACAGGCGCCTGGGCCACATGTGTCCTGGACTTGCGGGAAGGCTGGCCTGGCACAGGCAGCATCAGAGGTCACACACCTGGAGGATGGCTTTCCTGTGAGGTGGCCTTGCTCAGAAGATGGATCCAGAAATCTCCTGCAAACATACCTGGCTCACACCCCATGGGGCAGCTGCCTGGCTGGCCCTTTTCTAAAAGGCAGAGCTCAGGGACAGGCACTGACCAAGAAATGTGCAGGGCATCAGCACAGGCCCTTCACTGACTCCAAGGCTGCAGTTGGTCAATCACACACCTCTAAGGCAGGGGCCATCATTACACCCACCCTTGACAATTCAGGTGGCTGCTTTCCCTGTGACTTCAGGTTTCTAGTCTGTAGAAGGGGCTCGAATGGCGTAGCTCTCCAGGAGAGTGACCCCAACACTGCTCAGCACCTGTCCTGCAAGCACCTTTCAAGGTTGCCCCTGTCACTGGCGGGGAAGGAAAGCTCCTGCCCTTCTGGGTGGCTTGTGCCATCCCTCACCATGACTGGACTAAGTGGACCTCAAGGGCAAAGAGCACAGCCCAAGAGTGCCTGCAACAGCCAGAGAGGTGACACAGCTGTGACAGGCACCTCCAGCCATGGCCAGGACTCAAGAGGCTACAGGCAGAAACCACATGGCAAGGACTCAGCTGAAAGAACCACCAGAAATATTCTGGCAGCCAGGAGACTTAGGAAGGGGAAATTCTCTCTGGAAACAGAATTTTACCTTTCCAACCAACTCCAGCTTCTCCCCAGCATGACTATGGAGACCAGCTCCAGACAACGCCACTCAATGCTCACCTGAACACTTCTGGGCAGAGCGACTGTGAAAATAAAGATGAGCTCAACAGACTGTCCTGGCCACTGGTGGAGCTCAGGGGGCTCCAGCAGCAGAGAACCAGCTGTGGGTTTCCTGATCCCAAGGGTTCAACAATACTTCTCAGTAGCAAAGGGACCCATTTCAGCACCTGGCAGGGGTGCACTGGGCTAGGAGACACGACTAGGTGCCTGTGGTGGGCACACACGCCCTGCTCACACAGGCAGCAACAGCAGTGCAGAAACAATAGCAGCAGCACCCATGGCTGTGCATGTGGGCCCAGGAGCAGCAACTCCCTGAGGCCAGAGCCTGCTCTCCAGTACTGCTGAGGGTAAAGAGCGAGAGACAAGTTCAGCCCTGTGGACACCATGGTCCGGTTCTGGACAGGTGCTTTTTAATGGCCTTTGTGTTAGGAACCTGGGTCCACAACATGAGCAGGGAAGGCCTGTGTCCACTCAAGATCAAGGAACTGTCCATGGAGCCCAACACTGCTCCAGAGAGCCCTGGGGACAGCCAGTCTCAGACCTATGGAAAAGAGTGGGACCTGCCTGGAAAAGGTGTAGCATCAAAGGCAGGAAGAGCTGGGGATGTAGCTCTGTGGTAGAGTTTGAACGTACCATGCAAGAGATCCTGGGTTTGAACCCCATTGCCAAAAAGAAAAGTGGACAAATAAATAAATAAAAATATTTATGTGTAAGTGAGCACAAGGCAGGCAGTGAAGGCAGAGGAGCGGGCAGTCGCTCTCCACGCCCCTGAGCACCCAACACCAGCCTCCACCTGCCCCTGGCATCTCCCTGGAAGATAGCTGAGCCAGAAGCTGGATGCTCCCAGGGGCTGGCGGCCAAGCCCTGAGTTGTGGAGCATGTTCTCCTGGGGAAAGCCACCCTGGAACTGCAGGTGGATGAACACCACCGAGAACACTGCAGGGTCACCTGACCACTGGCCTTGCTTCAGGGAACAGTTCCACACAGCTTCACCTGATGGAGTTTCTTGAGTCCATTTTAAAAAGTAACCCTTTCCCTATCATGAAGTTTTAATAATGGCTTCTTAAAAACAGCTCCACAGACTAACACATTTCCCATTCTCCCACTTGAAAAAAAGAGGCAGCCGGGCACAGCGGTGCGTGTCTAGAATCTCAGCAGCTCAGGAGGCTGAGACAGGAGGATCGTGAGTTCAAAACCAGCCTCAGCAACTCAGTGAAACTCTGTCTCAAGATAAAATACAAAAAAGGGCTGGAGATATGGCTCAGTGGTAAGTGCCCTTGGGTTCAATCCCCAGTACCAGGGGGGAAAAAAAATCAATAAGTCATAAGCCATCACCTCTGTGAGGCATGTTCATGAACAGAAACCGGAGACCCTATCCAAACAGAGATCAGGATCTTCGACACACAGGCTCATCCTGAGCTTTGACTCCTCAGCCTGGAAGTGCCACTGGATCTGTGATGACCGCTAGGTCTGCAATGACTGGGAAGAAAAGGCAGATAGGATCCTGGGAGGTGAAGAGAACCAGATGAGCCGCATCCCAAGCAGGGCCCTCTGACATTCAGGACAGAACCAATGGGAAGCCCAGCGCGGCTCGTCCACCGTTCAGGGAGGCACAAGGCACGCGCAGTGATGGCTGCTACAGTTGTGCCTAGCACTTAGCACTCCTGCTTCAGTTTTCCCATCCTTAAGACAGCAGCCAGACTATAGACTCCCTGCAGTCCTGTCCTGCTCTGCAGTGCTGGGAGCCGGGCCCAGGTCACTTACCTCCAGGGCTGGGGTGGGCCCAGGGAGCATCTTATGAGGAGAAAAGCTCTGAGAGTATGCACACTCCAGGTGACAGCAGGTCACTGTGCACCTGCCCCTCTGCCCAGCCTTTGAAAGACACAGCAGGATGGTGGTTCAGAGCATGGGTGCTGAGTCCAAATTCTGCCACTTTCTGAAAAACTTTGGCCTTTCTGAGGCCTGGTCTCAGCTTACTTGAGGATAAAGTGGGAATAATACCAGGAGTGTCTATGCTTACTGCTTCCACCAGTGAAATATATCAGTGCTTTCTGTGCAAAATACAACTTGCAATGTCACCGGCAGGGGTTGGAAGGAAGAGGAAGCTGGGGAAGAAAAGCTGTCAGGCCTCCTGGGAGCGCACAGCAGGCACCTCCCCATTGTGAAATGCAGCCACTGTCCTTGCTTCTACCTGACTCTGCCCAGCTCCTGCCCAGTATTCCACAGAAGCCAGCCCAAGAGCCCCTGCAAGGCCACAGCTGAAGACTGGAGGGAGGCCAGCCTTCAACCAGTACACACAGCCTGCCTTTGTGCTCCCAATAGGGTATCAACTTTTGGGGTAATATCATCCTATGCGCCATAAAAACACTTCCATTCTCCAGAGAGGAAAACAACTTAAGGGGGAGAAGTGCTTGGCCATGTAGATGAACCAGTCTCAATGGACCTAAATTGTTGGGTCCTTTGGATCATAAAAAGCAGAATGTCCCCCAGATTTTACACTCTCCTTGCTCTCTCTCAATTAAACCCAGGACCCTGGTGTGGATCCAGCACAGATTCCCAGGAGGCACAAGCCCCCTCCCCCACCCTCCATCACAGAGTTAGCCTGGGGACATTCTGTGTCCTTTCCTGCTTAAGTTCCTACGTGTCACTAGAGAGCCGCAAGGTCTCTTTGTACCCACAAAACCCTGCATGAACCACAGGCTGAGGGCTGCAGACCCCAAAGCCAGGAGGACTGGCCTAGGTGGAGAGAGCAGGGAACAGGAACGGCAGAACGCCTGCTTCCTGACTTTACCCAAGGGACTCGGCAATCTGGCCAAAGCCCCTCTCCGCTGAGGAAAGCGTGCCCCGCCGCAGGGCAGCTGGCCCTGACGCCAGGAGAGATGGGATGATGGGAAGGGGACAAGGAAGGGTCCCCCAGGTCTGGAGAGGCAAGGAGAGCAGTCCAGGCCCCCGCAGAGGCTCGGATCCAGAGGGCAGAGGGGCCTCCAGGTCCAGTAGCCGGTGCGGAAGGCGGGGCTCGGTCTGGCAGAAGGACGGCGCTGCGGGGGCAGAGGGATCGCGGGGCCTTCCACCAGGGGACCCACCCAGCGAGACGCCGGCGCCTCCCGCCGCGCCGGCCACACCCCCCGCCCGCCGCGCTCACCCGGCTCCTGCCGCGCGCCGACCGAGCCGTCCCTGTGCAGCAGGATGTCCGCCGTGTCGCGGATGCGGCCTCGGCCGCAGGGCGCGCCCCGCAGCCCGCGGCAGGCCTGGAAGCACACGGCCCAGGCCTGCTCCTCGTTGATGGGCTGCTCGTACACCTTCAGCACCTCCTCCAGGGACAGCTCCCAGGGCTCCGACCGCGCCGCCAGCCCCGCGCGCTCCGGGGCCGCCGCGCCGCCGCAGCCGCCAGCCCGGGCCATGGCCGCCCATCATCGCCGCCCGCGCGCGCGCCGGGTTTCCATAACAGCCGGGCCCGGGCACCGCCGAGCGCGGGGCGGGTCCGCGCCGCCCGCGTGCCTCGTCATCCCGGGCCGCCCCGCCCCGCACGAGCGGCCGCAGGTGGAGCAGCCGGTGCGGAGGGAGGCTGGGCAGGGTGGAGAGGGAGGGCGCTGGGGGGAGGGCCAGCGGGGGACTGGGGAGAGGGAGGGCGCTGCGGGGGAGGGAGGGCCAGCGGGGGACTGATGGGGAGAGGGAGGGCGCTGCGGGGGAGGGAGGGCCAGCGGGGGACTGATGGGGAGAGGGAGGGCGCTGGGGAGGGAGGGCCAGCGGGGGACTGGGTGGGAGAGGGAGGGCGCTGCGGGGGGAGGGCCAGCGGGGGACTGATGGGGAGAGGGAGGGCGCTGGGGAGGGAGGGCCAGCGGGGGACTGATGGGGAGAGGGAGGGCGCTGGGGAGGGAGGGCCAGCGGGGGACTGGGTGGGAGAGGGAGGGCGCTGGGGGGGAGGGCCAGCGGGGGACTGGGTGGGAGAGGGAGGGCGCTGGGGGGGAGGGCCAGCGGGGGACTGGGTGGGAGAGGGAGGGCGCTGCGGGGGAGGGCCAGCGGGGGACTGATGGGGAGAGGGAGGGCGCTGCGGGGGAGGGCCAGCGGGGGACTGGGTGGGAGAGGGAGGGCGCTGCGGGGGGAGGGCCAGCGGGGGACTGATGGGGAGAGGGAGGGCGCTGGGGAGGGAGGGCCAGCGGGGGACTGATGGGGAGAGGGAGGGCGCTGCGGGGGGAGGGCCAGCGGGGGACTGATGGGGAGAGGGAGGGCGCTGCGGGGGAGGGCCAGCGGGGGACTGGGTGGGAGAGGGAGGGCGCTGGGGAGGGAGGGCCAGCGGGGGACTGATGGGGAGAGGGAGGGCGCTGCGGGGGAGGGCCAGCGGGGGACTGGGTGGGAGAGGGAGGGCGCTGGGGGGTAGGGCCAGCGGGGGACTGGGTGGGAGAGGGAGGGCGCTGGGGGGTAGGGCCAGCGGGGGACTGGGTGGGAGAGGGAGGGCGCTGGGGGGTAGGGCCAGCGGGGGACTGATGGGGAGAGGGAGGGCGCTGGGGGGTAGGGCCAGCGGGGGACTGATGGGGAGAGGGAGGGCGCTGGGGAGGGAGGGCCAGCGGGGGACTGATGGGGAGAGGGAGGGCGCTGGGGAGGGAGGGCCAGCGGGGGACTGATGGGGAGAGGGAGGGCGCTGCGGGGGGAGGGCCAGCGGGGGACTGGGTGGGAGAGGGAGGGCGTAGGGGGGGAGGGCCAGCGGGGGACTGATGGGGAGAGGGAGGGCGCTGGGGAGGGAGGGCCAGCGGGGGACTGGGTGGGAGAGGGAGGGCGTGGGGGGGAGGGCCAGCGGGGGACTGATGGGGAGAGGGAGGGCGCTGGGGAGGGAGGGCCAGCGGGGGACTGATGGGGAGAGGGAGGGCGCTGGGGAGGGAGGGCCAGTGAAGGACTAATGGAGAGAGGGGTGGTGCTGAGGAGGGAAGGCCAGTGGGGGACTGGGTGGGAGAGGGAGGGAGCTGAAGACTTGAGGACAAGATGGGAGCGTGAGCTCAGTGGGCAGGACGGAGATGGAGAGGCTCAGGGAACTGGGGTCCAGGGCAGGACTGAGGTTGGGGCGCAGACCTGGACTCAAAAGGATGCATTCCTGATTCGGGTGTCCATCAGGAGCCCATGCCCACCGGCTCACTACAGGCTGCCTGTGGTTGGAAACCCTGCAGCGACTGGGGGGCCTGCAAGTTTGATGCTGAGGTGTGCCGGAGGGAGCTAGGAGGACTGTGATGGCCACGACCCTGAGAAGCAGGTAATGCTGTGGTGGACTCTGGAGGACCTTGACAAGGTGACCTCAGGAGCTGCTGGGGGTGGTTAAGTTGAAGGTGACTGGGCACTTAATAGATGACCCTATCTAGCAGGAGAAGTGTGTCTGCTTACATCTCTCCAGTGTCCCTGAGACAGTGATGGTGCAGACACAGGGTTGGCCAGAGGTCAACCTTTAGGGCAAGATAATGCAAGTAGGAAATAAATGGCACCAATGCAGTGTGGGTTCCAGGCCCAGCTGCTGACTGGAATCACTCAGGGAGCACAAACCCAGGTTCCTGGCCTTGGAATTGGAGCTCTGGCCAGGGCTGGGGTGAAACCTGGGCCTCTGAAGTTCCCTGGTGATTCTAGGCAGCCAGGGGTCAAAACCACAGCAAGGCAATCTCACTTTGTTTCAAGGGGACTTGGTGTGGAGGGTAGGTTTTCACCTGAGGCCCCACCGTCAAATCATCCCTTCTGTATTTTTATCTTAAAGCAGAAAGGAGTTTGTTACATGAGAGCCGTATTTTTTTAAATCTTTTTTGGTTTGTTTATTTTTTATGTGGTGCTGGGGATTGAACTCAGGGCCTCATTCATGCGAGGCAAGTCTTTACCACTGAGCCACCTCCCCAGCCTGATACATATGAGTCATAACAATTGTGTGGCAACGTTCACATCTTTCCAAGTTCCCCAAGCTCATGAGACATGAGACGCAGCAGCACTGGCACTTTGTAGCAGGAAAGTGGAGATGAGGGAAGGGAGAGGGGGACGGCACCACCTGGGGCTCAGGCTCAGCTTCCCTAATCCTGCACCCATGGAAGGAAGAAGTTTCAAGGGCTGCCTCTGAATGTGGGGGGACACCTTCCGTGAAGCATCTTGTGTAGGAGCGAGAGTGCCCACACCATGCCAGTCGGCTCCACAGGAATTGAGACTTGTGACTGCCTCACCTCTCACCACCAACTCAGTGGAAGCTGGGTTGTGCTGCCACTGTAGACTGTGCTGCCCCTCCCTCCTTCCTGGGTGGCAGGAGCATCCCTGGAAGTGCAGCCAGAGGGAGGAGAAAGGACAGAGATGGTGGAGGAATTTGGGCAGAAGATGGTAATTACCCTGGTGGGAAGCTGGTCAAGATGATCAAGGACATCTGCCCTCTTTCTTGAGAGTTTGAATGTCCCTTGCTGACCACAGGTTTCAAGGTCTCATTGGATAAGCAGGAGCTTATCCAGCAGCTTCCTGGCTTGGTGTGGGTCTGGCAAGACTCACACTTGGCTGCTTCAGTGGCCCTGGTGGCCACCTGCTTATAAGAGTACTGTGACCCTCTCTCACCTGGCTTCTACCACTGCTTCAGGGATCCCTGTGTACCTCCCCAGGTATCAGCCAGTAAAATTTAGAACAAAAAAAAAAAAAAAAAAAAAAAAAAAAAAAAAAAAAAAAGTGAAACTTAGATTCTACTTACTTAACTCCTGAAGGTTTATTACTTATCTAAAGGTTTATTCCCTTATCCATGACCAAATGAGGAAGCAAAGTATTGGCCAGCTCTGGAGACTCTTGTGAAAACCATCCCTTTATGCCTCCCAATCAGCTACTGATACATCCCCCCACAGTAACAGACGAGACCCAGAAATTGGCCCAAGTTGAGAAGTCTTCTGACTTCTTATGGACATTTTAATGGTGGGTTTGCAGCAAGAAACATTTCAATCTTGTAGACTGGGAACCCAAAAGTGATCTTTTTTCCTTTGTGGTACTGGGGATGGAACGCAGGTTCTTGTGCGTGATAGTCAAGGGCTCTCTACTCTTGAGCTACATTCCCATTCCTTTTTATTTTTTGTTTTGAGATGGGGTCTTTCTAAAGTGCCCAGGCTGGTCTTGAACTTGTGATCCTGCTACCTAAGCCTCCCAAGTAGCCATCATGCCCACCTCTGAGAGTGACTTTTAAGCCAATGATCAGAACTGAAGAGTAAATCCACTCAAAACCAGAGTAACTGCCTATGGCTCCAGCAACTTGATGCAACTGGATTATGGTCTGTGGTGAGCTCTCAGTACAGTGGTGAGTTCCACCAGTCAGAATCCAAAGTCGAAGTTTAGAGTCATTTCCTCCCGCCGAGAGTGGCACCAGGCTAAAATGTTCAGGTTTTGCCTGTGAAGAAGAAACACAGGACCTCAGAATCAAAGAAATATTAGTTCTTCCATAACTTGAACTCGCCATCTGGATTTTAGAAATAATTTATTTCCAGCTATTAAAAAGAGACTTGGAGGGGGCTGGGGTTGTGGCTTAGCGGTAGAGCTCTTGCCTAGCATGTGTGAGGCACTGGGTTTGATCCTCAGCACCACATATGAATAAATAAAATAAAGGTATTGTGTCCACTTACAACTAAAAAAAAAATTAAAAAAAAAAAAAGGATGGGACTGGTCATGATGGTGCATGCCTGTAGTCTCAGCAGCTCAGGAGGCTGAGGTAGCATGGCAAGTTCAAAGCCAGCCTCAATAACTCAATGAGGCCCTAAGCAATTCAGTGAGACCCTGTCTCTAAACGAAATACAAAAAAGGGCTGGGGATGTGGCTCAGTGGCTAAGCACCCCTGGGCTTAGCACTCCCCATTACCAAAGAGAGAGAGGTTGGGGATGGGGTTTGGCTCAGTGGTGAAGTGCTTACCTACCATGTGTGAGGCACTCGGTTCAATCCTCAGCACTACACACAAATAAATAAAAATAAAGGTTTTCTGTCCATCTACAACCAAAAATACATGATAGAGAGCACACCTGGACTGAGCCAGGTACAGTGGCACACAGCTGTAACCCCACCACTCCAGAGGCTAAAGCAGGAGGGGTAGAGAAGGACCAGCCTGAGCAACTTGTGAGACTTTGTCTCAAAATAAAAAAAGTAAATAAAATAAAATAAATTGATATGTAACTCAGCAGTAAAGCTTCCCTACTCAATCCCCCTGTACAAAAAAAAAAGAGAGAGTCACCTGAGAAGTATAATAAAAATTGTTGTAGGTCAATCATTAACCCAACCTGGAAAGCTGTTTCTGCATTTATGGGTTACCTGTAGCATACTTCACTTCCAGTAGGTTAGAAAATGGGGTGGTATTGGTGACTCTGCTGGGGACAGACTAGAATCATTTAGTGCTTGGAACTAAATTGTCACTTTGCTGAGTTTCTTATTTGCAAATACACTCTCAAAATAGTCATCTTGGGTGTGAGCTATCCGCTCACACTGGTTTTTTTTTTTTTTTTTTTTGGGTGCTGGGGATCGAACCCAGGGCCTTGTGCTTACAAGGCAAGCATTCTACCAACTGAGCTATCTCCCCAGCCCCCCTGCTCACACTGTTTACAGCACCAGGTACCACGGACAACCTGGCAAAAGAGCTGTAAAAAGCCCGCCTCTGTTCCTGGGGAGAAAGGTGAGGAACAGGCTCAGGGATGAACCTGAGCCTACTGGTTGTTTGCCTTTTTTTGTGCCCTGTTCAGAGCTTTGAAAAGATACTACAGATCTTCTCCAAGGGAACTGTCAATCTTGGTCCTTCAGGGGCCTTGCCAGGGGAGGGCTATGAGCTGACCACTGTGCTGGCACAGGTTAGAAAGCTCTGGGAATTTACCTGTGAGCATCTTTGCAGATGTAGAGGCTGGAGGGTCCTGGAGGCCAAAAGGGCCTGTGGGCACTGGGTCCTCAGGTGTTCTGTGGCTACAAATAGAGACAGTTCTGAGGCACTGAATTCAGGGGTGCAAGACTCCAGAGCCCACATGGTGTAGCAAGAACACATGCAGTGCCTGGGTGCAAATGTAAGAGTGAGTCAGGCAGAGAGGACTCCAGAGCAAAGACCTTGGGCACCTGCCCAGACACAGGTGGAATTGCCTTGCCTGCAGAGAGTGGAGGCAGAGACTCCTGGCCCACACCTCACAGAGTCAAGTTCAGATTCAAAAGCAGGTCAGCTTCTCCCTAGGGATTCTGTGCACTGGGCAGTGAGCAGCCAAGCTTCATTTTACCAGGACACAGAGCCCCTGAATGCATTCTTTGTCATGGTCCATGCAGCCAGGCAGGGCCAGAGTTCAGGGGTCTGAGAAGAAAAGCTGAAATGCAAGAAGCTGGGGTTTTGTGCTTTAGGTTTATTTTGGGATAATGATAAAAGCCCTGTATCCCAAGGGATGCCAGGTAGAGCCAGGCTGTGCTCGGTTTCTGGAAGGGAACCCAGGACAGCTGGGAGGAGGAGCTGTTGGGGGGGGGGGATTGCAGGGTTTCTGGGCTGGTGGTTGAAGCTGGACAGAGGAAAGATCCAGAGAAGAGGACAAGACATTGCCATGATGAGGTCCCAGGACAAAGCCAAGATGAAGAGTGGAGCAGCGGACACACTTCAGACAGGGCCTGCAGGGTCTCCTCCCTCCATTCCTGGCATCTCCATCCTCCCTGTGGTTCAGGATCAAAACTCTCAGCTTGTGATCCTGGCAACTCTGGGGGCTGAGACAGGTGGACCTCAAGTTCAAGGTCAGCCTGGGAAACTTAGTAAGACACTGTCTCAATATAAAATAAAATAAAAAGGGCAAAAGAAAAAAAAACTTCTGGACTCTCTCATCTGGCAGATCAACCTTGTAAACACAAACAGCCTCTGATAATTGGCAGAACCCAGCTGTTCCCTGCTCCTGCTCCTGCTCCTGCCTGGTTACCCTCAGTCTGTGGTCGACGATGCAGAGCACAGAGCCATGCAGACCACGTCATCCCTCCCGGACTGTGTCCCACCTGAGCCCAGGGGGACCCCGCCCTCCCCCCAGCTCGCAGCACCTTTCGGTTCTTAGTTTCCTGTGGCACTGGCCACCGCCCGCAGACGCCCACGTTCTACTTGTTGTGTCTCTGTCCCAGGGGCCTGGACATTCCAGAAGGGCAGGGCTGTCACCCGTCTGCCTCTGTTGCAGCGGCACCCTCAAGCCTGACACGGGTGCCGGGGAGGGGCGAGCGGCCTGGCGTGGAGGGAGCACTGCTCCTGCTGGCATGTGCAGCCCTCGGCCACCTGGTGGGCACTTTGCTGCTTTCACTTCATTTATTCTCACAGAAATCCTACCAGGGAGGTAGAATAGGCACCATGATCTGTACTTGATAGATGAAAAAATGAGGTCTAGATTAACCTTTGACTATCTGTGAGTTCACAAGTCAAGGTCAGCTTTCTTCATTCTTAGTACGAGATCTTTCTGGAGACTGTGGCCCTCAGGCCACATCTGACCCACTCCCTGTTTTTGTAAATAAAGTTTTATTGGCACTTAGGCATATCCCCTGTGACCTGTCATCTGTGGCTGCTTTCCTGCTGCTGTGGCAGAACTGAGTGACTGTGATGGAGACTATGGGCTCCCAGAGCTGAAGTACTCACTGTCTTGGCCCTTTGCACGGGAGCTCTGTCTGCAGGGAGGCAGCAGAGCCAAGGTGATGCTCAGGCACTCAGAGGTCCCAGGCACCCTCAGGCAAGCTTGCTTTCATGACACAGGGTGCAGGCTCCCCTTCTCACCGTGCTAACACCATGAGGGTACAGAAACAGTGGTTATGTGGGTTTCCTGGGGCTGCTGCTGCAGAGGAGCACCTCCTCCCGAGGCTCTGGGGTCCAGAGGTCAGCGTCCGCAAGGCCGACTCCCCAGGGGCTCTGGCGAGCGGCTGGTGCCTTGCTTCCTCCAGCTGTGGTGGCTTTGGGTGTGCCTTGCCTGTGGCTGCCACACTCCAGTCTGTCTCCAGCTCTCGACTTCTCCTCTGTGTGCCACCTTTTATTCTGGCCCTTGTTTGGACACTGTCACTGGATTTGGCAGGTTTTTTGTTTTGTTTTTTGGTACTCGGGACTGAACCCTCCTACCCGAGCTCTGAGCCACACCACCGGTCCTCTTTAAAACGCTTTAGAGACAAGGTCTCAAACTGTCTGGGCTGTCCTTGACTAGTGATCCTCCTGCCTCTGCCTCAAGAGTAGCCGGGATGGCGCTTTGGCCACCACCACGCCTGGCATGTGGCGGGACTGTGCTGCATACGTGAGGGTGTGCCCCTGAACGTCCACAGAGGACGGTCCTGTGGCGAAGCCATGAAGGCCAGGAGGCTGTGCTTGGCCTTGACCCAGGCATTCGACACTTGGAACACACCTCCTGGCAGGGAGAGCGAGCCTTCCGACCTCCAAGGTGTGCGTGCACTCTAAGCTCACGTTCTCAGAGGAAGACGAGGAAGCCATGCTCAGCAACAGGGTTGTTAGAGGACTGACCGGAGCACCAGGAGCCTGTCAGCGGTGAACCACCGATGGGAAGCTCCATCTACAGGCAGAGGGCATCCGTCAGTGGTTGGGGGAGAAAACACAGGTTATTTATTTGAGGCAGAGTCTCAAGCTCCTGGGTTCAAGTGCTTCTCCTGGCTCAGCCTCCTGAGGAGCTGGGACCACAGGCCTGGCAAAAATGCAGATTATTATTATTATTTTTTTAACCCAAAGCATTTTTCTTACTACAATTAAAAAATTTTTATACATGTGTATAGGGTAATAATGTCTGTCTCGTTCTATCATCCTTCCCATCCCCACCACCCACCCCTCCTCTCACTCTCCTCTGCATGATCCAAAGTTCCTTCATTCTCCCCTACCCACCCCCGACTATGGATCAGCATCCACTTACCAGAGAAAATACTTGACCTTTGGTTTTTTGGGATTGGCTTATTTCACTTAGCATGATATTCTCCAGTTCCATCCATTTACCTGCAAATGCCATAAGTTCGAAAACGCAGGTTATAAAGCTGCAATTAAAAGAAAACTATTTGTGCCAGGCATGGTGGTGCCTGTAATCCCAGACACTCTGGAGGCTGAACCAGGAGCAGTGCAAGTTAGATGCCAAGCTGGGCAACCTAGCAGGACTGTCTCAAAAAAAAAAAAAAAAAAAAAAAAAAAAAAAAAAAGGAAGAAAGAAAGAAAGAGAGAAAAGGGCTGGGGCTGGTAGAGTGCCCTGGCTTCCATCCCTAGTACTGCCCCCAAAAGAAAAAAGTGTGTTTGTAAAAGAGAAAGCCTGGGTTGAGTGCTGCGCACACGCCTGTAATCCCAGGGACTCAGGAGGCTGAGGCAGGAGGACTGCAAGTTCAAGGCCAGCCTCAGCAACTCAAGGGGCCCTAAGCAACTTAGCAAAACCCTGTCTTAAAATAAAAAATAAAAAGAACTGGGGATGTGGCTCAGTGGTAAAGTGACTTTGAGTTCAACACCCAGTACAAAAAAAAAGAAAGAAAGAAAGAAAAAGAAAAAGAATAAAAGAAAGTTGGAGTTGTGGCTCAGTGCTAGAGCGCTTACCTGGCATGTGTGAGGCCCTGGGTTCAATACTCAGAACCACATATAAGTAAATGAATAAAATAAAAGATCCATTGACACCTTAAAAATTAAAAAAGAATAAAAGAAAACCTGAGAGACCCATAATAAAATATTGGTCTCTTGTGTGATTTCATTTTATTTTTTGGTACTATAGATGAACGCAGAGGTGCTTTACCACTGAGCCACACCCCCAAGCCCTTTTTTATTTTATTAGAGACAGTGTCTCACTAAGTTGCTTAGGACTTCACTAAGTTGCTGAGGCTGGCCTCGAACTTCTGGTCCTCCTGCTTCAGCCTCCAGAGTTGCCGGGATTACAGGTGTGTGCCACTGTGCTGGGTTTCTTGTATGGTTTTGAATGGATTAATATTTTTCTGTACCTTTAGATTTATTTGTCAATAAACGCATATTAACACTTTTTTTTTTGGGGGGGTACTAATAATTGAACCCAGGGGCACTTTATTACCGAGCTGCATTCCTGCCATGCTGGGTTTTCTTGAATGTTCTCTTCTGCTGCCTTGGGTCCCTTCAGTGTTGAGCCTTTCAAGTTTTCTCTTTGAGGTGCACAGCTGTGCTTCAGCCATCAGCATGACAGTGCCACCTTCTGGTAGACAGGTCTGTTCCTTGAAAACTTGAGGCTCCTGCCTCCCTCTGGCTCTGGCTGTGGCTCCTCTCTGCTACCTGGCTTTCTCCTCTGGAAGTTTTAGAAGAGCAAGGCAGCAATGACCAGCCATCTCAAGAAAGACTGTCCTGAGTGCTAGCCTTATTTTTTTATTTTTTGGTACCGGGGATTGAACTCAGGGGCACTCAACCACTAAGCCACATCCCCAGCCCTATTTAAGTATTTTATTTAGACAGGGTCTCATTGAGTTGCTTAGCGCCTCGCTTTTGCTGAGGCTGGCTTTGAACTCCTGATCCTCCTGCCTCAGCCTCTAGTCTTGCTCTTGTAGACACTGTCTGTACATCTGCCTCTCAGGTTGTTCAATCCTAGGAACCCAGCGGTTTTATGTCACAGCATGGTTGACCGTTCCCTCCACCACTCTCTTTCCTGCTATTGATAAATAATGCTTCTGAGAAGGAAGAAAGTTGTCAAATTTAACTGAAATGCTGTGCGTGTGCATGTATGCACCATGCCTGTGCATACACATGGAGTGTGCGTGTAGGCAAGTGTGCGCATGTCTGAAGTGTGCATTTATGTACATGGCGTGAGTGCACGGGCACTGTGTGTGCTGCTGGGCTCTGAGCTGTGGCTTGCTGTGGGGGGTGAGTGACAGTTACAAGGTTTCCCCACAGACTCTCCACCTTGCCTTCTCTTACCGCCTCCACTTCCCTCAGCACCTGCTGTCCTCCAGGAATTTGGAGCAGTGCACTTCTAAATGCAGCTGAGTGGTGGGAATCCCTCCACCTCATTCCCTGGAGATCAGTCCTTCTAGGAAGCTTATGGATGCACCATGTGTCTTTTACCAGCTGCCCTGTGGCTGGGAAAGCTGCCCTGCTGTGGAGACTTGAACCACACCGCACCACCAGCTCCCCATGAGGAAGGTGCAAGGGGAGCTTCTCTGTGGATCTCAAGACCTTGGGGGTCTTGTGACCCAGCTCTGGATCCAGCCCTTGGCTGGTCACATCACCCTGACTCTGAACTTTCAGATCCCTCCAAGTGTGCAGACAAGGGCAGGATCCCCTGTCCTTCCAGCAACACTCTGAGCAGTGGGATTGGTCTTACCAGTGGAGAGACTGAGGCATGGCAGCCTTCTTTGGCTGTTTTCCCCATCCTGAGTAGTCTGGGTGCTTAGCAGGGAGGGATCTTCTTGTTACCAATTTTGACCCACACTGGGTTCTTTTTCCCTCTTAGAATCTTTGGACCAATTAACAAAACCAAGCGTTGGTCAAGCAACAAAGGAAGTTTTATTCTTGGCCAAAGGAGACTCGGGAGGCATGGCTCTCAGATCTGCCCTTCAAACCCCCACCCCAGGCGGAGAATGACATACATATGGAGGGCGGGGGAAGCTGAGGGAGGGGAGGAGTATCCATGTAGTTCCTACAGAGGGGTGGAGGTTTTCTAGGATTTGGGGTACTGGCTCTTTTTGCTCCTTTGATGATCTCTTCTATCATCCTGAAGGTGATCATCAACTGTCATGGCAGGAGGGGGTGGGACTCTCACTGGGTGAATGCAGCACGGAAGACGTGATCGTTAGGGTAGCGGGTGCAAGTATCCGTGAGAGACACAGCTCTGAGTTCAAGCAAAGGTTCATTGACAGAGTCTGACAGGCTGCCCCTCTGCAAGGCGCAGTACCTGCAGGAAAAACTTCTTTACTATATAGTCACAGACATCAGAGTAGTTAAAAAACAAGCTGCCTGGCCCTGCGATTGTTATTTGGTGTAGTTAGGGACTCGGGAGTGGGCCTAATGGGAAGGTCCTGCCTGGTGGGCAGGTGCTGAGTCACTTTGGCCCGAGGACCTAACAGTAATGAGCCTGAAAGTGAGTGCAGGGCAACATGATGAACCGTCTCAACTCTACACTCCTTTCAGATCTGGAATGCAGGACATGGAAAATAGGCTGCAGGAAACATCCCTTATCCACAGCTATTCCCCTACCTGCTCTCATGCCAGATGTACCAGAGATGCCTGGTAAGCTGGAGTTCTTGTCATTTAGAAGCCCAGGCTTCAGAGGGGAGGCAGGAAGGGAGTGCAGAGAGCACAGAGGGCCTGCCACCCCCACTACTGCTGGACAGGCCAACCCCAGTAGAATAGGCCCAGGGAGTTTCCCTTATCCATCCTCCTGCTCTGACCTGAATGAGTCCACCACCAAAACTGAGCCGACCCTGCTAAACCCTATAAAACCCAGACCCTTGTTGAAGCCCACCACCATTTCACCTTGAATAGGTGCTCCTCTGTGGTTTACTCAAGCAGCACTGATCCGTTGAGGTCTGTCTCCAATTCTTTTTCTTTTTGTACGCTCTTTCATTTGCTTTCAAACATGACTCCTGTTGCTGCGGAAGCTGGCCTGGTCCAGCTTTATCTGTGCTATGGAGGGAGCTGGCTAACCTATTTCTAGCATGCAGAAAGCACGGTTGGTCTATTCTGTAAGTCTTCCCCACAGAAAAAGTATGGGGAAGCACATCAGGTTGCATGAGCCGCTCTTACAGGAAAGGAGTATGGTTTTTAGTTTTGGCATAAACAATGGGGCTCTTTTCTCTTGGTGACATTATGAGCTCCATCCTCCAGCCTTAACCTTCGAGGTCAGGAGCGGCATGCCCTGGCACAAAAGCCCCTTTGGCCAGTTTTTCCTGGAATGAGAGACACCTCAGCGCTGCAACCCCTGGTAAGAGAAATGCAGAATATTGGTGCTGCAGGTTTTGGAGCTGCCCTGCATAGTTGGGAGCATTGCAGGCCTGAGGTTCTTTTCGTCAGGAAAGACGCATCCGGGACATCACCGTTTCCTTGCGTGTGATGCCACTGTCAATCCCTATAGCCCATTCCGGCTCCAAACCCCGGGAGGGCCCTTTCCTCGTCGTCCTGCCCTCTCGACCGGCTGCCACCACCGAGACGGCGGCCAGAGGCTCTTACGTACGCCACCGCCAGGTTGGAGGCAGCAGGAGGCTTCCGCCTCGGGGGTGTGGCCTGAAGGCCCCCAGCCAATAAGCACGCGCGCCTGCTCGGCCAATGGGAAGGCAGCGCGGGCTCGGCGGCGCGAGCACCAGGGTGTCCCGGCGCGCAGCATGGCGGGCTCGCCCCGTCGCCGTAGGTCCTGGGCCGAGCTGCTGGGTAGGTGGGCGCCGAGCAGGCGGCGCGCCCACCCGTGCCCCCGCGCGCACGTGCCCATGCCCGCGCCCCTCCGCGGCGGGACCCCGTGCCGCCGGAGCCCGGCCGGCGGTGGGGCGGCCCCGCGGCCGGGAGGGTCGCGGCGGCCCCGCCACCGCGCGGCTAGGCTCTCCCACCCCGCCGCGCGGTGCGCCCCGCGCCCCTCGGCCCAGGCCGGGGCTCCCCGGGTGCAGGCAGCCGCGGGTCCGGGGCGCAGGTCCTGGCGCAGGGTGTCGCCGTGTTGTCATCCAGGCGGCGCGTCACGGTTTGAAACTGATTTTCCCTCCAGCGGGAAGGGTCAAGAGGCAAAAGCATGATCCGGAAAGGGAACAGAAGTTGCAGAACTCGGCCGTGCAGCTTCTGAGACGCCACCAAAGCATGCGTGACCTTTTGCTGGAGGTAAGAGGAAGCCGGTTTGGCCCTTGCAGGCAGGTTTAGGTTTGAGCTTTTAAGGCCCAGCCAAGGCGCAGGCTTTGTAGGAAGAGGCTTGGGAAGCCTGGCGGGCCCGGTAGAAACAGCCTTAGGTGTGTCTGGGTGAGAAGAAAAGCTGGGGGCCTCTCTCTCTATAGAGATAAAAGCAGTTGTTGGATAATGGATTTAATGATTCTCAAAAGTACACTTAAAAAAGTAATCTTTTTAAAAAAGTTACACTTTTAAAAATATTAGACATGCTCAGTGGGAGCTGCTTTTTACACAGAGCTTGAAGTTTGAAAGTGTTGCACTCCCTGCTTTTGTTCTAGATAGAAGATCCACCCTGTGAAAAATCGTGCTTCAGCGGATTGATTGATTGTGACAGTGACAAGGCCTACACTGATGGTTCTCATTCCTTCATAGGTGAATTGTACTTGGATTTCTTAATTCGAGTTAGAGGACTTGTCATGAGGTGACTGTGACCTGCTTATACTAGGCAGAACCGTAGAGTCCTACAAATAATGGCATTCTGTTTTGTGTGTAGTAATCAGTTATGTGTACATTTAAAAGCATTTTTTTTTTAGTTGCAGATGGACACAATACCTTTGTTTTATTAATTTTTACATGGTGTGGAGGATCCAACCCAGTCTCCCCTGTGCTAGGAAAGTGCTCTGCCACTGAGTTACACCCCAGTTACACATATTTCATGATTTGCTTTGGGCTTGTGCTGGGAGCAGGCAGGGGGGCAAGTGTGTTTCCAGGTTAGTGTGCGGGGAGCAGGCAGGAGGGGGGAGTGTGTTTCCAGGTGAGTGTGCTGGGCGCAGGCAGGGGGGAAGTGTGTTTCCACGTGAGTGTGCGGGGAGCAGGCAGCAAGTGTGTTTCCAGGTGAGTGTGCTGGGCTCAGGCAGGGAGGGAGTGTGTTTCCAGGTGAGTGTGCTGGGCGCAGGCAGGGGGGGAGTGTGTTTCCACGTGAGTGTGCGGGAAGCAGGCAGCAAGTATGTTTCCAGGTGAGTGTGTGGGGAGCAGGCAGGGGGACAGGT
Organism: Sciurus carolinensis; assembly: GCF_902686445.1. Lineage (NCBI taxonomy): Eukaryota > Metazoa > Chordata > Mammalia > Rodentia > Sciuridae > Sciurus > Sciurus carolinensis. Next base: position 278,381 of record NC_062228.1, read on the forward strand.
GTGTTCTAGGTTACCATTTTCCTCCCGTTTTGAGATAGTGAGATAGGGAAAGTTGAAGGAGATAACATAAACTTTGTTAGTTTTCTTCTTGTCCTTCATAGTTTTTTTTTCTTACTTTTGAATTTTATTTGTTCTAATTAGTTGTGTTGATAGTAGAATGCATTCATACATTGTGATAGATCATATTGAAATAGAGTGTAATCGCACTCATATTTTTTTTTAATGTGACAGCTGTTTTTACAGAAAGTGGAATTAACTGAATCAGTAGTTCATTCTTAGTAACTGTAGAGGTTAGGTAGCAGCTCTACCAGGACTTCTGGTGCTGGTGCCTTTGGGAAACGATCCTGATTTTCATGCTGTACCTGGTTTTGAACCTCACGGATGCTGGATCACAAGTCCAGGGCCAGGCATGGATGTACAGTCTCGTAAGGGCTCGGATGGGTGTGAGATCATCACTCTCTATCCTTATCCTCAGAATTGTGGACCCTCCACTCGTTGGTTTTTAAAATTTATTTTTCTTGCTAAAGGAATGGCTACCATGTGTGTATTTTTTTTTTAATTTAAATATAAGACAAATGCCTTTTAAATGAAAATAAATTTACCCATGGCAACAAACTGGAAACAAGTGGCTAGAAGTTAGCATTTGTATTTTCCAACCTTCCACTGTGAATCGTTTCTGAACCACAACCGTTGCTTTCTAATACTGTATGAAGCCTCTAAAACCTTCGCATTTGGTCATGTACAAATTGGTACGCGTTTTCAGAATCTTGATGATGAGCATGTAGGTGTTACCTATTTCCAGGGTGCCCAGCATTTCTCACTTCACGGAAGGTAGACTAGAGGCTGTTGCTCAGGAGCAGCCTGGTGGCTGCCTGAGGGCCCGCATTTGTGTTCCCCCTGGTAGCCCTGCAGGCTGAGCCCACCTGTGGCCTCTGCTCCCCACCAGGTGTGTGCAGCAGAGCACTGGGAAGCCCAGTGAGGGCAGTGGGTGTGGCCACCTGGATGCTGAAGTAATCAGGAAGACAGACTGCTGGCCCCAAGCAGCAGCGTAGAGGCAGGGCACTCACCTAGCACGGGTGGCCCCAGTTCCATCCCCAGCACTGGGCGTAAGAGAAGGGAAGCAGTGATTGAAAGGGCCTGCTGAGGTTCTGCTCCTCCCGCTGCACCTGCTGTGCACACAGCTCTGGGCCCAGCACTGCCTCTCACTGTAGCAGAGCCTGTGGCCACGAAAATGTCTTTATTTTGTACCTCATGCTTTTCCTTTACATTTTCTCCCCTTCCGAAGGCAGTTTTCTGTATACTACAACTTAGAAAGATATTTTAAACTCAAATCACTGATCTTTTCAGGGAAACTTTGACTTTTGTTTTGTCTTTAAGGCTCTGCTTTTCGGGATCAGGCCTCAAAGCTGGGGGTTCCTGTGGGGATCCTGTCAGCCAGGACAGTTGCCTGCAGTGTCAAGCTGGTCTGTGAGGAGCCCAGCCACCCTGTGCTGCTCAGCACAGAGCAAAGAGTGAGACGCCGGTGTCCCTCAGATGATGCGCATGTTGTTGCTCGTGAGCTGTGTGGGAGTAGGACATTCCCATTGTTTAGCTCGTTTACTTGTTTTTATAAAAGATTTATTGTCCTTTCAGAAGAAACTGTTTTCCTTGCTGGAGATTGCTCAGTATTTACTGCAACACAGCATGTTCTCTCGCCTCTCCTTCTGTCAAGAAGTATGGAAAGCACAGGTAACTGAGCTTGCAACCCTGACTCCAGTCTTTTCAAACAGTGTTCTGTGGATTTGGGTGGAGCCAGAGTCCCTGGGTTTTCTTAGGGATTCAGCTGAATATCTTGTTGATGATAGACAGTGAGATAAAGGGTCCATCAGATGCTCCTGTGCTGGAAAGGAAGGGCCCCATCCCTGTTTGCCAGTGTTTGCCCATTGTTGGCAATCTTTATTAGAATGCAGGGTGGTCTGCCTTCTGGGGTGTATTATTAAGAAGTCTTTTCCAGTTTTAGTGCAGTATTTAAAATTATACCAACAGTGTTTTTTTGAATCATTTCAAACTTTGTAGGTTTACAGAATTTTTTTTGCGGGGAGGGGTGCGGGTACCGGGGATTGGAACCCAGGGACAGTTAACCACTGAGCCACATCCCTGGCCCTTCTTATTTTTTGTCTTGAGACAAGTTCTTGCTAAGTTGCTTAGGGCCTTGTTGAGTTGCTAAGGCTGGCCTTGAGCTTCAGACCTCCTGCCTCAGCTTTGACAGCTGGGATTACAGGTGTGCACCACTGCGCAGGGCAGTTTACAGACTTTAGAAGAGTTGAAAGAGCTCAGTTACTACTTTGTGCTAACTCCAGTGAGCAAGAGTATAAAAGGGAAGAAATGGCCACGGTGGTGGCTTCCATTCTTTCATCCTGAGTGTAGCACAGTGCTCATGTGATCTGTCAACCGTCATGGTCCTTGTGCTCATTGCATCTAACTGGGGACAAGGGCAATGAAGTGCACATGAATTGCATTGTGTCATCTTAACAGGTGTGCAGTGAAGGTGTTAGGAAAGGCTTCTCAGGAGCTGAAAGTTGCATGGAGGTGGGGAAGGGGAGGGCATAGCAGGTGGTGGTAGGAAAGATCAATGGGGACTGAGCAGTGTCCAGCAGGATGGTGTGAGTGCCTGGCCTATCCAGGGGGGGTCTTCCCCGGGAGGCCTGGGCTATTTCCTGTGCCACACATGAGTTTGGACTTTGTCCCAGAAGCGATGAGGAGCCAGTGAAGGCATCTAAAGAAGAGGTGGACCCATCCAGAGTGTATTCCGGGATGCTGTGTTAGTGGGAGTGACTTGCCAGAGGCTGGTGGGCAGTAGGTCAGGCTGTGGGAATGGAGAGGAGCCCAGCAGGACAGTAGAGGGGCCTGCAGGGAGGTCTGGAGGGCGGGAGAACGGGAGCCCACTGTGTGGCCTCAGGCGTGCTTCCGTGGGCGTGGGGTCCGCCTAGGCTGGAATGCATGCACACTCATGACACTCATTTTCCTCAGAATGCTCTCTTGCTTGAAACTGCGTGGCGTCTTCATGTGCAAAGTGTCGTGAGCCTCCAAGAGCTGCTGGAAAGGTAGTGCACTTGTGAATTAGTGTGGCTTTGACGTTGCTGTTTAGTATCAGTCATTTATTTCCCAAAAGCACCTGGAGAAGCAATTGCTTCATCATTTAAAGGGAACATTAATTGTGATTGGAATTCTTATATACGATTTTGTTTTTGTATAAGAGATATATATGATTCTAAAAAATAAAAGACGTCTAGATAAATATGGTTGATAGAATTCTGTGCACCTATTTTATTCCCATCTGAAGTCCCATAAGGAGTCAGAAAAGGGACTTCAGAAAAAAATTATGATCCATAAAGGTGGAAAAGTACAGGTGAGGAGGGTGTGTACAGAGGTGTGGGAGCGGGAGGCAGTGGGCAAGCAGCAGCTGCTGTGGCAACTCGGAGGACACCAGGTCAGCAGGGTGGAAAGGGGGAGCCAACAGGGTTTCTTGAGTTTGTCAGAGACCCAATGTTTATGGTGCCTGGTGCCTGGAGCCGCAGGAGGTGGGTGGTAGAGAATTGGAGATGGTGGGCAGCGAGGCCCTGCCCTGGCCTTAGGCAGTGTGCTGGAGGTTTGGGTGTTGGTTTTTGGGCCTGGTCTCCTTGGGGCACGGTTGAAAATGCTTCCCTGAAACCAGGTGGTGGCGGGACAGTGGCTCACACTGATTAAAGAAGGTTGTGACGTCTTTTCCTTATTTCATAAAAACCCAGGGCTGGAGGTGGCTCAGTGGCCTCGTGCTGCCTTGCACCTTTGAGGTCCTGGGTTCAGTCTCCCATATGCAAAACTAAACAAACTCTAGATGAATGAAAGAGGAAAAGGCCCATACATTAAGTCTGCCCTGGGAGGACTCATGATCTTGAGGTGAAGGCTTGAACCTGACAGAGCCAGGAGCCTTACAAGGGTAGTGACCTTCACTACACAAAAGCACGTTTCCTACTGTTGTGCACCTGGAATACCTCGAGATGCATGGGAATGAAAATAGTCTTCCAGAATCTACGGAACACAGCTAAGAAATGTTTACAGGAAATCCATAGCTGTGAAAGTCTGTATTTCATAAAAGAATGCGCTCAAGTCAACCCCGCCTTGTGCCTCAGAGACTAGAAAGAGAAGAGCAAGTTAAGCTCAAATGGAGGAAGAAAGTCATAAGGGGTAGAGCAGAAACCAGTGAAGTAGGAAACGAAGACATATAGAAAATAAATGCAAAGGACATCAGGTGTCCTGATCATGTCCTGTCCCTGAATCCCCACAGTGGTAAGTGCAGATAAGTGAACTCTGAAAGTGATTGTTTCTGGGTCAGTTGCAGCTAGGCAGAGGCCTTGCAGCTGACCCCTGGACTTATGGGCAGAAAGACCAGGCACAGACTTCACAGTGGAATGAGGATTGCAGAAAGTTGCCTGGTGAGGGGATGCAGCCAGGTCAGGCAGGCCCAGGTGCGCTGTGCGCTGTTTCCCCAGCCACCCTGACAGGCGGGCCTTGGCAGCCTGGCTCTTCAGGAACCTGTGCCTCCTGTGCCAGCAGATAGATGCCTCCTGCCCATCCCTGGATGTCACCAGGGCTATGCTGTCCGGTATGTTCACAGCAGGCAGTTCCTGGGAAAAGTCCCCTGGGCTGGCGGGAAGCAGAACATTCCCCATGTCTGGGTGTGGGGCCCAGAGTGTTGTATCCAAGTGTCCTGAGCTTGAGTTTAGCCTCAGCGGTTAGAGATTGGCAGGGGCTGCATTTTCTGTTAGTGGCCCAGCCCTGTCTGCTCTCTGCGCCTCGGACCCTGCATTGCCAGTGACCCCTGCCCCAGCAGACAGCCTGGGATCTTCCCTTCCAAAAGGCTCCTTCCTGGTGGGGTGAGCTGTGTGTCCTGTAGTTGCTGTTGGGGAGCATCCATAAGACATCCCTTGGAATCTACCTCTTTGTCCTTAGTATAGATTTGATCTATGCTAAGTACTTCCAAAATAGAGTGACGGGAGTCTGGCTGGGTGAGTACTCAGTATTGATGGGAGTGGGGGTAGGCGCTCCCCTGGGTTGGGCGGCTCTGGGATCTTGTACAGCCAGCTGTGATTCACAGCTGTTTGGAGACCGTGATGTGTATAAATACTTTGGTTTCTGGTTTTTCAGATTTTGTGGAGCTGCTGGTTTTGTGGGGATTTCAGGAAAACTTGGATCTGAGAAGAGTGGCAGAGTCTGGAACGATGACCCAGGTAGGAGGAAGGGCAGGAAGCAGCTGCCAGCATCTGACAGCCGTGGGCTGCAGCCTGAAGAGCAGGCCCCACCCAGGCCGCGGCCCCTTTCAGAACTCCTGGGTTTTATGTCCACACTCGGGAGCTTTGTGTGAGGAAATCCTTGGCTGCAAGGTGACCCTGAGGCGTCACTCTGAGTGCCAGTTTCCAGAGGTGTCCAGGGTGGGGGTCTTCATAGCAGCACAGGCCTGGGCTGACAGGGCAGGAGGGGAGGTGACACAGGTGGGCCAGAGAACCTTGGCCAAGGAGCCCCAGAGCCAGGCTGCGAGTCCCGGCCTGGACCTGGCGGGACATGCTGGTGTCATGGCAGGCACTCCTTGAGCTCTGTCCTTTCCCTCAGGCCCGCGTTGGGGGATTTCTAGGCTTGTGAGGAATCTTGAAGGTGGGCCTCTTTGCAGAGCTGTCTCTTGCTCTAAGTGACAGGCGTGCCCAGTGTGAGGCACGGGCGCTCGGAGACTGCCGAGTGACGGCTGTGCTGTGTTGACAGGTGGCTGCCGACGTGCTGCGGAGCATGCTCTCCTGTAAGTCGATGGCCCCGCCAGCTGGGAAGGGCGTTGTCTGCTCAGCAGCGGTCCCGGCACTGGGGGCCTTTCCCCAGGCAGTAGCTGGCCTTCAGGTGTTGCAGAGCCTGGGCACAGGAGGCCCCTCTGGCCAGCATTCAGTGTGGCTGACGGTGATACCAGCGTAACGCAGGGTCAGCAGCCGGTGTGCTGTGATGAGTTTTAGAGCTGGCAGACCTGGCTGGGGACGGAGTCCAGGGGCAGAGCACTTCCTGCCTGTCCAGCCCTGGATTCCATCCCCGAACCACGAAAGGAGAACAACCACGGGCTGGCAGACCTGTGTCCTGCGGGCAGGTGGCTGTCTCGATGGGCCTGGTGCCCTCAGGATTAGGGCCTGCAGAGGCCTGGGACTTGGGAACTGACCCTTGTCACACTTGGGGTGCACTTGAGCACTTGGGGTGGGTTCTGACGACCGCCAGCCCCTGACTGCGTTTCTGTTCCACCGTCAGTTGCACTTGACGCTCTGGCTGCCGGCCTTCAGGAGGAGTCCTCAGATCACAGGGTGGTGAGCTGCTGGTACGTGGGCAGCATGTGGGAGGGGGCTGAGCTCACAGGGAGGATGTCCTGCTTGGCCTTGTCCCTGGTGTTTGAGCGCTTGTCCAGGGTGCCACGTTGTCTGTAGTCTTCTGAGAGGGGGCAGGAGGCCAGCCCCCTTACTCCTCTGCCTCTGGAGTCCCTCAGGAAATGGAGCCTGTGGGTCCTTTGGACTTCTCACTCCACCTCATGTGTCCAGCATGACCTCCCCTGCCTGCACAGCTGCTCCTCTCCCTCCTAAAGCGAGCGGGGCCCATGGCTTCCTCCTCTGCCCTTAGGCCCCACACAGAGCCCACACCAGCTGCTGACCCAGGCCGCTGCTGCTCGTCCTGCAGCTGGGCCAGCCCTGCATTGCTCTCTGGGTCCTGCTCAGACCCAGTGTCAGGCTTGGGTGTGGTGGCCTTCCCTTCCCAGGGCACCATGGACACACATGAGCACGGGAGGTGAGGGCCAGGAGTGGGTCAGTGCGTGGGGGTCAGTGCCTTGAGGGTGGAGCTCCAGGGGCCTGGCAGATTCCCCGTATTTCCACGTCTCCTCAGTCTTTCAATTGTTTTGCTCCTGATTTTTGTGTTTCACAAGGTGCTTGAGGTGCTGTATGATCCAGTGCTTCCGTTACAGTGGTACGAAACACCACTTTTTGTTGTTGCTCTTTTCAGAGTGCATTTGGAGATATTACACATATACGGAGCATAACTTCCCATTCTTGGGGTTTTACTGGCTGTGGAGTTTCTCTGGCTGTGTATTCACATAAGAACATAGAAAGGTTATGTTCAGTTCATTGCTCTGTCGTTCCCTTTCCCATCCCCTCTCCCTTCCCCTCACTCCCCCAGCCCCTCACTCCCCCTCTACCACCACCACCAGCAGCAGCACCCCCATTGTGAGTCAGCATCTGCATATAAGAGAGAACATTCAGCCTTTGATTTTCGGGATTGGCTTATTTCACTGAGCATAATAGTCTCCAGTTCCATCCATTTACTGACAAATGCCATCCTTTCATTCCTAAGGCTGAGTAATATTCCCTTGTACCACATTTCTTGATCCATTTATCTGTTGAAGAGCTCCTAGGTTGATTCCATAGCTTCGCTATCGTGAACTGAGCTGCTGTAAACATGGATGTGGCCGCGTCACTGTAGTAGCCTGATTTTAAGTCCCTTGGGTATAAACCCAGGAGTACACCACGTTACTTTTAAGTGTGCGTGTGTGTTAGTCTGCCCAGGCTACCAGAGCAAAATTCAGTGGACTGTGTGACTTAGCAGAGGGCCAGCACTGTGGCTTCTGGTGAGGGCAGCTCTCTGGCCTCCCTGTAAGGAGGCGCCATCCTGGCACCCTCTGGTAGGGATCCTCACTGAGCTAGGCTGGGCAGGTCCGGCCGAGACAGCCTGTTTGTAGTCTCTGTGACCAGATTGTTGAGACCCGAGTCAGGGGGTGGCTGTGCTCTTTCTCCTTAGGTCTGTGTATAGTCGCAGTACTTCAAGTCGGACATTCTGTCATGGGAATGACCAGGCTCCTGCCACCCCAGCTGCAGCGTCCCAAAGCTGACCCTGTAAAGAAGGCTGGCAGGGCTGAGGCTTGTCCCCTGCTGTGGTGTCTCATGGGCATCTGCATCCACACAGCGCTGGTGGCTGGCAGGGTGTGGGACTTAAGTGCTGGGGCCCTTGGTTCTCATGCCCTCTCCACTGTGGGCTGTGAGCTCCTTGCTCTTGTCAGGGAGTCTTGCACAGCTGCAGGCGGGCCGTAGCCCAGGGGCATCTGCCCCCTGCTCCTTCCCTGCCCACTCATACTTCTTGGGCACAAGTAATAGCACAGCTGTGTGGTCAGCCCTACGTGCCAGTGCCATCCCCTGGCCTGCTCCTGGTGACCGAGGCCTCCTAGGTGCCCATCACTGCTCAGTCATGGCCCACCCTGCCAGTCTGCTGCTCACCTCCTGCCTGTGTCTGCTCTCTGAGCTCCTGATTGTTTGATTTCCTTCTTAATGAGACAGCGTTCCTTGGATTCCACTTAAAGCCTGTGGCTGGCCTGGTGCAGTGGCCATGCCTGTGATCACAGGGACTTGGGAGACTGAGGCAGGAGGATGCAAGTAATGTTAAAAATGAAAATATTAAAAATAAAAAATGAAAAGGGCTGTGAGTGTAGCTCAGCAGTAGAGCACCCCTGGGTTCCATTCCTTGTATCCCCCGAAAGAAAAAACAGAAACCTCTGTGATTTCATGGCCTGGCCAAGAAAGCACTTTCAAGGGTGAGAGAAGGGGCATGCCTACGAGCCCCAGGGGGCTGGACGGGTCCCGGAGGGCGGCCTTCCTTCCTGAGAGCCTCCCTCTGCTGGTTCCAGGCTTGGCGTGTTCCGGGCTCTCCCGTGTGGCAGGGTTTCTGCAGACGCGCTGAAGAGGTTCCTCAGCCACACTCTGACCCAGGTCCTCACTCACAGCCCTGTGCTGAAAGGTAGCCCAACACCATGGCCCCGGTGCACTTGGGGCAGTTCCCTGGGCCCCTTTGGATCTGTGTCTCCGTCCTCTCTGGGAACCTGGGCCCTGAGACCTGTGGGTGCAACTTAATGCTCTGAGGTAGCTCGAGTTTTCGACGACACTTGTCAATAAATGTCCTTCCATTTCAAAGTGGTCTCCTGGGCTGGAGGTGCGCCCCTGCCTCTGATGTGAGGCCGTGGGCTGCGTCCCTAGCATCGACCCCAAAAAGGTGATTTCTTGTTAGAAAACTCCGAATTAAGAGAAAACAAGAGTTATCGCCTGTCTTCCTGCCAAAATAGAAACACCTCTGACACGTATCTTCTGGACGTTTTCTAAATGGACGTGGCGCCCTGGTGAAACTGAGCACCAGGCTCGGTATCAGGACGTCGTGGTCTGTGCTGGTGCAGGGAGGGGTCCTCAGGTGTCTGCCCCCCGTCCTCTGCCGTCTGCTGGTGACCTGTGAGACCCTCGCCAGACCCCTTCCCAGTCAGGGTCTTGGCTGTTGGGCTTTCTCTGGGTCTGTGGCCTGTCCCCTGGGCAGACTTGCAGCAGGGCCCAGCTGGCCATGGAGGCCGGCAAGCACTCTTGGCCTGGTGCACAGGCAGCACCTGGGGTACCAAGCACCCTCCACCAGTGCCTCACCACGACTGGCCAAGCTAAAGGGTGGGGACGTTACAGAGTACTCGGCGCAGTGGGAGATGCTGTGGGTGGACAGGGAGTTGCCAGCGGAAACCAGGCCAGAGGCACAGAGGGGCCAGTCAGCCCCCCATGCCTGTGGGTTCCGTCTGGAAAGGTGAAGGACCTGGAGAGAGTGGTGGACTCTGAGCGGACATGCCACTGAAGACGAGGACTTGAGCGAGCCAGGGTTCCCGGAGGCAGTACCGCCAGGTCCCGAGGGAGAGGCGCACTTGGCGACAGTTAACTGCGCACACCGGAGCACGGCTCTCCACGTGGAGCTTGAAGCTCCTGTCTGTTCCCTCCCAAAGCATCCGATGCAATTCAGAGGCAGCGAGAGTGGAGCTTTGCCAGGACCCACCCTCTGCTCACCGTGCTGTACCGCAGGGTGAGTGTCCGCACTGCGCCCAGCTTGGGATTTGGATCTGCGTCCTGGTTGCTCTCCCCTCGGGCGCCACCCACCCTCTCTGGCCTACAGCCAGGGGTTAGGAGACCAAACGTGCCTCTCAGGAGCCTCTCCTGCGAGAGGACGAGGCTCCCTGCAGCCAGGCTGCTCACTGCGAGAGGAGAGACCGCCTGTCCCTCTGAGTACCCTCGCTGTGTCTGCTCTCTGGTGGGCCCAGGCTCTGCAGGGAGGGGCGGTGCTGGTGCTTCTGGCTTGCCGCACTGTTGAGGGAGCTGGGACTTTATTTCAGCTCCTGTTGATGCTGAGTCCAGAGGAGTCGGTCAGCCGTTTGCAGGAGGTTCTGGAGACGCATGAGGTCAACTGGCAGCGCGTGCTCTCCTGTGTGTCCACGCTGGTCGTCTGCTTCCCAGAGGCAGCGCAGCTGGTGCAGGGTGCGCCCTGGGCGTGGTGGTGCCTGCAGACCTGTGGGGTCCAGCCCTGTCCTGGGGGGGCCTGGAGGGGGTCTGCGCTGTGACTGGCTCGGTCCTGGGAAGCGGGCGTTTGGGTGGGCACGTCCCAGCCAGCCTGGCCTAATTGCCTGCCCACGGTGTCGCCGTCTCACAGACTGGGTGGCCCGTTTGATGGCCCACGCCTTTGAGAGCTACCACCTGGACAGCATGGTCACCGCCTTCCTGATCGTGCGCCAGGCTGCCCTGGAGGGCCCCTCTGCGTTCCCGTCCTACGCAGACTGGTTCAAGGTGAGTGGCCCGGAGGTTGGTGCCGTCCTCCTGGCTGGCTGGTGGCGGAACCGTGGATGTCCCTGGTGGGCTGTCGCATGGCAGGCAGGCTTCCTCACCTTCTCCGTGTTTGGCTCCGTGTCCTCCCTCACCTACTGGACAGAGGGCCAGGAAACCACAGGGTGAGAGAAGCTTATGCTGGGCGGCTGGGCAGGACGCCTGGGCCTGTGGTTTCCCTGCAGGTCTGAGGAAGGCCCGTGTCCTTGCTCTGTGTCCCTCCCTTTGTCCACCGCTTTCTGATTTGTCCCGTGGTTCTCACCTGCTGGCCTCAGACGTGCCTGCTGAGGGCTCTGGACGCACCCGTGGAGAGCACACCGAGAGCCCTCTTCTGTGGGGGACGGTGGGCCCGGGAGGCTGCTGCTGGCCCAGTGCTGCCCTTGCTCGGCGACTGAGGCCTGGCTGGGGCTGGCTGCAGCTGGGTCCTGGGGTTGCCAGGGCTGTGGCCACAGGTCCTGGCCTGGGACCGCGCAGTCCTCGTCTGCGCTCCTTTGCAGTTCCTGCGGTGTGCTCGGAGCCTTGCTGACCTCAGGTCTCCTCCCACCCCCTTCCCGCTTGGGTCCCTGGTCCTGTCACAGCACCCGGGCTCCACGGCTCCCTTGGCGATCTGCGACTGCCCACCCTGAGGCACTGTCCTCGTCTCAGCTCCTGCGGGGTCTTGCCGCTCTGGACGGGCATGGAAGTTACCTTGTGTTTGCGGGTGCCTCTCGGGTGGAGTGGTTTGCCGAGCAGAGTCTTTGTTTGTTGGGACTGTTGACAGATTATGTCCCGTCTCTCCATCACAAAAGGCCCCCATGCTTACTGTTCAGTGAGTTTCCTGCTGAGTGTGACTTCCTGTCTGCGTTGGCATGTCTGGGTGGACCCAGGCCTGTGTGTGCCGAGCTCTCCTCCATGGGCCACACCCCCGCCCTCCGAGTGGTTCTGCCTTTTCTGACTGAACCTTCGACCTGTCTTCAGCCAGGGCACAGCTGTGACCAGTCCTAAGCCTGAGCCCGAAGCCTTGCAGCCCGCACAGCCCGTGGGCAGGTGCCTCCCTGAGCAGCGCCTCCTCCGTCTCTCTCCAGGCCTCCTTTGGCAGTGCTCGGGGCTACCACAGCTGCAGCAAGAAGGCACTGGTCTTCCTTTTCAAGTTCCTGTCCAGCCTCGTGCCCTGGGAAGCCCCCCGGTACATGCAGGTGAGGAGCCGCTGTGGCGCGGTCCCTGGGACTCGGCCCTCGCTGGCCCTACCAGCCTCTTCCCGTCCCCAGGCAGCTGCTGGTGAGGCCCAGGGTGGGCGCTCGTGCCGGCAGGGGTGCAGTGGACCTGGGCAGGAAGAGCAGGTGGAGGAGCAGCCAGCAGACAGACGCACTGTCCTTTTAAAAAACGAGGTGTTTTGTGCACATTCAAGGAGAAGAATCTAGAAGGATGCAGCCCAAGCTGCCTGTGGTCACCACTTTTAGGAGTAGAGAGTAGGCCGCAGGCCTCACACTAGTGGCTATTTGAGTTTTTGTAACAAGTCTGTGTTAGTTTCAAGACTGCCAAGCCCCAGACTGGGTGTGGAGGCATCTGCCCGGGCTCCCCGCAAGGCGAGAGGCTGGACAGGAGTGTCGGCTGAGCTGAGTTGGAGACCTGCCTGGGCTACATAGTGAAACTGTCTCAAAAAAACAGCCTCAGCGGGTTCTCGTTCATCCGATAACTGCTCGGCCCTTGTGGGGGTGGGGCATCCTCACGTCTACTTTCTGTTTTTTATTGGAGCATTGTAATTATACATAGTATTTGGGTTCGTTTTGACAAAGCTCTACATGCCAGGAGTCAGAGCCGATCCCCACCCTCTCCCCTCCTCTCTCCGGATCTTCCTTTCCCTGTTTGTTGATTTTGATCGGCACTTGCTACATGCACATAAAGATGGAATTCCCCGTGGTTCATGTAGACCTGCATGAGCTAGTATCCTGTTAGGTTCATTCCACAGTTCTTCCCTTTCCTGTCCCTCCAGCCTCTGGTCCTCCTGTCCGTTGACCTCCCCTGTGTCTTCATGAAATCTGGCCCCCTTCCCCACCTTCTTTCCCTTACTTTGCTTTAGCTTCCTTATGGGAGAAAAAAACATTTGACCCTTGTCTTTGTGAGTCTGATGTTCTCCATGTCTGTCGTCTTAGCAGCGGATGCCCTGGTTTCATTCTTCTTCGTGGTTGGTAAAACTCCACTTCGTATGTGTACGTTTTCTTGATCTGTTCATCTGTTGACGGGCACCTGTTCTGGTTCCATCAGGCTGTGTAAACATTGACGTCTCACCCTGCACTCAGGAATTCCCACTGCCTTCCAGAGAGGCTGTGTAGGGATGTGGCAGCAGAAGGCCAGGCTCCCACAGCCGGGGGATAGATCTGGCCGTGCCCACCTGCTCCCAGCCTCCGCGGCTGAGTGGTGAGGCCTCGGGTCCCAAGGCCTCCCGCCTTCTCCCGGCTGGTGCAGAACCTTGCCCCACATTCAGCCCCTGCCCTCTCCTGGCGTCTGTGGCAGATTCTCTGCCTTCTCTGGCCCGCTGCAGCCCCAGCCCGGTGGCAGCCGGGGTCAGTGCTTGCCTCGTCTTCCTTGTCTCTGGTCTACGTTGTCATCCCCTGGATGCAGGCTCCTTGTGGGGACGGGCACCCTCTCCAGAGCGCACCTTCTGCCGCGGATCCATCATTCTGGGGTGTCACAGACGCGGCGAGGCTGTGGACCCGCTGGTCTGTGCTTAGCGCTGTGGCTTTTGTCCCTTCTGACTGGGACATGACTGGGGTCTGTGGTGCGGAGCTGGTGCCACTGTACTGGAGGCCGGGTCTGGGCTGCCTCCCTGGCGTCCCTTCCGCACCTGGCCGTGTCGTCAAAGCTCCCTCTCCACGTTCTGCCTGGGGGTGGCCCCCGCCGCCCCTGTGTGTCCCTCCCGTTGGGGGCTGTCTGGGTAGGGCAACACCCTGGCCCTGGCGCGACTGCCGCCACGTTCCGTTGCAGGTGCATGTTCTCCACCCGCCCCTGGTGCCTGGGAAGTTCCGCGCCCTCCTCGCTGACTACGTTGCCCTGGCTAGGACGCGACTGGCTGACCTCAAGGCAAGTCCGTGCCCACCTGGCCCCGCCGGCACCCGCCAGAGCCTGTCTTTGCTCTTAGGTTCTAGTTTTTCCTTTCTGAAGGTTTCTCTGGAGAACATGGGACTCTACGAGAATTTGTCCTCAGCTGGGGACGTCACGGAGGTAGGTCGCCTCGGCTGCTCTGCGGGTCTGGGGTTAGGCCTCCTTCCTGGCCGGTGAGCTCCCTCATGCCGGGTGGGTTTCCCCTGGGGTTTCTCAGTGTCCTGGGGCTGAGTGGAGAGGCGGTCCGCTGTGTTCACCTAGGAGATAGAGAGAGGAACCGACTGTTTTTTTGGTTCTTTGTTTTTTTAAATGTTCTTAATTATTATTAATTTAAATATTATTAATTTTAATTTAATATTTAACGGACACAGTGTCTTTCTTTACCTCTACGTGGGGCTGAGGCTCGAACCCAGTTCTCACACGTGCGAGGCTGCTGCTGTTCATGAGTCGCTCCTAAGTGTTCAAGATCTTAGATCTCAAAGGTCACGTCCCCGCAGTTCCCACGGGGGAGTCTTGAGGGCAGCACCGACCCCTGCAGAAAGAGGGAAACGGGGCTCAGGGCAGTAGCTTCTCCAGGGTCCAGGCTGCGGGGTCCCGCTTCTGAGGGGAGAAGACAGGCAGCATGACCCTCTCCCTGTCCCCGCGTATCTGGGGTCCTCGTGCACACTGACGTCCCCTCTCTGTCCCCGCGTATCTGGGGTCCTCGCGCACACTGACGTCCCCTCCCTGTCCCCGCGTATCTGGGGTCCTCGCGCACGCTGACGTCCCCTCTCCCTGTCCCCGCGTATCTGGGGTCCTCGTGCACACTGACGTCCCCTCTCTGTCCCCGCGTATCTGGGGTCCTCGCGCACACTGACGTCCCCTCCCTGTCCCCGCGTATCTGGGGTCCTCACGCACGCTGACGTCCTCTCCCTGTCCCCGTGTATCTGGGGTCCTCACGCACGCTGACGTCCCCTCCCTGTCCCCACGTATCTGGGGTCCTCGTGCACGCTGACGTCCCCTCCCTGTCCCCTGTATCTGGGGTCCTCGTGCACGCTGACGTCCCCTCCCTGTCCCGGCGTATCTGGGGTCCTCGTGCACGCTGACGTCCCCTCCCTGTCCCCACGTATCTGGGGTCCTCGCGCACGCTGACATCCCCTCCCTGTCCCCACATATCTGGGGTCCTCGTGCACGCTGACGTCCCCTCCCTGTCCCCACGTATCTGGGGTCCTCGCGCACGCTGACGTCCCCTCTCCCTGTCCCCACTATCTGGACAGTCCATGTGTGTGTCCCAGTTCCCCTGGTTGGGTAGGGTAAGCCCATGGCCCACAAATGATGGAGGCAGGAGATGGAAGCAAACCTCTGGTCAGCGAGCTTTCCTGTGTTCTGCAGCGAGGTCCACGGATCAGGCACGGGAGGGCCCACTTTCTGGGTATGAGCCGGCCCCCAGGTGACAGAAGGAGTTGGGTTTTGTAGTCTCGTTGGAGACTGTGGATGTGCAGTTTGGAGTCAGGCTGGTTGTACAGGTTGGAACTTTAAGTTAGGGTGGTCATAAAAAGGCTGAGGCTTACCTGGGGAAACAGGAGTCCAGGTCCAGAGGGATGAGTGCTCAGAGCTTGCCCACTTCTTTTCTTTCTCTGGGATCCATTGTTTCCCAGAGTTTCAGTATTTCCTGTGCCTCCATTCAGGGCTAATTTGCAGTGGGGGAAGGTCGAAGTCCAGGACCCAGCGATTCAGTATCTACCCTTCCTTCAGGATGCCGTGGGGTTGGGAAGGGTACATGCTTGCTTTTGGTGGAGATGCTGGGATGAACCTGGGAAGGGGTGAGTCTGCTTTTCCCGGGGCCCACTTACTGGGAAAGGTGCCCTGGGAGAGACTCAGTGCTGGGCTGCTTTCCCTCCCTCCTCCGAGCCGCACTGTCTCGTAGAAATGTTATTTTCCATCACCTTCAGGTAGCACCCTCCTCAACCTTTACCTTCACTCATGTAGTTTTTGCGGTGCTGGGGGCGGAACCCAGGCCCTAACACGCGCTGGGAGGCGCCCTCGCTAAGCACTTCCCAGCCCTCAGCTTTCACCTCCGGATGTGCGGAGGGTCCTGGCAGCACCAGCGTTAGCCCGCTCTGTTCCATCGTCACCGGTGCGAACTAAGCGGACCAGCAGGCCTGCCACCCTCGGGGCTCCAGAGTGGCCTTCGTGTCCCTCTCCGGTGTGCAGGGCCAAGAAGGTGGGGCTTGTGCTTGGCCTCCGCTTCCTCCTCAAACTCCCTTCCTTCCCTTCCCTGTGTGGAACCAGCCCTGCAGCCAGGCAGCCCAGGACGTGGAGAAGGCCCTGGTGGTGTTTGAGCACACGGGGAGGGTCCCGGTCCCCGTCATGGAGGCCAGGTAGGGGCTGCTGGCTGCAGTGGTGGTGGGGTCGGGGCGTAGGGTGCTCTTCCTTCCAGAAGCAGCTGGTGGGCATTGCCCCTGGAGCCCTGTGAGGAGGGAAGACCCCCGGCCAGTGTCGCGGTGGTGTGTTTTGAGTTTTTGGCACTGGGGGTTGAACCCAGGGATGCTTAACTGCTGAGCTGCGTCCCCAGCTCTTTTAGTTTGAGATGGGGTCTCACTAAGTTGCCAAGCCTGGCCTCACTTGCAATCCTCCTGCCTCAGCCTCCTGAGTCTGAATTGCCAGTGCAGGCCACCATGCCTGACCCAGCAGCGGGTTTTTAATTAATGCTTTCTTAGGGACCAACATGGAGTCAGTACAGGGAGTTGAACAGCAGACTATTGACTTCAGTGTGGTTTTAAAACACCTCGAATGGTGGTTGCTACCAGTGCAGGCAGCCCCTGGGATTCTAGAGCAGCTCCAAGGAGAAAGTGTAGAATGGTCCCCAAGCGACCCTGGCCACTCCCGGAGCAAGAAGTCACACGGCCCAGACTCCCAGAGCCGGGGCCGTCACCAGCACCCTGGGAGAGGCAGCAGAGGGCTGGGCCCCAGGGCGCCGTGCAGGGCCCTGGACTTAACCGTGGTGCCATCTGCCTTTCTGTGCTGCAGCATTTTCAGGAGACCCTACTACCTGTCCCACTTCCTGCCCGCCCTGCTCACGCCGCGAGTGGTGAGTGCGTGTCCCTGCATGGCCCCCTCTGGAAGCGAGGCGCTCCTCACTGGGCTCTGCTTCGTCCCACAGCTCCCAGCGGCCCCGGATTCTCGAGTGGCTTTTATCGAAGCCCTAAAACGGTATGTGGGAGCTTTTCCAGAGCGACTTTGTTGATGCAGAGAACGTGGTTCTTTTTTAGAGAAATGTCTTGTCACCTGTGTTTTTTGTAAAACATTGGCTCGAAAATTAGTTGGTTATATTTTTTCCCCCTGGTATTGGGACTTGAACCCAGGGGTGCTTAACCACTGAGCCACATCCTCAGCCCTTTTAATTTTGGGACAGGATCTCGCTAAGTTTCTTAGGTCCTCACTAAATTGCTGAGACTGGCGTAGAACTTGTGATCCTCCTGCCTCAGCTTCCTGAGTTACTGGGATTCCAGGTGTGACCACTGTGCCCAGCTGGTTACTTTTTTTTTTTTTTTAATGTGTATTTAGTTGTTGATGGACCTTTATTTGATTTATTTATGTTCGGTGCTGAGAATCAAACCCAGTGCCTCACACATGCTAGGGAAGTACTTTACCACTGAGCCACAGCCCAGCCCAACTGGTTATGATTTTTAAAACACAGTTGGCTCAATTCTGAATATCATCATTTAGCATCATTTTTGAGTGAACCTTTGGGGTGATTGGGGCTTAGAGTTGATGTTTCAGTGCGTCATCGTGGTAAGAGGAGAATTTAGAAAAGGAAAAGCTTGAGGAAGCCTCACACAGGACTGGGGTAACTTGAGGGGTGCCTGGGTCCTCGGGTCTCGGGCCGCACGCCTGCGTGTGTCCGCTAGTGGAGGGGAGGGTGGTGCCGAGAGGCCTCCTTCCTGAGGGACTGGGAAGCATGCCTGCCCAAGGCCCAGGAAGCTGAAAGGAAGAACCTCTGGGATCTATCGCTGTTTCTGCAGAACCTCACAGAGCAATTGAAAACACATGTTTAAGTACCACCCAGGAACCTCCACCCATATTTTGCTATCTTTACCTTTAAAAAAATTTCTTTTTTTAGTTGTCGATGGACCTATGTTTCATTCATTTATTTGAGTGCTGAGAATCGAACCCAGTGCCTCACACATGGCTAGGCGAGCGCTCCACCCCTGAGCCACAGCCCAGCCCTATCTTTGTTTTTTAAAATGGTTTCTTTTTGGTGGGCTGCCTTTCTGGGCGCCTGCTTCCTGACTGCGGCCACCTCATGTCGCTGGAGGTGCCTGCTCCTTCCCCTGTGCTTCCCTTGGGTTACTCCCGTCCACCTCTGCGTCCAGTGTGTGTGCTTGCGTCTGCACACACATCAGTTTTGTCCAGCTGAGACCAGCACAGCCAGTGCTTCCCCTGGTGGGCCTTCCTGCCCTGCTGTGTGCCCGCCGTGCGTGGTGTCCTCTCTGTGCCTGAACCATCACAGACCACCACTCAAGGCCCGGGCAGCAGACTGCATGGCCGACAGATGTCCACGCCTCTAGGCTGCACTCTTGAAGCATAGCCTGAGTGGACAACCTCAGTGCGTCTCCGTGAACACCGGGAACTTCCAGCACAGGTTCGCTGGCTTCGTAGGTCGGTCTGAGTACTGTGGGATCTTCACGCAGCGAGTGTTCCGTTCCCTGGTGTGTCTTCTTGTGCATCTTCTGTAGGTGACTACGAAGTGCCTAGATTTCTTTGCTACAATGAACAGCATGTTCTCTTGAATTCTTTCTTCAGCGACAGCTGAGGTTTGGGGATCCTGGTAGCTAGGAATTCTGGTCATTGGCCAGCTGGTCTCTTGCCTTCCGTCTTGCTGTGATAGGAAGGCGTTTTGGTTTAACCTAGAATGGTAGCAGTCTTGAGCCGGCAGCCCCTGTTCTGTTGTTCCTCACCGCAGTAGGAATGCTGCTGAGATTCAGTCCTTGCTGTGGAGGAGGAGGAGGAGGAGGAGGAGGAGGCCCCTTGCTGGCCTGGTCAGGACGTCCTGAGTGCGTGTCTTCTCAGGAGACTGTGCTCTTCCTCTGGCCCTGCGGCGATGACTGTGGGTTTTCCTGCCATCGGCCTGTCCTTGCCTTCCTGGGACGCCTGTTTGCAGGATGCCTTCTTAGTAACTGCTGGATGTGATTTAGTGACGCTCAGGGCAGGTTTCATGAAGCCTGTGTCTGATTCTCTTGAGGCATTGAAGTTTTAGTGCCTTACAAGATGGATGGGTAGCTTCCTTCTGTTCCCTGAAGCAGTGTGTGGAACTGAGGTTCCTGTGGCTGAAGCCTGGGCCGAGCTCGGCTGCACAGCTGTGTTAGGACGTCCTGGTAATGTCCGTGGTGTCACCGACTCCATTTTGTGAATAGCTGTTAGGTTAGTCAGGTTTTTTTTTTTTTATTCCTCGAGTCTTTTGTAGGTTCCTAGAAAACCTTGTGTCATCCAAGTTTCAAATCCATTGACCAGGGCTGTGCATACAGTGGTGTGGGGAGCCAGTGGGCTGGTGCTGCCTGGGCACAGAGGGCAGCAGGCGTGGCCTAGGAGATGGAGGACAGTCGGTGTGGCCAGGGCAGGTCACCAGGCCTCCTTCCAGGGTTGCGACTGCGCGACACGCCTGTTGCTGAGGCCTCCAGTGTGTCCCACAGCCCCAGGAAAAGCCCTGACGTGCTCGCCGCAGGCCCAGGGAGGGTTTGGCATGGGCGCCCGACAGGTTGGTCTGTGCCCAACACCCGTAGGCAGACTGGCAAGAAACAGGCGTGCGGCATAGCCGTGCTGCAGACTGAAGCCCTGAGTGGCGGGGCCGAGTCCAGGGGCAGCCTGGAGAGGGACCATGGGGAGCACGGGCACGTTCTCCGTGGTGTGACGGTGCCCTTCGGGTCTCGCGGTGGTCGGCACTCCTGACGTGTGCTGGGCGTGTCGTGAGTGAGTGCCGCGCGAAGCCCTTGTGTTTTAAAGAATCACAGATGATTCTTTTCTTCTAAAACCATGACAGAACGAGGTGCAGCGGCACACACCTGTGATCCCAGCAGCTCCGGAAACTGAGGCAGGATCTCAAGTTCAAGGTCAGCCTCAGCAACTTAGCGAGACCCTAAACAGCCCAGTAAGACCCTGTCTCAAAATAGAAAGGGCTGGGATGTGTGGCTCAGTGGTCAAGTGCCTCTAGGTTTCATCCCTGGTAACAAAAAGCAAAAACAAATTAAAAAAATGACAATATTGTACACAGCGTGGTATGATCTACTTAAATTTAATGTTTTTTACTTTGCAACAGTTTAGGAATTTAGAAACTAGGGAATTAAATTATTGTGGTTGACTTGGATACTGTCGTCTTCTGACCCAGAGCGGATAAAATCCCCCAGTCTCTGTACGCTGCCTACCGCCAGGCCTGCTGCGCTGCCGAGAAGCCCCCAGAAGGTAGGTCTTGCCGTCGCCGGAGTGGAGCCCAGATTTCCCTGGTTCAGAGCCCCTGCCCCAGGACCGCGCCTGACCTCCAGGGCTGGGCTGGCCTCCCCAGGCCAGGGCCGTCCGCGGTGCCACTGCTGAGCCGGGGCTCTCTAGGCCGCCTGCGCTGGCCCCTCTAAAGGAAGCCCCTGCCCGTGGACGCCTGTGCTGACACTGAGCACGCTGGAGGTGCGGGGCGTGCGGCACTCGGGGTGTAGGGCGTCGTTGGGGGGCGGGGGCTGCGCGCGCGCGCACACGCACGCACACACACGCACACACACGCACACATACGCACACACACGCGCACATACGCGCACACACACGCGCACATACGCGCACACATACGCATACACGCACACATACGCACACACGCACACATACGCACACACGCACACATACGCACACACGCACACATACGCACACACGCACACATACGCATACACGCACACATACGCACACACGCACACATACGCACACACGCACACATACGCATACACGCACACATACGCACACATACGCATACACGCACACATACGCATACACGCACACGCACACATACGCATACACGCACACATACGCACACACGCACACATACACACGCACGCACGCACGCACACGCACACACACATGCTCCTGCACGTGCACGCCTGTGTCCCTGCCTGTCGGCTCTCACGCTCTCACGGCAGCAGGCAGGGCCCGTCCAGAGCAGCCGGGTGCTTTGCCCTGTTACTCCTTCGCTCACAGGGACCAGCACATCATTGCTGAAGCGGAGGGTCTATGGGTTTTGCTTTCATTTGGGTTTTTTCTTTGGGTACTGGGACTGAGCCAGCAGCATACTACCACTGAGCTGCACCACAGCCCTTTTATTTTCTACTTTGAGACAGGGTCTCACTAAGCTGCCCAGGCTGTCCTCGAATTTGTGATCCTCCTGCCTCAGCCTCCGAATCACTGGCACTGCAGGCATGGTCACTGTGTCCATTTTTGTGTTTATTCCTTTTTTACGTCTCCTGACATCTGTAGGGCCAGGCAGGCCGAATAAGCCTGTTCTGTCCGACGTAGTCCTCTGTCCAGTTCTGCTTCCAGTCCTTCTTCCATGGGCCTGGCCAGTTCCCAGCAGTCATGGAGACCCAGGAGACTCAAATGGTCCGAGTGTGAAGCTCCTTGAGCAGCAGGGACCAGCGCTGTGCGGGGGACAGATGGAGGCCTGAGGCCACAGGCACATGGTTAGGGCTTCTCCTCAGAGAGCTGCCCTCCATACCTTCCTACGTTGGGGACCAAAACTTAAGCCTCATGCTTGCTGGGCAAGTATTCTACCACTGAGCTGTACTCCTGGACTCTTTTTTTGGGTGCCCCCAGATTGAACCCAGGGGCTCTTAA